>NC_083227.1:85386934-85689964 GCF_032191835.1 Heteronotia binoei | reverse complement strand
CATTATATGTGCACAGTTTTTCTTCCAGAACCCTCAAATGATTTCTTTCCTGAAGTTCAAAAAGCAATTTGTAGTTTAAAACAAGAGCTTTTCAAAGGAGAATTGTTATGTGTGTGCAAAGGATGTACTCCCTTCCTCCCTGATTTCACTTTGAAAAGTTTTTGAACCATATCTCCAAACTGGTTTTTGACCTTGCCAGAGTTTTGTAGTATGTTAAAGAATACAGTTCTTCCAATAAAGGCAGATTCCTACTTAACAGAAGAAAGTCTTTGGATCTGATCAGTTGCTAAATAAAATCACCAAATTCAGTTGCAAGTAGTGAATGAAATTCAATAGTAAATAAATGTACCAAAATATGTTGTTCTTGAATACATATTCATAGCCTAACATTCACTGGGGAGAACAGTGGACCACTGTAGTTAGTTTTGGGAACCAAGAACCCACAGTATCAAATTCAGCATCTTAAGCAGCAAGATGATAGTTAAGGAAACATCATAGTATTTAGATGCAGATTATATAGGAAACTTTGCAACTTACTTCAGATGCAAAGATATAAGCATTAGTGTTTACATGTGGGGGCCAAGAGACTTGCATGGGGAATCCCATCTCCCCCCCCCCCCATTGCAGAGCCTGGTATGGCCCCACCACCCACCCTTGTGCCTGGTGTCAGCAGCAGCAGCAGTACATGGAAGCCACTCCAGGACTGGCACAGTTCCTGGTGTCCTCTGCTCCTAGTGTTGGCTGGGCACAGCTCCCAGAATCCTCTGTGCCTGGCATCAGCTGAGCCCAGCATGGTTTCCTGCAGCCACTACCAACAACTCTACTGGTAACTGGGTTGTCTATGCATGTGTGGGCAATGATTTTTTTTTTAATTTGGAGGGGAATTAAAACCCCCAATGTCTTTTTAAACATTTCAGATTTTTCTGCAAACCTAGGGAGTCCCCTAGGTTTAAACAAATAATTCTTATCATTCCGTAGATGCGTTTCTTGTAGGAGAATGATGTCAGCCTTACTGTGCCTTAAATATGAATGAATACGTTTGGTCTTAATAGTATTATTAACTCCCTTACAATTTAGGGAGAGAACCTTAAGGTCAGCCGTCCTTATAAGAGTAGTCAAGAATACTCAAAGGCTTAACCTGAGCTTCTCCCTTCAGAGCCACCCATCTAATGTGGAAGTGACAATTCACTTGCCAGGCCTTTTGGAGCCTAGTTATGCAAGAGGAAAAGCTGAGTTTAAAAATAGGAACCTTCCAAATCATCACAAGAAAACCAAGGTTAAAGCAAAGTTGTTTCAAGATAAACTTTTCATAGGTGCTGTAGCTAACTAGCATAAAAGTCATGAATATTGAGCTCCTTATATATAAAAAACTTAAATTGCACTGGGACTTACCAAGTGTGCCCATACTTTTCAATAATAAAAATCATCATTAACCTTAACTTAAGCAGTGCTGTTGTATATACTAACTCTGAGCCTCTTAAATCGTAACCAATTCTGAAACCAAAATTCAAAAAAGTATAATCCACGTTTGTGTTATGTGATTCCATAGCAAGAGCGCTACTATTATAACTTACAGAAAACATAAGTATTTTAATTAATAAATAGGGCAGTCAGTAAACATGTTGCATGTGTACTTGAGGGAGTGTGGCAGGTTAAAGATAACCCACTGTTCAAAATGACTTAATGGCAGCAGTACAAAAGACGAAGTATATATCTCAGCTTTTTTCACAGAAAAGAGATTGCATCACCAGCACATTCCTTGGAAACTCTTGATGCTGCAATATGACTACGTGTTTTACAGTTACTTACTCTTAACAGTGTGACTGCATCTTGCTAGAGTGGTAACTTGGGAGTTGCGTATAGGAGGTAACAAAGAAATCCAAGTCACATGGAGGGGTTTTTAGGCCTTTGTGTGCTTTCAAGTTACTTCCATCTTATGGTGACCCTATGAATTAATAACCTCCAAAACATTCTATCATTAACACCTTACTCAGATCTTGCTCCCTGACCTAAATTGTAACAAAAAATTTCATGAAACAAGTCATTTTTTTAGTTACTTTTTTAAAAAAAAATCTGCAAACAGTTGCTTTGCTAAGTGGGGAGGAAAAAAGGTCTTGTATTAACACCCATATTTATTTGAAACTTTTTTGTCCGACCTTTTTGTTCCACGTGGGATATGCAGGGCAGCAATTAGTAGCATAAAACAAGCACTAACAAAAAACATTAAAACAATAAGCAGTGGATTGGATTACAGAGAGGATTTCTGCAGATGGAAAGGTTGTATGATTTCTTCCAATCCCCTCTTTTGCAGACCTTTGACTCCCTCCCTTCTGTTCCTGGTGTCCCTTTCCCCCAATAGCAGCATTTCTAGGAACATTTTGGGCTGCATAGGGAGGGAAATCACTTCTGTCCATGAAAATCCACTGTGGGATCCAAGCCAGTAAACAGAAGAGCCACAAATAATGCTTCAGAAGGTTGTTGACGCATATGAGGCAGCAATTAATTTTTTGGTATGACAGGCAAGCTCTCTTAAATATCAGTTCTGCAACTTATTGACTGAATTCTAATAATAAGGAAATCAAATGAATAGCCCTTGAGGAAGAGCTTCACAGTCTTAATGGGATCACTAAAAGGACCTTGGCTTGTATCACTCTTCATCGCATAATTGCAGTGTTTGCATATGTTTGTTACTTTTTTTGGGGGGGGTGTTGTATCTCAGTTGTAGGGCATTTGGTTGGCATGCAGAAGGTCCCAGGTTCAATCTCTAGCATCTCCAGTTTAAAGAACAAGGAAGGAGGTGATGTGAAAGACCTCTGCCTGAAACCCTGAAGAGCTGCTGCCAGTTTGAGTAGACAGTACTGATTTTGGTGGACCAAGAGTTTGATTCAGTATAAGGCAGCATCATGTGTGTTCATGTACTGTCATAGTTGTCTTCTGTTATCCTTCAGGATGGTATATACATGGATTTTGGATATGCTGCTTTACTTATTCATTGTTCACCATTTGAATACTGTCCACAAGGTCTCTAGCCCCTTTTGTTTTGTTACTGTAGTTATTACATCGTTAAATATAGTAAGGAATGAGAGATTATTAGGAGACCTCAGAACCCTGTTTTCCAGTTGGAGTGGATTTTGCTATTCATCGTGATCCAGGAAACAGATTCCCTAGCAATGGCTAGGGTCTGCCAGAGGTGTTGAACACATTTGTTACAAGGGCCAGAACTGACATAAATGTCACTTTGTTGGGACAGGCCATGTGTCCCATAAAATGTAATGCCAAGTATCAGAGATATAAACTGTATAAAGGGCACAGGCAAACCCAATCAGCAATATTATTTTTTACTCAAAATACAAGCAAAAACAGTTGATTCCTAGGAGTAAAAGCAACTGATTTACTGGGAAATCCACAAAATACCCCAATAAGTGTATTTAATCATATGCAAGACTAGGTTTTTTCCAAGGGATACAATAAAAGGGGGAGGAATTTTTAATTTCCATACAAATTAGTTTTGTCCCCTAACAACTTCCTGTCTGTTTCTAGATGGCTTCAACCACACTACACCTCAGTGGGTACACCCAATTCCTCCTCCAAGCAGACTTCTTTCCCTTCCTTGTACCAGTTGCTTGTGAGCCAGATAAGAGCCCTAGACAGGCCAGTTCCAGCCCCCAGGCTTAATGTTTGACACCCCTATACAACTCTACTCTGCTGTGCAACTGAGGTTGAGAACAGTAGTTCAAAGCAGTTTTTTAAAAACGTAGTCCAGTGGTGTTATCCCATTATTGCTGACCGGGGTGAGGATTACAACCCCTTTTAATGATCATTAGATCTGAGATGGTGCTTAATTCATAGCCATTTAACCTGTGTGCTTTGCTTCCCCCCTTCAAAGCAGGATGGGGTGGGGGAACAAAACCCATAGTTCTCCCTAAGAGGCGGAGGACATCTTGGGTGTTTCCCACCGTCCAATCAGGGAGGCAGGAATCTTAAAAAACTTCCCCTTCCTGTGGATGTGGGAACCACCCTCCTTCCAGTTTATTTCCTGCCTCGACAGGGAGTAGCAGCGTTTAGGCTAGGTTCCTACCCTTTCTCATTACTTGCCTATCTCTTTAAAAAAAAAAAAAAAAGATACTTTTTCTTTCCCCTCAGTTCCTACCTTGTTGTTCATCTCCTGATATTCTACCTCAGATCTTTTTTTCTGCCTTTCAATCCGTCCTTCAGTCCCTCTCAGCTTCTCTGCCTCCTTTCCCCCCCCCACTTTCTTCAGCGCTTCAGAAACGGCGCGGCTGTTTAAACTCAAGCCGCGGCCGAGCGCACAGCATTCAAGCCGCAGAAGAGAGGGAAAATGACGCGTCGGTCAAGAGACGCGTTCATGGACGACGACCTGGTTCCTGACGCCTGGCGCGGAACCGAGAGGCCCGCCTCCGGAGCCGGCATGACTTCTAAGCTTGCCTCGGCTACCGGCAACGTGCCCTGTAGGGGCGAGAAACCCAAAGGTGAACGCAGGCGGCGCTGGTCTTCCCCAGCTGCGGAGGAGGCTTCCTCGTCAGGGCTCTTCCCCACTGGCGGCGGCCATCTTGGGGAGCGCAAAAAGGCGCGAAACGGGGACAGACCTCAGCCATGCAGCTTCCAGACGCAGGAACGTCCCGATGCCAACCTCCTGGCGGGAGACTCAGTCGCAGATGTGATCCAACCTGCGCTGGAAGCCACGCAGACCTGCCAGCCCCAGTCGGGCTTGGGTAACGTACCCTTTATGGGACCCTCCTTTTTTTACTGAGTTTCTTGAATCAATAAAGCAGATGGTGGGGGCAGCAGTCAGGGCATCTGGCCATAGGAGACCCAGGTCCCCCAGGTCCAGTTCCTCCTCCAGATCACCTTCTCCAAAGAGGTCCAGAGGTAGCTCCAGCCACCATAGGGCTTCAAAGAAACCTCTGCTCTGTGACCAGATGGAGAGCGAAAGATCCATTTCTGAGACCCACTCTCATGATTCCTACGGGGGAGATCGGGAGGAGGGCGAATTCTTATCTGATGAGGAGATAGAGGATGTTGCAGTTCCGGAACCCTCATCACGGTTTTTCAAGGCAGAAGAGTTCCAACCTCTTTTAGCCAAGGTGACTTCTGCTCTAGACTTACAAACATCACCCGAGGAGCAGGAGTCTCCCCACCCACTAGCCAACCCCAAAAACAAACCCAAGGGAAATACGGAGTTTTCCCCCAGATTCAGATCCTCTGAAAAGGTTTTTCCCTTCCCTGAGTTCTTTGAGCGTCAGTTGAAATCTGAGTGGGCCAAACCTAGTACCAACAGACAGGTACCCAATTCTATCAAGAAGCTCTATGAATTACCTGCCTTTGCTAATGATATGCTGCAAGTACCATTGGTGGATGCACCAATCGCAGCCTTACAGTCACACGGTCTGTTAGCTGAGGATGGCCATGGCTCGGTGCGAGACAACTGGGACAAAAGATAGACTTGGCCTTGAAGAGGAGCCACGAAGCTATGGCTCTGGCCATCAAGGCAGCTGCGGCCACCTCTATAGTTTCCAGAGCAGCGATCGTCTGGATAAGACGGCTTACCCAGCTACTGCCAGACCTGGATAAACGGGTCCTGGAAGGTACCAGCAGACTCCTTAGGGCCTCCGAATTTCCAGCGGATGCTTCATTGGATGCCCTCACCTTCTCCGCTAGAGCAATGGCATCAAGCACCGTAGCAAGGCGGGGGTTATGGCTCGAAGTCCATCGTGTCAGCATACCCATTCCAGGGAGAAAAGCTATTTGGAGACGCCCTGGATAAGATCCTGGTGGAAACACGGGATAAGAAAAAGGCCATGCCCAAGTATCTGCGCCGCTCCGATAAGAGAAGCTTCGGGTCTGGTTCCTTTCGTGCCTCCTCCAGCTTCTCCAAACCAAAACAGGACTTCAGAAGAACAACCTGGGGACAGTCCAAACAGAGTTTCCGAAAGGGCTTCTCCAATTCCCGGTTCCAGAGGAATCAGCCCGATAGGTCCGACAAATTCGAGAAGGGCCCCAAGCCCAACAAAGCATGACTGGAATTCTATTCCAGTGGGGGGCCGTCTACTACACTTCCAGCAGGCGTGGGCGGCCTCGAGGGTCGATGCTTGGACGTTGGAAATCGTTACCCCATAGAATTCAAAAGGGCACCTTGGGATCGTTACTTGGTGTCTCCTCTTCGCTGAAACCCAGAACGAAAAAGCATCACCCTCAAAGCAATTCAACATTTGCTGGAAATTGCAGCGATAGAGCCTGTTCCTCCATTGCAGAGATGTCAAGGCGTCTATTCCGTCTTCTTCACGGTGCCCAAGAAAAACGGGGACTGGAGAGCGATTCTAGACCTGAAATTTTTAAACAGATATATCAACCTCCGTCACTTCAGGATGGAGTCCATCAAATCTATAACGGAGTCCCTGCACCATCAGGACTACATGTCTTCTCTGGACCTAACAGAGGCATATCTGCACATTCCAATCCTCCCAGTACATCACAAGTTTCTTCGTTTTTTGCGTAAATGGGACTCACTACCAATTCAGAGCCTTACCTTTCGGCCTGGCGACGGCACCGCGGGTGTTCACCAAGGTGTTGGTGAACCTGATAGCAATCCTCAGACAGAGAGGGTTGCATGTGCACCCTTACCTCGATGACCTGCTGATAAGATCCTCGTCAAGGGAGAGTGCGGAGCAGGACGTTATACACACCATATCCTGTCTTCAACAACACGGGTTCATAATCAACATTCCCCAGAGTCATTTACAGCCGTCCCAGAGGCTACAACATCTGGGTATGGTCATCGACACAAGGACTCTGTTTTCCTCCCAGAAGAAAAGATGCTGAGGACCAAGGCTTTGGTGCTCCAGATAGTGCGGGAACCATTGTCATCTCTCCAGACCCTGGCACGACTTATGGGTCTTCTAGTCTCAAATCTAGAGGCGCTTCAATGGGGCCGCTTTCACACCAGACAACTTCAGATGTTTTTTGCGCCCTTATCAGATCCAGATCATGGAGAAGCACCCTATGTCGTTGACTGTTCCCAAGAAGGTCAAGGAGAGTCTCCTGTGGTGGACGAAGGACCACAACCTGCGTCAGGGGAGAATGTTCCTCGTAGAGAAGGAAATACAGCTCTTTTCAGATGCCAGCCTTTCAGGTTGGGGGGCGATCCTCAACGAGATACCTACCCAGGGCCAGTGGACAACCGAGGAGGCGAGTCTTCCCATCAACCTTCTGGGACTCCGTGCCATTCGACTGGCTCTCCTGTACTTTCAGAACCAGGTGACCGGGAGGCATGTCCTGGTTCGAACGGACAATATCGCTGCCAAGGCTTATTTAAACAATCAAGGGGGGTCCAGGTCGACTTCCCTTCACAAGGAGGCCGTGAAACTGTTCGAATGGGCGGAGAGTCATCTAAAGTCCATAAGGGCGGAGCATATCAAGGGGACTTGCAATATCAAGGCGGTCTGGCTCAGCCGGGAGAGCATTGAATCGGGAGAGTGGTCTCTCAACAAGAAGCTTTTCTTAACGATAGTGACACGCTTCGGCCCGCCGGTGTTGGACCTCTTTGCGTCTTCTCAGAACCACCAGCTTCCTCAATTCCACACGAGGTACTACCACTACCAAGTGGAGGCCACGGACGCATTAACTTCTCCCTGGCCGCAAGGCCTTCTTTACACCTTTCCCCCAATCCCGATCATTCCGAGGTTGCTCAGAAGGATCAGGCTGCTAAGGGCCGACGTCATTCTGGTTGCTCCCTGGTGGCCGCGACGTCACTGGTTCTCATCAATCCAACAAATGTCAGTAGCGGAACCGCTTCACTTACCAATCTGGCCAGACATGCTGTTACAGGGCCCGGTGTGGCATCCTCATCCAGACTGGCTGAGGTTGACCGCTTGGAGGTTGAACGGCGCTCTCTCCTAGATCTTGGTTATGCAAGTGACGTGACGAACACCATCCTGGCATCCAGAAAAAGCTCCACAACGCAGATCTACGACATGTCCTGGAAAGCCTTCCACAGATGATGTCGGAGAAAAGCCGTGGACCCATTGCATCCTTCTGTCCCCAAGATCCTGCAGTTCCTTCAGGACAGTCTCCATTCTGGATTGAAGCCAGCTACCCTCAAACGTCAGGTGGCAGCCTTATCCTCAGTTCTCCAGCAGGTGGACGGCGTGAACCTCTCATCTCACCCCCATATTCGACGCTTCCTTAGAGGAGCCTCCGTGAGTTCTCCACCACAAGTACATCGGTTTCCTACCTGGAGATTGAACCTGGTACTCTCTGCCCTAACAGGTCCTCCTTTCGAGCCCTTAAGTTCTGTATCCCTAAAGTTCAGGCGTATGAAGACCATCTTTCTGGTGGCAATAACATCGGCCAGAAGAGTCTCAGAGATCCGGGCCTTATCGGTTAAGAGGGAACTGTGTGTGTTCCACAAGGACAAGGTGATCCTCTATCCGGACCCTACCTTCCAACCAAAGGTCTCTTCTAGATTCCATCAGAGTCAAGAGATCAACTTACCATCCTTCTGTCCGGATCCCAAGCATCCCAAGGAGCGCGCATGGCATACCTTAGACGTGCGAAGAGCAATTAAGGTCTATCTTACAAGAACTGAATCTATCCGAAAATCAGACTTCATGTTCATTAATATAGCGGCTCCTAGACTGGGACAGAAGATGTCCAAATCAGCAATTAGCTACGCCATCAAGCAGTGTATATCGGAGGCGTATAAGGCATTAAACCTTCACGTACCACCAGGGATCACTGCACACTCAACCAGGAGTGCGGCCACCAATGCTGCCTTCAACAGGAATGCCTCCATAGAGGAGGTGTGCAAGGCAGCTACGTGGTCATCTATCTCCACTTTCATCCGACACTATAAGTTGAACGCATATGCGTCGGCGGACGCAGCCTTTGGCAGACGAATCCTGCAACACGTGCTGCCTGAGTAGGACGATCCCACCCTGTATGACATACTGCTATGGGAGCACCCAAGATGTCCTCCGCCTCTTAGGGAGAACGACCCTTGGCACTTACCGTGAGGGGTCCTTCTCCTAAGAGGACAGGAGGACATCTTGCCCTCCCCTTCTTCTATCGTCCTACCTCGGGCAGCATCTATCTTTTATGTGTCTGGATCTAACTTCTTCTCCTGTAGTCTCATCTACAGCTGTTGATTACTCTTTAACACAGGCTACCTGTAGTTTACCTGTTTTTTCTCAGTTTCTATATGAGTTTATTTCAGTCGGTTTGGGAGGCTCATGCCAAGTCTTTGTACCGACCACCAGTTAGCTCACCTTTTTTTCATAGCAGTGATGGTTGCAAGAGTTTTTTACTGCTTCTCGGAGTCACCCGAACTGGAAGGAGGGTGGTTCCCACATCCACAGGAAGGGGAAGTTTTTTAAGATTCCTGCCTCCCTGATTGGACGGTGGGAAACACCCAAGATGTCCTCCTGTCCTCTTAGGAGAAGGACCCCTCACGGTAAGTGCCAAGGGTCGGTTTAATGGCTCGCAGCCATTTCAGCCTAACAGTGGAGCTGGTGCGTCTGTCAGCTGTTAGGTTTAAGTGGCCCCTCTGAACATCAGTTTGAGGGCTCTGAACTGCCCCAAGTTCATGCCAGATTTTGGCTTTTGAGCTGCCTCATGCTCATCCCTGTAGGTTATAGTAATATTCAGATTTTTTCCCACCTAGTTCTTGTACTGTTCAGGAGAGTACTCTTTGATTCTAGCCTTTACTTTATATTATATTATAATACTGTAAAAATACATTCTCTTTAGACTCGGTCCTTGCTGGGTGTGTTTGAAGAAGATGCTGCAGCAATATCTCGCTACATTAACCAGTTATATAAAGCCATGCACCGAATTTATGATGCACAGGTAATGTTGTTACTGCAATTTGAATCAGCTTTTCAAAACAGTGCAACTGATAGGATTTGAATGTTGTTCGAATGCTTCAATCATAATTATTATTTTTTAAATTTCATCTCAGTTTTTTTAAAAAAAGAAAGTCTTTGTGTGCTAACAGTATTGGCTTGGCTTTTTGCTGTAGCATTTCCATGTTACTTATTGCTCAGTTCTGTTGTGAGAAAGGTTAGGATTGTTCGCTGTATTGAAGATTCATTTAGGATCATTCTATTAAACCAAATGAACTTTTCAAAATGTTTCAGAGATGAAACTTGCTTCTAATCTGAAACTATCTAGATTTATGTACTGTATCATCAATGTTTATTAGGCAAATAGTCACTGTAGATTATGATACTTTAAGTAATGTGTATGTTTGAAGAAGAAGAAGATGATATTGGATTTATATCCTGCCCTCCACTCCGAAGAGTCTCAGAGCGGCTCACAATCTCCTTTACCTTGGTCCCCCACAACAGACACCCTGTGAGGTGGGTGGGGCTGGAGAGGGCTCTCAAAGCAGCTGCCCTTTCAAGGACAACCTCTGCCAAAGCTTTGGCTGACCCAAGGCCATTCCAGCAGGTGAAGGAGTGGGGAATCAAACCCGGTTCTCCCAGATAAGAGTCTGCACACTTAACTACTTCACCAAACTAGCTCTCTGCTACACCAAACTAGCATGTTTACGTGCTGTTTTGAATGTTGACCTATTTTCCATTGACTTGACAAAGTCTCCAAATGATCTGAATTTATTTATTTATTTATTTATTTGATGGACTTATATCCCGCCCTTCTCACCGAAGTGTCTCAGGGCGGCTCACAACACAATGATTCATACAGTTCCATTTAAAACATTTACAGATACAATAAAAGCATAGTTAATAAAACAAGATAAAATAAAGCCAGCGGTCTATAAGAGCATTTTGTTCCATCCAAAGATGTTCCATCCAAAGTATCAGTTAGGTGTTATAGGCCTGCCGGAAGAGGGCTGTCTTGCAGGCCCTGCGGAACTGTCTTGCAGGCCCTGCGGAATTTGATCATATATTGTTGACGTAATTTATCTACAACTATCTGCTGCAACAATTTGTTACGTGTAGGGTTAAAATTGTCAAGTTTAAATAGATGGATTAAATTACAGATGAGTTAAGCATTAGAAATGACTAGCCAGTTCAAAAGATTGTTAGCATCATCCCATTACAGCCCTCTTACATGCCAAAACAAAGTATGCTGTATGTGTGAAATCCATAGTATTTTTCATTATCAATCAGATTAAGAAATTTATGTTTGTATTTGTATTTTTAATAGAATGAATTAAGTGCAGCAACACATTTAACTTCGAAGCTTCTAAAAGAATACGAGCAGCAGGTATAGTCCTCACATGGAATTAGATATTTGGTTTAAGTTTTGATTAGTATTGCTGACTTCTTGGGGGGGGGGGTGTTGTGTGTGTGTGCGCACACATATGAGTGTGTGTGTGTGTGCACTTGAAAGACATGGCAATCTCTGGTGACTGACCCCTACTGGAGGCATGGAGGATATTCAGAGAAGTAGGTGAGTAAAGCCTGCCCCTGTGTCCCAGCTCTGGTTTTCCTTGGAAGTTCTCCCATCCAAATACTTGCCAGAGTCGACCCTGCTTAGCTTCCAAGACCTGATGAGATTGGGCTTGCCTGGGCTATCCAGGTCAGGGCAGTATTACCAACTTGTTAATGTGTCTTCTAGTAGTAGCCTAGCGTGCAGGATTTAAACAAATGATTTTTCCCATGCACTTTCCTCCATGCTCTGAAAAGCTTTCCTTGCTTAATTCTTACATATGAAACTATTGGCATAAGAACTGAATGGTAAAGAAGTTGTCTCTCTAAACTGAGACTAGCATTTCCACCATAAAAAGGAAATATTCCAGTTTTATAGCAACAGGGTCATATTTGAATTAAATTAATATGTTTGTTTTCTTTTACTTCTTAAGTAATTATTTTATTTTTTTTTCAGAAATTGTAATCTTGTTGACCTCTTCATTGCCTGTATGTCACTTACTTAAAAGAATAAAATCTTCAATATGCAACCCTCCCCCATAGAATTTAATTAAGTGCTTGGGAACCCCAATGTACAGTATACCTTACTGAAACTGGCTAACATATTTATGGATCTAACCTAATAGAGGCAAGTTCTAGACAATATATTTTCCTGGTCAACAATATCCTGACAGAATTCTTTTCTTCTATTAGCTTTTATTTTACAAAGCTGTAAATACCTTTTGATACTAGTGCATGTGGTTAGACCTCTGTAATTCTGAATTGCAACAGGAAAAAAGTAAACAAATGTTTATTTGAAAGTAAAAAAGTGGTTTATATATGCTTATGTTTTGGTAGCGGTTTCCTTTGGGTGGTGATGATGAAGTTATGAATTCTACTCTGCAGCAGTTTGCAAAAGTGATAGATGAGGTAAGACTGAGTATGTTGTCTAGATGGGCACTCATGTATGGTATAAGCCATAGTGATTTTTTCACACTGAACTTTTAATTAAACTGTTTTAGAAGGTAGCCATGTTGGTCAGCAGTAGATGAGCTAGATTGTAGCTAGATGCTACAAGTCTTGTAGCACCTTAGAGACCAGCAAGATTTTTTCTTATAGCAGGCAAATTGGCATTCAAGAGTCAAAGCTCTCTCTGATGAGGGGTGTTTTGACTCTCGAAAGTTCATACCTTGAAAACCTTGTTGGTCTCTGTGGGGACATAATGACTGACTTACACAGGCAGCAGAGAATCACTGAGCGCATTGGTGCTCCTTAAATATCTCTTCATTGGAATCGTCAAGGCCCACCAGGCTTCCTCATGAGTACAGTTCTTTTCACCCACCCACTGCCTGTAACAGGGGTGTCAAACGTGCAGCCCAGGGGCCAAATCAGGCCCCCAGAGGGTTCCTATTAGGCCTCCAAACAACTGGCTTTCATCTTCTTTCTTCTCCCTCTCTCTTGCTTCCTTCTGCATAACAGCTTTCTTTGCAAGACTTGCACAGGAACTATAGGGCAAATCCTCTATTATCTTCATTGGCTGAGGCTCCTCCCTTGGGGAGGAAGGGGAGGAGGGATAGCTTGCTTTGCTAGGCTTTCTCAATCATACAGCAGAGCTACTGAGCTAAGCCCCTTTTCCTTCTATTGGCTGAGGCTCCTCTTTCTCCTCATTCCCTGGGGAAGGAAGGAAAGAGCCAGAGCTTCTTTTGCCCAGTTCCCTGGATCCCATGGGAGAGATACAAAGAAAGCACCTTTAAAACCAATGAGTGCTAATGTTTTAAGCATGTTTTAAGGGTTTTAAAAAAACCTTTAATTGTAGCTGCCTGTGTCGTTTATGAAGTTTATGTCTCTGCTACCTAATTTTAAATAGGTACACACATGGCCTGGTCCAACATGGCTTGGCCTGGCCCAATATGCCCAGCTCGACAAGGTCTCAATTATTTCAGATTTGGCCCTCATAACAAATGAGTTTGACACCCCTGGCCTATAGAGTACCAGATACAGTTCAAGGTTCTAGTGTTAACTTTTAAAGCCCTGTGCAGTCAGGCATATTTCAGAGACTGTCTCATCTTCTTTGTGTTCCGTACTGCGTTGTGATTGAGCGATCAGCATCTTCTGGTTATCCCTGGTTCAAAGGACATACAACTGGCCTCAATTAGAGCCAGGGCCTTTTCAGCCCTGGCCCCAGCCTGGTGGAACAAGCTCCCTCCTGATATCAGGGCCCTTCGAGATCTACCAAAAATTCTGCAAGGCCTGTAGCTGTTCTGCCACACTTTCAGCTGAGGTTACTGGACATCCAAACACCCATCTTCAGCCTCCCCTGCTATCAGCTCTGCTAACATCCCATGACACTGCCCAGAGGGTTTTTACTGGTGTATCAACAACTTCATTTGGTTTATGTCAAACTTTTTAACTTTTGCTTTTATTTATCACACTATTATGTGATCTGTAAGCCACCCTGAGTCCACTCTGTGTGGAGGGCAGGATATAAATTAAAGAAAATAAATACATTGGCCAAGGCCAGCACCACTCCTCACTTATCTGAGTCTTGTTCCTCTTTTAACCCCTTCCTTGCCTTGCCCATTCCAGCTGGGATTGCATAGGTATAGCCAGAGTCCCCATGCCCCCTGCTAATGCTCTGGGGTGGCAAACCTCCTGCTGTTATATGCTCAGCTGTTGCTTGATGAGAGAGAGACTCTCTTGCAGGTGGTTCACCCCCACTTCTGCTAGTCTTGGAGCAACTGCTGCTTTTTGCCCCATAGTTGAGGCTTTCTTTGGCTTCCACTCCTGTCTCTGTGTCACAGTCTTCAAGATGCTATGGACTCAAGTCTAGGTTTTAAAATTAAAACTCTGATGGTTTTTGCCTTTTTCACATAGTTAATGTTGTCATTGTACAGGGGGAGATGGTTAGCACTGGTGCCCCATTATGTTAAACACTGTAGATAAAAGGCAGTATGTTGAAGTTGGTGTATTGAAATGTATGTTTTCAGTGACATAATTTCACAGCTGAGTGAAATGTCTATAATAGAAAGGAAGGATGGCATACATTTTATATAAAGATATGTGGTTTCTAATTAAAGACTAAGAGCATTTCCACAAGTGATGTTATGAATGATATTCTCATATTCCACATTTATGACATTAAAATTCAAAAGCCTTTTTGAAAACATGCAGTTGGGCAATGGCAAAGTAGTAGAAATTTGCTTGTCATGCAGAAGGTCCTGGGTCCTGGGGAGGGATGGTGGCTCAGTGGAAGAGCATCTGCTTGGGAAGCAGAAGGTCCCAGGTTCAATCCCTGATATCTCCAAAAAAGGGTCCAGGCAAATAGGTGTGAAAAACCTCAGCTTGAGACCCTGGAGAGCCGCTGCCAGTCTGAGAAGGCAATACTGGCTTTGATGGACCAAGGGTCTGATTCAGTATAAGGCAGCTTCATATGTTCATATGTTCAAACCCTGTCATTTCTAGGTAAGGATCTGGCACTAGGTGATGAGAAAGACCTCTGCCTGAGGCACTGGAGAGCTGCTGACAGACTGAGTGGACAATACTGGTTCTGATAGACTGATGGTCTGATTCAGTATAAGGCAGCTTCATGTGTGCTTTCTGTATTTATTTGTGGAACACCAAAACAATGCACCATACAAAATACGTTTTTAAAAAATCTGTCTAATTGCTTTACAATCTAATTTAGAATTAAATATTAAAAGTAAAACAATATTAAGTACTGGAGAAGGCCAACCACAATTATGCTAGATCAGACAAAGATTTATTTATTTATTTATTAAAAAAATGATCAATACTAGCTTTCTAAGAGTTCCACAAATAGTGAGTAAGTAGTAAGGGAAAACAGAATAAAGGGAAAATATGGTGCTTGAGCACAAAGAACTGGCAAAAAAGAAGCCAATGAAGGAAAATACTGAATGAACAATATTTGAGCTCCTAGCATAGATCAAAGGGCATTCTTAGCAGTACTTATGAAGATATCATAGGAGGAACTGATTGAAAAGTCTTACATTTGGTAAAAAGACAGATTTGATCCTGCTCAAGTTGAGCTGTATTTTAAAGTGCCATTCATTTCAACTGGTGAGATTCTTAACTCCAGGTCACTGTAAAACAGAGGAAATTCTACATATTTGTAGTCAAAATGATTTAACTATTCTTTTCTCCCCTCTTTCATTAGCTCAGTTCATGTCATGCTGTTCTGTCAACTCAGTTAGCTGATGCCATGATGTTTCCCATTACTCAGTTTAAGGAAAGGGATTTAAAAGGTACAGTAGTAAACATTACAAATTATGTTTATATATAAGGGTTTATCCTGTAATAGTTGGCATGTTTTCCTATTATTTTTGTGCCCAACTTTTTCTGACTGTTGGATGTCAACTGAACTTTATTTTTGTGTAAAGTGAGGGATGTAGAGAATTGTTGGAATTTGTAGGAATAATTGTAAGCAAGTGCTCATGGTATATAGCAGGGGTGGCTCGGGAGCCACGTAGCTCTTTCACACATATTGTGTGGCTCTAGCAGCCCTGACCGCCCCATCAGCCTGTTTGGAGAAGGTATTTCTCTCTTTAAATCACTTCTCCAAGCAACCCAGCAGCTTGGAGAATGCATTTAAAGTTAAAGTTGCTTTCTTTACACCTCTCCCTCCCTCCTCCCTACCCCAACTATTTCCATTTCTTTCTTCCTTTTTTCCTGGCTTGTGGCTCTTAAACATCTGACATTCATGTCTTGTGGTTCTCAAACGTCTGAGGTTTATTTTTTGTGGCTCTTATGTTAAGCAAGTTTGGCCGGATCTGGTATATAGCCTAAACCCAGTAACCAGTTAGGAATAAATGGAATTACCATCTTCTTCTGTGTATTATATATTATAGTGAATGATTAAGTTACAACTGTAGTGAACTTTGGTCATGCATAAAAAAGAAAAATAAAATGTTTTAGATATAGATATAACAATCTATATAAAACCCCAAGGTGCAAATAATCTTTAAAGAGTTTTACAATTAGGGTACATTTAGATGTTTAAAGAGCAGTAGCAACAGAAATCAAAATCAGTGCATCAGCTCTATTTGTATTGTTTGTTATTGGCAAAATTACACTAATATTGTGCTGTACCTTAATTAAATCCATTTCAGAGATATTGACTTTAAAAGAAGTTTTCCAGATCTCGAGCAATGGTAAGTATAACAAAGACTAATTCCCTTTTGTATATTATGACCTGAGGTTGGATAGTAAATAGTCAGAATTTATAAGTCTTGTGGTTTTATCTTTTCAGGACACTTGAAACATTAACAGTATCCCCATTTCTGACTTCAGAAATTTGCAATGTAATCTGGTGACTACAATGGATTTAGAAGGGTATCTTTTAGGATTAGGCTGTTAGCTTGTTGATTTGTCAACTAAAATAACTATCCCTTGGCCTCAAAATCTGAAGTCATGGCAGATTTTAAATGTGGTGTGTGGGAAAAATGCCTGGCAAGTCCCTTATATTATACACACACACATACATACATATTTTGGGGGGTGGTGGTGGTCCTTCATCCAGTGAACAAGAAAAAGGAAATAACATTGATTATATATGATCAGTGAATTAGAGTCTCAGAGTTTAGTTACAAAGTCTGTGGAAATATTTCTGGCATGATTAGTAACACAGAATACCATAATTATTTTGATTATGTTGATATATTTACTGTATATTCAAAATAAACTCCGCTTCTTATAATTAAAACTTACTTTTATGTCAGCTAAAAGAAGTTCTGTGGTGGGCAGTGAACTTTCTATGAAAAATATCTTATTTTTCCCTAAATAGTTATACATTTTGATGTTGCTAAGAGGTTATGTATGCAGAAACTTCAGTAGAATTACAGAATAAAAATATAATTTTCTTCTGCAGATCATGATGCTGCCATCACCAGATATAGTCGCCTGTCAAAAAAAAGAGAAAATGAGAAGGTTTGACCAGTTTTCAATACTACCTGTATGTTTCATTTATAGGATTATAACACCTAATAATTTTAAATCACTATATACTGCACTGCCTTCCTCACCAAGTCTATTTGGCAGTCCTAGAAATAGTATAAAGAAAAAGAAGGCTGCCTTCTCACTGTAGAGGTGATGATTATAAGTCACTGCAGTAGAGAGAAGAATGTATTAATCCTGAAAATAATTAGATTGTTCTATTTTTAGACTGTCCTCAGATAATTAAAAGGAATTCATGTTGTAATAAATAGTGATGCAGTACATTCCTTTTTAATTGCAACATATATGTCTGGTCTCTGGCAGAACATAAAGAAACCTTCACTGAAGGCATTTTGTATGCTTTCAATCATTGTTCTTCTTCTCTTTAGGTCAAATATGAAGTTACAGAAGATGTGTATACTTCCAGGAAAAAACAACATCAGACTATGATGCATTATTTCTGTGCATTAAATACTCTTCAGTACAAGAAGAAAATTGCTATGTTAGAACCCTTGTTAGGATACATGCAAGCTCAGGTGAATGACTTTGAAAAGCTGGAGTTCTGAAACTTAATATGTTTAGGTAAATGTGAGGTTTAAAGCTTGAGAGGTCAAATATATGCTATAGTAAGTGTAGTCTAACAACAGTAGGTAATACAAGGTCCTATAGCCCATCTTTGACCTACCCCAGGCTATTTCATGGGAAAGTTTTTCATCTGTCAAGAGGATGCTCAACTCCCCTGTTTTCATTCTTTTCTTTTTAAGAAAAGACGTTTAGTATGACCTTGTAATAGTACACTTTAGAAATACTTGATGGGAGGTCTCTCCTAGAAGTTGTTAAATGCACTGAGTCTATCTGTTTTTTTTCTGGTGAGAAGAAAGCACACACATGTGTTTTGTTTTGTTTTTTTGTAGAAAAAGCCCAGCAAGAACTTATTTGCATATTAGGCCACCCTGACTCCAAGCCAGCCAGAACTGTGTTTCTGTGCATTTCTGCTTAAAATAAAAAGCTCTCAGTGTGTGTGAATGAGATGTGTGTTTATACACACACATGTGTCATAAACCCTCTAGGGTATCAAACATGCAGCCTGGGAGCCTGATCCCGAGGGTTCCTATCAGGCCCACGAGCAAGTCCACTTTCTTCTGCCTCTTCCTTGCTTCCTTCTGTGTCACAGTTTGCTTTGCCAGGCTTGCTCAATCGCACAGGAGCTACAGAGCAAAGCCTCTATTTTCTCCATTGGCTGAGGCTTCTCCCTAGGAGAGGAAGGGGGAGAGGGAGAGCTTGCTTTGACAGGCTTTCTCAATCGCACAGCAGAGCTACTGAGCCAAGCCTTGTACTGGCTGAGGCTCCTCCTCTCCTCATCTCCTGGGGTGGGAAAGAGCCAGAGCTTCCTTTGCTCAGTTCCCTCAATCACACAGGAGAGATACAAAATCTTTTATTGTGTTTGTGTGTGTCCTTTATAAAGTTTATATCTCCACTACTTGGCATTACATTTTATGACACACATGGCCCGACCCAACAAGGTCTCATTTATGTCAGATCCGTCTCTCTGCCCTACAGTTTGTCCAGAAGAAACTGTCCTTTCTTATAGCAGGCAATGACAAATTGCTCACAGTATGGGGACAGTATAATAGAGAACCTAGGACATACTGATAGTGATTTTCCTCTCAGTTTTCTTTTAATATTTGTTAATCGTGCAATGCAACTGAACTGATTTCCTATGCCTATAAGTTTCTTGACCTACTACGAAATAGAAATAGGATTTACACACGTGGGAAGAAATTAATTACTTGCAGCTAAATTCCTGCATTCTCTGTTCTAAAAGATAAGCTTCTTCAAGATGGGATCAGAAAATCTTACTGAACAGCTGGAAGAGTTTTTAGCAAACATTGGAACAAGTGTGCAGGAGTAAGTTAATTTTCTCCGTAAAATGAACAGCCTGCCTCTTTTTTGCCATTATCTGTGGTTACATGAGGCACTGAACATTTGTCCTGTACTTCTCAGTGTTCGCAGGGAAATGGATCGTGAAGTAGAGACTATGCAGCAGACTATAGAAGACTTGGAGGTAGCCAGTGACCCACTGTATTTGCCTGACCCCGATACTACAAAATTTCCTAGCCAACGGAACCTTACTCGGAAAGCAGGTTATCTTAATGCAAGAAAGTGAGAACCATTACAGATAAACTATTCTGAAATAATTAATTGACTACTTTTAGTAGCAGCATTAGGTATAGACAAAATAATTTGAATGAGGTGGCTTTTGCATATGGACGGACTTGTGTGGTTTCTCCATGGCTAGCATGGCTGCTGATTGGTGTAGTGGCAATGGGTGGGTGCTTCCGTACAGCAGGTTTCCCAGCCCCAGTCCTCCAGTAGAGACATTTTTTTCTTTTAAATCTGTAATTGATTTTTATTATGGCATTATAACAATGTGCAACAGGTTCTCTGAATTTCTTATCTTTAATTTTAAAAGGAAATCTTCAGCTCCTTTTGTTGCAAAGATACGCCTATTCTTTGCAATGGAAGGGGTTGGAGATTAGTTTATCATTTATTATAGAGATTTTCTTGAACAAAGGTTGGAAATTCAGAGATCCTGTTTCACATATTTTATCAATGTAACTTTTATTCAGTTACTAATTTTAAAAAACCCAAAACTAAGCCCCCTGGTGGCAGAGGAAGGAAATGGCAACTGTGGGAACAGTGTTGGGGAAATAGCTCCTGGATGGATAGAGAAATCCAAACTTTCCCACCCACATGGCCACCGTCAAGGCTTTACTTTCCAACAAAGCAGACTTGAGAAGGAGAAAAGCTGGGGAAACCCCAGAATGTACACTAATATGTGGTGGGGAAGAAGAAAAAAATACTTGCTTCTCAACATCATTGAATTTACTGGCCAGATAACCTGTCTTTACTTGGCTTGAAAGAAGCAAAATTGCTTTCAGAAGAGAAGGGAAATTTTAAATTATGTTGGCGAGTAAACTGTTGCTTTTTAAATGCTTCTGTTCTACTCTGGCTGTCCTAATGTGCAAGAGATCTATGATTCATTTATGTTCTTAACTTTTATTGTTGAATGTGTAATTTTAATACTTATTAATGTTAATTGTTTGTTGGAATTTTATGTTGTGAGCTGCCCTGAGCCTGCTTCGGTGGGGAGGGCGGGATATAAAATAAATAAATAAATTTGTACTATTTCTAGGTGTCCTTCAATGAGGGTGTTGATTAGGTAGGTTTTCCATATGTGTTCATGCCAAACTTTCCCCCATTCTTAGAGCAACCTTTCTTGAGCCTTTTCAAAAGACAGGGAAGCTTCTTTTGCATGCCTCCTCTGTGAACAATTCTCACTCATTCTTGGGGAAAGCTAGTAAATGGCCAAAAGTCTTAAATTTTGAAAGAGGTATACTGCATGGGATTTTGACAAATGTGAGGCTCCTTTAGGCTCCTTTTTTTTTTTAGCAGCACTCCCTTATTTGTCATTATATCTAAAACCTTCCAATGCCTCATAGGAGAGACAATTGAGACTCCTCCAACTGTTGAGTGGAAATTGACTCTCCATGATGCAGAGGAGTGATAGTAGATGTGGGAGGATCTTCCTTTCTTCTGATAAAAAGAGCAACTGTGCATTACAGTTTAAAAGTTAGCTGTCCTTCATAGTATAGTTTCATATAAGCATATTTCAGGTGTATTTAGTATACCAAATTTCAACGTGGTTTGAAATAATTTTGTATACTTTAAGTTTTAAGAATTTTAAGTTGTCCTTCGTCCTCTGACTAGCTGTAGATAATGTCACATAATTCAAACCTAGTAAATGGTTAAGAGTTGAACTGAATTGTGCCGGACTATTATTGAGAGTCTACATTTTTTACTATGGGATAAAGAAATTGTTTCTTCATTGTAGTAGTCTGTTGTGGGGAGGGCGGTTGGCAGTAGTACATGCCAATGCTAAGTCCATCTGCTTTCTTTTTTTCAGTAAAACAGGGCTCGTGTCTTCCAGTTGGGACAGGCAGTTTTATTTCACTCAGGGTGGAAACTTAATGAGCCAGGCACGAGGAGATGTAGCTGGAGGACTTGTTATGGATATAGACAACTGTTCAGTCATGGCTGTGGACTGTGAAGACAGAAGATATTGCTTTCAGATAACATCTTTTGATGGCAAAAAGTTTGTATTCATTCTCAACTACTTAACTGGAAAGTGTGGGGAGGGGGATGCAAACCACTTAATTGTCTCTTTGCAGAGCTTATCAGCTAAAGAGATGTCTTGGGAGGTGCACAGCAGTATTCTTTACCTTTCTGTATGGTAAAAAAGTGACAAGTACATCAGACCAGTAGTTGTCAACAGAACATTGCCTCTGTTAAATAAAATAAAATTAGTATTAATTAATTATTAGGATTTTGATAGCCCTGTGCACCGACACCTTACACATATCTGAAGTTCTGAATACTAGTGCATGAGTTCAGAATAAAACTTGGATTATTAAGCTTGTTTAGTATATGTTAGTTGCATATAATATAATTTGGAAGAATATGTTGTCACTGCTGGTGTTAATCAAGCCCCAAATTGTTCAAAGCAAATTAAATTAATATGCACTTGTAAGGTATATTCTTTGCTACACGAACCTTTTCTTCTCAGTAAGATTGTGAGGGTATGACTCCCCCAAGAGACTTCTGATCAAAAGGGACAGACTGCTATATGGGTTGGATACTAGTGTGTATGTTTGGAATACGAGATATTTTCAAATTATCTTTTGACCACTGAAAAGGCTTTGATGAGTACCACAATATCTGCACGGACAGAAGCTATGCAGGATGAGGATTGCAGGTGAAGGATGGGTATCATGCAGGATTGAGCAGATAAATTGATAGGATCTAGCTCCTTGATCTACCTGCATCGAATCATCATCTTTAGGTCATGAGGGGCATTCTTCCTATTTCTTCCCCTTATCTGCCATCTTATCTACTTACTATGACAAGCTGAGTGTGTTGCACAGTTGTGGCAAAAATCTCCCAAGGGTAAACTACCTGTAGTGTCTGGCATTTTCCTTCTCACTCAGCTGTACTAGCAAGTAGGTATCTCGAATACAGCTTGGTGAGGGGCACATCTGGCAGGTTCCTCATAACAGATCTAACAGTCCAAATGGAAATTTATTTGGTATTTAGAGAGCAATAAATGTTGTATTAAAAATGTGTAATGAATATATAAACTAGTATTCAGGGTCAAGCATTTGTTAATGTATATATAAAATGTATACGTGAATAGGTATGATACAACATATAGCAAAATGAAATATGCTAGAAAACATGGTGTGACAGTCCCTGTCTTGAAAAAATAAATCCCAATTATTTGTCCCCCTTCCTTCTTTTTCTTCTAGGTCTTCTATTTTGCAGGCAGAGAGCAAAAAAGATTATGAGGAGGTACACATCAAAAAAGCTGTTGTAAAATCACAAAAGTGATCCTCTGACCCGTGGAAGCTTTATTCCACATTACATTTGTTGTTCACAAAATCCTTAGTTTTGTTCCCTACAACAGACTAACATAACTTCATCTCTGAAGAAGTAAGGATTGTTATTCAAATAAGATTGTGATATTGTTGCTGTTTTTCACCTGGATTGTCCAAGTAAAATTTGACACCAGTGAAAACTTCCAAATAACTTCCAAAAAACTGTAAGGCAGTTTTTATATTGCTGTTTTAAGAGAAACATAAAAGATACTGGATCAGATCCCATAAAGAATTTTCATGGACAGGAGGGCGGGTGGCTTTTGCCCTCTTCTGCACCTGATCTCTGACTCCCCCCTCATGCTGTTCCTGTGGGGTCCCCTGTTTCCCAGTAACACTTTGGAGGGCATTTTGGGCTGTAGTGGGAGGTGTGGAAGCTAAACTTCACAGATAGAAATGCCTTCCATCCAGGGAACACACTGGTGGAACCCAATTACTCTGTTTAGAAATTATGAAGAGGGGCAAAAAGAAACTGCAAGAGCTTTACAAGTTAAATCTTCATTCCTATGTATTGCAATCCTGTTATGCTTTTCTAGGCCATAGGTGGTCCCAGCATTATTGCATGGTAAGATAGGATTTACTGTAAGGTATGCATCCATTTAGGACAGGCATGGCTTTATTAGCAGAGTTACACTAATTTGTGTAGAATTGGGATGCCTTTTGATCTTATTTGGAGTACTGTGTGCAGTTCTGGTCGCCGCACCTCAAAAAGGATATTATAGCTTTAGAGAAGGTGCAGAGAAGGGCAACTAGAATGATTAAAGGGCTGGAGCACTTTCCCTATGAAGAAAGGTTGAAACGCTTGGGACTCTTTAGCTTGGAGAAACGTCGACTGCGGGGTGACATGATAGAGGTTTACAAGATAATGCATGGAATGGAGAAAGTAGAGAAAGAAGTACTTTTCTCCCTTTCTCACAATACAAGAACTCGTGGGCATTCGATGAAATTGCTGAGCAGACAGGTTAAGACGGATAAAAGGAAGTACTTCTTCACCCAAAGGGTGATTAACATGTGGAATTCACTGCCACAGGAGGTGGTGGCGGCCACAAGTATAGCCACCTTCAAGAGGGGTTTAGATAAAAATATGGAGCACAGGTCCATCAGTGGCTATTAGCCACAGTGTATGGAGCACAGGTCCACCAGTGGCTATTAGCCACAGTGTATGTGTGTATATAACATTTTTTGCCACTGTGTGACACAGAGTGTTGGACTTGATGGGCCGTTGGCCTGATCCAACATGGCTTCTCTTATGTTCTTATGTTCTTATGTATGTGGCTAGAGGCATTAAATTCTACAAAACTATTTATTTATTTAGTCTTCCTGTGGATTCAGTATTAAATTGTTGACAACTGATTGATAGAGAATGTAGCAAATATTCTCATTTCTTTTAAAGATACCATGTTCTTCTGACTAGATAAGGGCCATTTACTCATTTTTACTCTAAAATATCATTTTCTGGTGTGTTTATGTGGCTTTTTTGTGATTATGCATTCTGTTGTGCAGTCAGGAGTATTTTTAACTACATTTTGAGTTTCTTTTTTTTTTTAAATAAGTTGCTTCAATATCTAGAGTTATGTCTAGTAATCTTCTTGTAGAGGGATCTCAGATCTTCCTTGATTTCACTTCCCACCCAGAAATCCCTTCTGATGCTGCTAAAATTGATTTCCTGGATTTGCAGGACCCATGTGCAGTAATAGCCCAGTGAGTCAGTGAGTTGCACTGAAGCAAGGCAAGGTAATGAACTTACCTTTCCTGCCTCTGTGTGGGCAGAAGAGTTGGGAAGAGTGATTTTATCCCCATCTTCACTGCAGCCCACTGACCCAGATGGTTGTTATTTCATGTCAGTCTGGCAGTCCTAGGAATAAACCTTTCTGTTTTCAAAAGAGACTGAGGGAGGGGAATCTGTAACTATCAGCACCTTCTGCTGATGGATTGCTGGTACCAAACCATAAACGAATATGAAAATGTGCAGAAAATTACATGGAAGAAAGGGGGATGAGACATTTGAGTAATAGACATTACGTAGGAAAACCAGTATACTTAATTGTACCTTTTTACTTCCTTTTTCAGTGGATATGTACAATAAACAACATCTCTAAACAGATATACCTCAGTGAAAACCCAGAGGTAATGTTTTCATGTTAAAATTAACTTTTATGTGTAAACGTCACTCTCAGATGAGCCCTGGGGTAAAATTCAGTCTGGTGATAAAGAGGAATCTTTTCTGAAGCAGTTGTTTACAGCGAGAATTTAAAACTGATGTTTATGTTCAGAACACTTCATTCTGTTTTGTCTGAATCAGGCTGCTGTGTTTTTATTTCATGTTCTGATGTATCATGACGTCTGAACTGAGTCTATATGAGAATGTCTTCAGAGTAGTTGTAGTTGAATTTTTAACATACTGAATATTAACCAGAGCCAGTCTGGTGTAGTGGTTAAGTGTGCAGACTCTTATCTGGGAGAACCGGGTTTGATTCCCCACTCCTCCACTTGCACCTGCTGGAATGGCCTTGGGTCAGCCATAGCTCTGGCAGAGGTTGTCCTTGAAAGGGCAGCAGCTGTGAGAGCCCTCTCAGCCCCACCCACCTCACAGAGTGTCTTGTGAGGGAGGAAGGTAAAGGAGATTGTGAGCCACTCTGAGATTCAGAGTGGAGGGTGGGATATAAATCCAATATCATCATCATCTTCTAACACAGCACAAAAAAACTTTATTAAAGCCAGAAGCTTGAAACTGGCCTTGTCAGAGGGGTATGATATAATACAAATTGCAGCATGGAGTAACTTGATAAGTATGAAAAACTTCCACAGAATTACTTTGACAGTGCTGAGTTGATTTGCAAAGGAAGAGGTGTGTGGAACTTGGTAGGAGTATTATGGCAGTATAGCCTGATTACTCAAGATTAGTTTTTTTCATTTTAAAACATTTATGTACTACTTTTTTATTAACAAAATGTGTGGATTGATGTTCATGGTAGAATCTTAACTAGAAATATGAGGCCACAAACTGAGACTGGAAGTCTGTCAAGGCTATAGCTTTTTATGCACCCAGTTTGATGATGGAGCACCCAGCCAGGGATGTTGACAGTGGAGCATGTGCACAGCCTTTGCTGATGTCTGTTAGCTGTGGACTAGTGGGTAGACTAAGCCTTGGCTGAATTGCTAGTTCATCTAGATAATGGGTGTGACAAGACCAAGCTCATTATATGTATCTATACATGTGAGAAAAAGGCATATCTGATGTTTTGCAAATACTTCAGAAACAACACATTTTCCACTGCAGAGATTGATCTGAATTAGATGATAAATATATGAAACAATTTTGAGATATGTGAATGGTTTCCTCCATAGTCTGTACATTTTGTTTTGGGATATGTGTTTGGTACTTTTGTCTGTCTTTTAATGTCTCGTTAAACGAAGCAGTTACCCTGTGGTGCAGTGAAAATCTTGTGTGATTAATCATAGAAGCAATAAAAATATGGAAGTGTAAGATACTATTGTTATAGAGCTCTTATGACACATGGCTGTAAGAAGTCTTTATTTCCCACATACAGCTGTATATTTTTTTTGCCTGCAAGTAGATGATTTATGACAACCCTTGTAGGGTTTTCAAGGCAAGAGGCATTCACAGGTGGTTTGCCAGTGCCTGCCTTTGTGTAATGACCCTGGTGGAGAGCCAGTTTGGTGTAGTGGTTACATGTGCAGATTCTAATCTGGGTGTGATTCCCTACTCCTCCACATGCAGCTGCTGGAGTGACCTTGGGTCAGCCACAATTCTCGCAGCTCTGTTCTCTCAAGAGGAGTTCTCTCAGCCTCACCTACTTCACAGGGTGTCTCTTGTGGGGGGAGGAAGGGAAGGACATTGTAAGGTGCTCTGAGACTCTGAGTGAAGAGCAGTGTATAAATCCAATCTCTCTTTTCCTTTACTCCTTGGTTGTCTCCCATGTAAATGCTAACAAAGAACAATATTTATTTAAAGGGAAATCTTTAATGGTGGTTGTATTTTCCCCCAAAACATAGGAAATTGCTGCACGTGTAAATCAGACAGCTCTAGAGGCAGTCACCCCCTCACCTTCTTTCCAGCAGAGACATGAGAGCATGAGGCCAGCAGTGTAAGTTGCAAAACAGCAGAGTGCTTAAAAATGAGGTTCTATAGACCAAGATGGTGCCGCTGAGCTTCAGTTGTCTGATTACTAAAATTACTTAAAAGTCAATTATGTTTGGAAACTTTATTGTTTTCTAGCTGGCTTCTTTCCATTGAAGCTTTGCACTGCATGTTGTTAAGAGTTCTCAGTCCTGGGGATTTCTTGTTATGGGTGGGGAGAGTGCAAAATTACAAAACCCTGGGGTGTGGATTCACAAACTCACCAGGATGGTAGTCTGCCACCAACCCACACATTGAGAAGCCAAGGGGCAATCTTCTAACTCTACTGGGAATTAACTGCAAGGTAGATTACCTGCAGAAATGAGTTTTCCCAACAATTAACTTGGTACATGGACTCTTTAAGTCTAGGTACTGGAATTAGATTGAGGTATCTGAAGTACAAAACAACCTGGTATAGTAAAAGTATATATGTATTAATGAGTACAGGAATATTTCTACAGATATAGTTAAATCCTAACACATAGTTACCATGTTACACTCCTTCGGTGAAATCAATCATTCCAAGTCTTCTTTATGTGCCAGGCCAGGTCTTAACCCAATGCAGGATTAACCCATTATGTCCAGGATAGCCGAAGATGGCTTGGTTCGACTAACAGGAAAGCTAAACTTCTTGAAGTCTAAAATTTGCATAGGCTGGGGCCCTTGTGCCAATACAAAATCCAGACCATCGAAGTGGGATTACCTGCAGCAAAATGTTTTCAGATTGTCAGTCTGCTAAGGAGATACAAACTAGGTTTATGTTGTGATGATGACGATGGCAGTGCTGCTTTTTTCTCCCTAATGCTTGGCACACTGCATCATGTGATACATTCTCTTTTGGTTTGCTTCATTTTTTAGACAGTCTCGTCCTCCCACAAATCGTACTAGCAGCACTGGGTCTTTGGGATCTGATTCAGCATCTCTGTCAGCGCTTTCTTTGGATTCACTTGTTGCACCTGACATACCTATACAGTTTGACATCATTTCCCCAGTGAGCGAAGATCAACCTGGCCAGGCAAAAATCTCAGGACAGTCAGGCAGGTAGGATGTAACACAAATGTTTGTTGTGACAAAAACAAAACTGGAGGTTGATGATGCTATCCTACAATCAGCCATGCCCCAAGAACAGAATGTGGGCTGAATGATATGCTCTCTTCCCAGTGCTTCTCTTAGCACAAGTTTCCCTTGCTCTCTCTGCCAGCCGTAACTATGATTTAAGGCTTATGCCAATACAGGTAGTTGTCATTGCTGACCAAGCAGAATTAAGTTTAATACCAAGTTTTAAAGTTGTCAAATTCCAGATGGGTATAGCAAGAAAACCATGGAGAAATTACAAATCACCACAATAAAGAATTAATTCAATATCTGTTCAAAGTCCAATGTCATAGAAACTACAGATGGATTGTGAATATTTTCTGTGAATTCTTTATTGTGTTACTGGGCTTTAAGATTATCCTGCTTCCTGCTAGTCTGAGCCAGAGGTGGAGCTTGACTCAGGCTAAGGGGAAGGGATGGTGTTCAGGTTGTAAAACCCAGCAGCCTGTTAGGTAGTCTGCCACCACTCCTTTTTACTGTTCTGGGCCTCAGGAGGGAATATTAACAAACCTACAGCCCTGCAAGGTAGTCCTCTTGCAGTTTGCAGCCACATCCAGTTATACTGGTAGAAATATGACCAAAGGACTTAAGTTACTGGATCCTTGGAGAGCTCTAGTAAATAGTCATGCAGCCTGATGCTTAAAATAGTTAAGGCTTTTATTAAGAAAACAAATGATATTCATAAGATAATATTAAGGCACATGAGCAACAGAAAATAAAACCACTATAGAATACTACTAACTAAACTTTCCGACTCAGGGGTAACATCGCATCACGATGTTTTCACAGCAGACTTTTTTATGGGGTGGTTTGCCATTGCCTTCCCCAGTCATCTACACTTCCCCCCCAGGAAGCTGAGTACTCATTTCACCAACCTCAGAAGGATAGAAGGCTGAGTCATCCTTGAGCTGGCTACCTGAACCCAGCTTTCTCCGAGATTGAATTCAGGTCATGAGCAGAGCTTGGATTGCAGTACTGCAGTTTACCACTCTGAGCCATGGGACTCCTCAACTAAACTATACAACACAGCAGTTGGACAGGCAAAAGTTACCATGCAGACTTGGCTTCATAGTTCTTCAGACAGACAGCATTCCGGCATACTGCTCTGGATCTTGAGATTATAGCAACAGCAGCATGCCCTTGGCTCCCCTGCCTTCAGCACCACCAGTGCAGGATGTTGGTAATTATGGGTTACCAAATTACCCAATGGGGTTGCACACATATTACCTCATCCTAATTGGATGACACAGCAAAATACATGCTCAGTAAATGACTGAGTCTGCTGTACCTTCAGACACAATCATGCTGGTCATGACTACTTACAGCTTGTCATTTGAGAATGCTGTAGCCAGTGCTAAAAGTCCACATAGGCCTATTGGCAGTTAGCCCTTATCTCAGCAGGTGAGGACTCAAGGTCAGTTTACACTCACTACTTTGCTCTTAAACGGCCCTCTCCTGCTGAATTAAGCGTCAGTCAGCAAGAACTTAGGCCTCGAAGCCTGATTAAAGGTTTTGGAATCAAGGAAAGCCAACCAAGAAAAGGCTTTTTCTTAACAAAGATATATTTGACAATGGACTTTGAATAGGTATTGAATTTTTTTATTGTGACGATTTGTAATTCCTCCACAGTTGTATGATTTTCTTGCTATACTCTAGTTCCGTGGATCTCTCTGGGTTGTAAATGCCAGGTAGGGCCTGGAGGTCTCCCAGAATTACAGCTGATCTCCAAGTGACAGATAACAATTCCCCTGGAGAAAATGGCTGGTTTGAATGGTGGCCTGTATAGCACTAAACTCTGCTGATGCCCCTCCCACTACCCTCCCCTAGCTCCACCCCCAAATCTCCAGGAATTTTCCAGCCCAGAGCTGGCAATCCTACTACATTTTGTGAAATGATTCAAATCCCTGGTTAAGAATGGGCCCTGATGACTGTGAGCTACTAGTACATTTGGCACTGATATAGCTCATATCTGTGCTTGAGACAGTGGGTAGAATTTACACACGGAACGGGGCAGGCTTCAGAGGGAAAACCATAATCCTGAGGACTATGGCTAAGGATCCAGAAGAATTTTGTCTGCATGGGAGCATGTGAGGGAAGAGCAGAACCTTAACACAGTGGTGTAAATTTCAAGAATTTCAGCTTCTGTGTGCACTGTCCAATTCCTTTTGGCAATTTTTTCATCCTGTTTAAGCTTTAAAAGTTTTGTTTCTTAAAAAGTATATTTTCCTTTCCTATTGCTTGCTTGCCCCAGCACCTTGGGTATTTCCTCTTGGAAACTCAAGAGAAATGTGATAGCCCTGCTTCCAGGTGGTGATGGCATACTGATGACTCTCTTCCTAAGCTAAACAGGTGAGTGAAAATGGTCTAGGCTTCTGGAGTAATATCTGATAGGGAGATAAACAAGCAATTGTGTTAAGTATCCCCCCTCCCCTATCAGATTCAGTCTTTTCTCAAAAATAATGGTTTAAAATTAAAATATTTGTGTGACATTTATAGCATTAGAAATTTTTACCTCCCCCATAAACAGAAGTATAATCAGACTACATCATGCAAAAAATGTTTGGTGGCAATTGTTAAAACAGTGCAGATTGCTCAAAGCAGTAGGCATGATCTAGTTTGTTCTGGTGAATGTGGTATTGCAACATGAAAATAAGCCTTAATGCAGGGTGGAGGAAGATTGGTAAGGAAGAAACTTTCAGACTCTAATAGGACAGGCTGCATCTCAATTGTGGACTGGGAGGCCATACGACATGTCCTGCAACAGTGCAAATAGACACTTCTAGCTTTGTTCTTTGGGAGTTATAAAACAGCTTCAAAAAGAAAAAGACTACTGCTGCTGAGTTTTGTAGTATGGGGTAGTTTTCTGTGGAGTTGAACAGCCTTTGGGTGATAATTTTCTGGAACAATTCTCATGAAGTTTAATTACCATGAGAGAAAGAGAGAGACTTTTCAAATAAGGCTAACTCCACTGAACAGATGTATTCGGTTACTTAGGCTGAATGGCTTTTATAAACTCCAATAAGAAAATAACCAAATGCAGTATCTCAGTGACAGATTAAATGCATCATAGTAATCAGAGATCGTTGAACTAAAGTACAAATATCTGAAGTTCCTTGTGTAATTATTTTTAATGTATTTGTAGCACAGTTTAGGGGAGGTTGGTGACTTGGAGTTCATGCTTAAATAATCTTAACATTCGGACTTGCACCTTTCTTGCCATTTGTCAAAAATTACATATTTACCTGAAAGGAAGATCAGTTCCCCCCTCCCCCGCAGAATTGCTTCTAGAAAAAAATAGAGGATAGTTTAAATTCACTTATAAGGTACAGGTATGTGCAGTAATAAACTTTTGTGTATAACCTGTTTTTTACATTTACGGTCTTCCTTTTGGATAAATATAGTATGTGCCTTGGATTTCTTTTCCTCTGTGTTACAAAATGGATTACCCCTTTAAAAAAATCATGTCCTCTTTTTATGCATCATCTAGTTTACCTCCTCCCTCCTTCCCTTTTTGGTAGCACATTTCCTTTGCCCTCTGAAACTGGAAGCCTAGAGTATTTTCACTTGCATGTAATTTGAATAATGATGTTTGAGAGTTGCACTTAACATATAGCCATGTTTCTCTTTATTAATATTGAAATCCTATTTAATAGTTTTAAACACTGTACTTGAAATGGTGACTTCTTATAAGCAAATAATTTCTATAGATAAAGAAGTGGGACAGCATGCAGTTTCGGGAAAAGCATTGTTCTTTGTTGGGCATAGATCAGGATTGCCTTCCCTCCCCCCAAAGTGAAAGAAAATCAACTTTTTTGCCAGACTAGAATTAAGATGACAGTTTAGTCCAAGAGTGGCTGTGATTTTCAAGTAGAGCAGTGCTGTGTGTGGTTGGGAGTGCCCTTCCACTAGTTTCCTGCTGAAGTATACCAGTTTGTATAAACTATCTCCAGTGATGCTGTACTCTGAAGCTCATTGGTATGAATCTTTCAAAATCTACAACCTTGAGATTTTGTTTGCTTTTTTCATTACAGTGCAGACAGATTATTAGTGATGCTTATATACTGATTTCTGATACAGTATTTTTGGGTTTTTTGACAGGCGTACAAACCCTTTTGGAGAATCTGGAGGAGTTAAATCAGAAACAGAAGGTAAAGCAGAATTTCAGCTAAAACCTGAAATACATTTAATATAACCTGTAGGCTGATGTGTCTTTGAAGAGCGGAGTGTTCATTTGAACCACTAAGTTCAGAATTAAAATAATTACAAGAAATAATTTTGGATGTAACTCTGAGAAGAATGAAAAGAGCACAGAGGCAGTTTCAAAGAGTTGAGAGCCGGTTTGGTGTAGTGGTTAAGTGTGCAGGCTCTTATTTGGAGAACTGGATTCGATTCTCCACTCCTCCACACACACCTGCTGATGCGATCTTGAGTCAGTTATAAGTTCTCACAGAGCTGTTGCTCTCAAGAGCAGTTTCTGTTAGAGCTCTCTCAGCTCCACCTACCTTACAGTGTGCCTGTTGTTGGGAGGGGAAGGGAAAGGAGATTGTAAGCTGCCCTGAGACTCCTTCGGGTAGTGAAGAGCAGGGTATAAATCCAATCTCCTCCTCCTCTTCTACTACTACTACTTCTTCCTTATCCTCCTCAAACTTTATTTGGTCCAGGTATATGACTATATATTCCGTCTGTGCCAGGGGGTTCCAGATGTTTATTTTTCCATCTGGGCTTCTTCAGGGCAAACAGACTGTGTAATGCAGTTGAATATTTAGCTAGTGTTGCCTGTCATTTTGCTGGGAAAGGAAGTAATAAGTGCATTAGTCCACAGGATAGCTTGAGGCTTTGTGAAGGGCTGAAAGGAAACCAGAACCTTGCAAAAGAGTGGAAGGTCACAGATTCTTCAGAACTGATAGGCAAGGTTCATGTGAACCAGCTAACCACAGCTTTTTGTTATCGGATCCTTGGGCTGCTCATATGGCTTGATTTTGATTGTATTTCACTGATAACGCTGGAGTCATTCATCGTGGCCCAGCAACATACTAATTGGAAAGGCTCTCCCTAATTACTACTACTGTGTCCCTAGATCCATCTGACTCAAATTTTAAGCCGTTGCTCTGAACACCTGCTGCTTTGCCTTAAGCAATCAATCTAGTTAGTGCCTGGTTAGTCTTGAGTTTGTCCAAGTTTCAGTTTGTATTGTTGTTCAAATAATTCTGCACAGAGAAGATTACTTTCCATGAAGTCCTTTGCAGTGGTTCTGCAATGGGGCAACAGTAAGGAAGGAATGGGGCAGCAGTAAAGGAAGACAGTCAATTCTGAAGAGTGTCATTGTGTTGTGTAGAGGTTAAACTAGAACTGAGAAGATGCAGGTTCAAATACCTTCTCAGCTATGAAGCGTAGTGGTCCAGACACATGCACATTCTCTCTCTTTCCTCAGCCTACTTCACTGTCATTATAAGGATAAAATATCAGGGGAAACAGACTGGGTCACCCTGAAATTCTGGAGAAAAATAGGACTGCGCCGTTTTTTCACCAGAACTTGGTGTATACCTCCCACTCCCCCAAGGCTGCTTTCAAATATATTGATGCAAAAACTTTACAAATTAGATCTGCTTTGGACTTTTAGTAAATATATTTTTAATCAAGTATACAAAGATTTGGAGAGTATCCTGTGGTTATAAATATGGCTTGCATTACAGGAACATTTTATTGGACATATGAAGAGCAATATTATACTGGAAAGTCTAGAAGTAGTTTACACTATTTGTTTCATGTATGTTTGTTATAGATTCTATCCTTCATCAGTTATTTATTGTAAGATTCCTTGGATCCATGGAAGTGAAGTCTGATGAAAATCCTGATATTGTTTATGAAACTATGCGCCAAATACTAGCAGCTCGAGCTATACATAACATTTTCAGAATGACAGAATCACATCTGTTAGTCACATGTGACTGTTTAAAGTAAGTGCACTTTGCAAAACTAATGAACACTTTGTCAGGCAAATTTAATGCAGTTCTTTCTCTGTTTAGTAACTTTTAAAATTAACACTTCTAGGTTAATTGATCCACAGACACAAGTTACAAGACTCAGGGTAAGTTGCTAATAAATCTAGTAATAATAATGTCAGAGCTATCAAATTTGGGAAATTATTCTGATGCTTCAGTGCAGTCTGTGCTTTCTCATTGTCAACCATACATTATGACAGAAATCAAAGTAAACCCAAAATAAGCCTGTGTGTAATTTAGCATGAAGCAGCGGACACTCCATTCCAAAATACTATTAACATCACTGCAACGTGGGGTTGAATCCAAAGGGGCTTTTTGTTTGTTTGTTTTGTGTGGAGGTGTTTAGTCCATTGGGCAGTTACTACTTGAGCTATAGCATCCTTTGCTGCATTCCCAAAGGTTCCCAAACCCTTAGAACCCTTTTTTTTGTTGTTGGAGGAGGGGGGTAGATTGTAGATGGTAAAAGGAGGCAAGAAGAATCTGTATGGGCATCTCCTCAACCAAATAGAATTAAGCTGTAGCAATCACTTGAGCATTCAAGCTTACTGTTAAGCCATTTTAGTCCACATCAGTTTCATGGCACTTGCATTTCTTCTTTTGTACGTCCATTTATTTTCAGTGAAAGCTACAGTACATTGTTGTCTGATACCAATCAATTTTAAATTTCATTTTTTTTGTGTAAAAAAGTTTCCTTTGCCAAATATAGTTCTGTACACCACTCATCAGGAGAACAAACGCCTTTTTGGATTTGTCCTTCGAACTTCATCAGGGAGACCAGATAGCAGACCGACTTCAGTCTGCTATATATTTGAATCAAACAATGAAGGGGAAAAGGTATTGCTACAATAAATTTCTTGAATATATCAACACTCTGAAGCTTTAGAGATTTGCTTTAATGACCGATTAAAAGATGGTCATCTTTATCATTCTTAATGACTTCTGATTTTTTCCTGTTTAGATTTGTGACTCTGTAGGACTTGCAAAACAGATTGCATTTCATGCTGAATTGGTAAGATTTTCAATGGCTATAAAATGAATCAGTTTTGTGCACATATAGCATTTTAGAGCTAAAGGAATCTGAAGACCACCAAGCTAAGCCTCCTTTTAAGGGAGGATTGTTTTAGAATTGCTTAGGCCATTAGAGGATATTGTTTTTAATCTTCCCTCTCCTGGAAAAGATGAGTTTTCCTGCAGTTGTTTCTCCGGTTTATAACAATCCCTATCCAAAGATGTCTTTTGAGAATGTGCTTCTTTAGTTTCTGATGTACTTTGGTGGTTTCCAGACATGAATGCCATCAACTCTGAACATAAACACTTTGTCTAATAAAGATTCATAGAAATAAATCACAGCAATACAATGAGGGCAAAAATACCACTTGAAAGCTAGCAGTCTGGCTTGCAGTATGTGATCTAAAAATGTGGTTGGTGTGGTGGTTTATTTTTTCCCCTGTACTTTGGTCAGGGTGTCTGTTGGCAACTTCTAGAATCCTGCATACAATTAGTCTTAAAAGCTAATTTTTCAGCCTCTGCCAAAACAATATTGTAAATTTGGCAAACTTGTTTTGCTGTGTTTTTAATTTTTTAAATTAATTTTTAAATTTTTTTACAGTTGGCCAATGGGCTATTAAACCTGAATAAACTAGACTTGATTTGTTAGTCTCAACAACAAGACAGCCTTTATTGGCATATGTAAGAATATAAAATAGAGGGTTGGCCAGGTTACATATTAAAAGAATACATAATCCATGCAGAATAAAATTAGGATTACAAGTTAAAACAAAGTAGCAACATAGTAAAACCTGAAACATAGTACTACTTATCAGGATGAGTAACCATGGCTCTATAAAAAAACTTTGCTACTAATTCTGCTATTTCCAGATCAAAATTATCTAGCAAGAAAAGCACCTTAAAATCATCAGAGGTCTCTAAAATTTGGGTCAATATGGGGTATAAAAGATCCTGGTGGTATGCCAAATAGAGAGGACATCGGAGAAGAACATGGGCAACAGTCTCAACACAATCCATTTTGCAGGGACAGCACCTACTTGAATAGGGAGTCCCTTGGAATCTGCCCAATAAAATGGCTGATGGAAGGGCATTGAATCTGGCCAAGGAAAAGGCTCTGCGCAGATTTGGAGCTAGAAGTTGGTAGAGGTACACAGCTGGAATATTTGCATTTGGAACAATCCCTAAGCTTAGGGGAGAACAGATTCTGTTGGCAAGACTATAAAAAGTTTGTAGCTCTGAGCTCAGTAGACTAGATTTTATTTCTAAAATAGCCTCAGACTCAGAAAGCAAGGATAAGGAATCTAAAGAAAGATTCAGGGAACTTATTTTAGCTTTAATGTAAGATAGCCAGGTAGAATTATCAGATTCAGAAAGTAGCTGGTACACAAAACTAAGTGGATCAGAGTTGAAGTGGAGTCATAACCAGAATTTAATAGTGTGAACCCATGCCTTAGTAGCCAACAAATTCTGACCGCACTCCAAACATAAAACGGCATAAGGAACATACATAGGTACCCCCATGATCTTTTGCAAAAAGGTGGAGTGGACACGTTCAACTGAAATGTAAACTGCATCAATTCAGAGAGGTACCCCATACAATAACTGTGCTCGAGTTTTAGCATTAAAGGCCTTAAGTGCTGCTGGCACATAATGATTACCTCTGTCAGAGAAATAAAAGCGAGATATTGCTGCAGCAACGTTAATAGCCATTTTGCGATGGTGGATCCAAGTAGCATTGGATTGAAAATAGATCCCCAGGTATTTGAAGTTCTTAACCTGTTCGTTACCACTAATGTGGACTACTGCACCCTTCTTAAATCTTCGTTCGCGAAGTCAAGCCGAGAGAGATACCACTAATAGTCCATTTGTATGATTTTTGGGAAAAAGGAAAGACCAGTACCTTTGATTTTTCATAGTTTAGCTCCAGTCTGTTAGTCACACAGTATTCGTGACAACGGTTCAGTAAGCATTTTAATCCAACATGAGAGGTAGACAAGAGAACTGTATCATCTGCATATAATAACAAGGGAATGTGGGCAGAACCAAGTCTAGGGCTGGGGCCATCAACTAAAGATAAGAACGGGGCAAGATCATTAAAAAAAAGATTAAACAAATGGGGTGCTAAAATGCACCCCTGCTTAACTCCTTTCCTTGTGTGGATTTTGGGGGAGAGTCTCCCAGACAAAGAACACCTGACTTTGCAGGACGTGAAGGTGTGAAGTCTTTTCATAAGAAACAATAACCTCTTATATAAAGACATCCCCTCAAGCTTTACCCAGAGAAGTTCCCTTGAAACCGAGTCAAAAGCCCCTTTAAGGTCCAAAAAGACAACATACAATTTAGACTTTTTCCTTCTTGTGTACTTATTGATCAAATGAGTGAGGACTAAACAAAGCTGACTTCCCCTGGCAGAAACCCACCTTTTCTGATCCCAAAATTTTAAAAGATAGCATCCAGGTACAGAGCTTAATTTGCAAAAATTTTGCATATAGTTTCCCAATAACAGATAAAAGACTAATTGGTCTAAAATTAGAGGGATTGTGATGGCAGCCCTTTTTGTAGATGGAAGCAATTATTGCATTAGTCCAGGCTGCTGGCATCTGGCCAGTCTTATTTACCAGGGTGAAAAGAGCAGCTAGTGGAGGGGCCCACAACTCTGGGTCAGCTTTCAGTACCTCAGGAATTATCACATCTGGGCCAGGAGCTTTGCCTAATTTCAGTTGATCTATAAGAGTTGTTATTTCCTCAGAGGTAACGGGAGGCCCCTCTAGGAGACCATCCAGGGGGGAATTACCCAGCTGGGTTCCATTAGAGAAATCCTCATGAAATACATCAGAAAAAATATTTGAACCATGTATCAGGGAAATAACTGATATAAAAGGAGTCTCAGCAGTGATTATGGCCCAAAATTGCCTGGAATCATTCAAGGTAATAGCACTGAGAAGTTGTCCCCATTGTTTGTTAATAAAAGCCAACCTATTAGTCTTTATAAGATGGTGTAAGTGGTTTTTAAGTATCTGGTACTCAACTGGTAAGCAAGCGGCTACAGAATTGTTAGTCTTTAAAGATATTAGCAGACATTTGTGAAAAGATTAGCTACTTGCATTATTCCTTTGATGTAAGACTTTTTCAGTAGCAAAACGTACTAGATATGTAAACTTACTCCACCTATTTGTTGATGTGAATTTAAACAGCTATTAACCCTCATTACATTTTTTTCATCAGGATCGTAGAACCTCAGAGAAGCAGAAAGAAATAGAGAGGGTGAAAGAGAAACAACAAAAGGAGCTCAGCAAACAAAAACAAATTGAGAAGGTATGTTAGCATTAGTGTCTAATTTTCAGGTTCATGTTCTTTCTTCAAAAGATATTACATGTATTGGTTTGTTTTGAACTGCTGATACAAAGGAAACAGATTTGTCCTAAGGAGAATATAGCTGATGGGAAGTGTGAGTAAATAATATCTGTAATTCAGAAACCCCTTTATATGCATCTGGGCTTGGTCACATGCAATAGATTTACAAAATTATGGATGGTGAGAAAATGGAAAGCACTAAATAGAAATTATAAAGTCATACATCCCAAAAATAGAACCTGGGGCTACCTAGCAAAACTAACTGGCAAGAGATTTGAGGCTAGGGTTGCTAGCTCTGAATACCTGGTGATTTAGGGGGTTTGCAGCTGAAAATAATTGTGCTCTTCTGATGCACAGCATAATGAGAGATATTTGGGTAACCTGTTTAAATAGAAAGCATCCAAATCAATACCTTTTTTCTTTTCAGGATTTGGAAGAGCAAAGCCGTCTAATAGCTGCTTCTAGTAGATCTAATCAGAGTGCTGGAGAGGGCCAATTTGTCGTCCTTAGTAGCCAATCAGAAGACAGTGATTTGGGAGAAGAAGGGAAGAAGAAACGTGAATCTGAAGCATGAACTGACCTTAGTGGGAGTCTTTGGACATCTGAGATGAGATGGCAGAGAATGCAAAAGAAACAAAGGTGTAGGGTTTCCTTTATTAGATGAGACTTCATATTTTGAACTTTCATTTTTCTTTTCCTGCACTTGCATAATGTAGATACGGACTTTCATACTGTAAGGAATCATGTTCAATGATTGTGGCAGAATTGGAGTTTATGGACTTTTTTTGTTTACCAGGGTGATCGTAACAAGGTAAAAGTTGGCATAAGTTATGATTTTACTCTCCTGTTCAAAATGTGCTTTAAATAGGTATCACGCTAATTGCCGCTAAATGATTGTGAGGATAAATGGCCGGGGAGGGGGGGATAAGTACTGCAAAACCAGAAAAATCATGATAGTGTTTTTAAATTTAAATTGTTTGTATCATTTTTATTTGAAATTGCAATGGGTTTTATTAGCTTCTCAACATATTTTTGGCGACCTCCTTGAATGGTGACTGCAAAACTAATGCAGGTTAGCAATTGGAATGGGTATAACTGTTCATATAACAAATGTTTCCATTTAAAGATGAGAACAATAATATGTGTATGTCCAGGTAATTGACAGTGAGCTTGCAATGATTATTGGCATTCAGTAAATCTTTGGAGCCTTAGGTTTGAAAATGTTGATAGAAGAACCATTTGTTCAAAGAACTTATAAACTAACAGTTGAGATGTGAATTAAAATTAGTTTTGAAGGACAACTTTGGTGTGCCACATAAGTACTTGTATAGCTTGCATGAATCTGCTAAATTGCTGAGAAGTGTAGGCTGAACTTTGTTTTTATTTAGAAAAAAGTAACAAGTCTTCAAATATATCAGATGTCAGCATTTTCTGCCTGCACCAGAGGACTCTTAAAACAAAAGTTTATCCTTTATATTGTACTAACTACAGTAACTAGGAAAGTCCATTATAAAGTCCTACATCCCAAATGATCAAACCATTAGTTTCATTAAAAGCAATCTGTAAAATGGGCTTAATCCATGGAAGTTGCTCAGAATAGTAGAGGCCAACATTTAGTCTCCTGTGCATTCAGCTGTAGGCTCTGTGTAGCATTTATGTGAACAAATGAAGCCTATATCCTATAGTTTAGTTATGCACATCCCTTTCATCCAAGCAGGATTACCTTTTTAAAAACTTCGCCCTAAAGATTGCTAAAAAACCTGCCTTGATATACCTAAGTTTTTGTTGCTGAAATGGGAAAAAACTCACTCTGAAGGAAGAAACAAAAATGCATCATGAATCATTAGATATCTGAGACCTTTTGAAGTACCCATTTTGCTACCCACTCCTGAGACCTGTGGAGGAATTTCTCTCATAGAACTCCAATACTGTTTGCCAAGAAACTATTAATATCTATCAAAAGGAGCTCGATAGGGCTCCAGCAAATTTAGGGGCTGCAGCTGCTAGCAGTTTCTCCCCCTTCCACCACTACCCTGAGTTTCTGCGAGTATCGACTTGTGCATAAGGCTGATGAAATACATTTAATGCTGCTTCATTTACTTGTGGTAAAGGAATACTAACCTATGTTTTATATTTGGGGGTAGCTTACTTTCTAAATTGGCAAAGCCCATCATAATTATATCTTTTTTAGCTTAATAAAGCCATATATTATGTTACACTGTGTTAATTTTAAATTTGTGTTGAAGCGAATAACCAGTTTCTATGATAAACAAGTCTTATGTTTTCAGATTAACCTCTGCCAGTTGTTGCCTGCAATCTTTGTTTGTGTGTGTGTATATATATGTAAAGATGTTATGTTCATACACTGTATTATAATGTGCATAATACCTGTATGTCCTTGATAATAAAACTGATGGGTATTACTCCTCTACCAATTGTCAGATAAGTTTTAAAGGGCTCACACATTTGCTTTCCATTGAATTGGAGACTGCTGGTTATTTTGTGTACTCAAATCTTGTCTTTGTGGGGAGTGAACATATGCGTGGGTGTAGAATGAGAATATACAGGGCTTCTGTAGTTAAAAAAAAATTATAAATGTGTCACCACATTGATTAATGGCTTGCATGTTAGGGGACATTTTAATAAAACTTAGTCCTGGAAGTAGGGCTGAGGTTTTCCATCTCTTGTTAGAAAGGTATGTAAAATCTGAGCATGTACCTTCTACATTTCGTTTTTTGTTGGATATGTGGATTGGATCCATCAATGGAAGTTGCTGACAACCGTCTTTCCTGCATTCTCCTTCCCCAACAGTCTCTTATAGTCTTGGGAAAGTTTATTTTCAGGATCCAGCAGCCTTGTGTGTAGTGAGGCTTTAGTGGATAGGTGCCACTTTTGTCAGTAGCTCTGGAAGGTGGCTGGAAAGGACTGCTGGGGGAGGGAAATGCAGGATGTAGCCCTGTCTTTGAACAGACAAGACTAATTTGAATTCCTGATTGTTACGCTGATGGTATAGAACCACTCATACCATATTTAATGCTGTATAGTAAATATGTATTTTCCTACTCAGAGACTCTTTGTGTAGAAAGACTGTTGTATGCGGAACATTGCTCTGCTAATCATGAAAATAATGTTCCATTGTATTTTAGCGATGAATTAAGGTTTTTTCCCCCCTCTCCCACTACATCTCTGTGTTAAAGCACATGAAGAGTTGAGCACAACTTCTGGCTCATATGTTTTTATAAAGTAGTATTGATCCAATTTTAGTACAGAATTGGAGAAGGAAATAAGATATTCAGCAGTGGCAAACATTTGTTTTTTATTCCTGCGCTCAACCACCCTCGAAAGTGCACAGCAAAAAAAAAAATCCTAAGAAGGTTTCCTCCCCCCCCGTAAGCTATCCTTTTCCACCCCCTTAATCTAGTCTAGGCATTGATGTTTCTTGTTTGCACATCATACACACACATAAAACCTGATCAAATTTCTCTTGTTCTCCTGCTTTTAATCACTATTTCTGGTCATGTTTTAGACACCCTGCAAATATAGTCATCAAACAATAACTTTAGTTTAGAATGTGCCCTCATTTCTGAGGAAAAGTAATCCGAATTGTCATTTAAAGAAATAACTTTGCATAACTAAAAGCAAAGCAAGAAGTCTGTAAAATTAACTTGAGTGATTTTTATAATGTAGTAAATTGGTCAAATTCTTCCAGTAATGTAATGGGTTGGTCCTGTTCTGTGACTGTGATTTTTGCAAAGTTTTTAAGTCTAATGAAGTTTCCCTCAATATTGTATCAATAATTTCTAATGATTGTCAACTTGATATTTGCAGTTGCAGACTGAAATCTGTATGCTAATAAATGAGAGGACTTCAGCAACATTTAGTTGTAACTATAGTGTATGAGTTTCTGTAGTAAACAATATGAATACATTTTGTTTATAGTAGTTTCTAACCATACCCAAAATTTTCAGACATCCCTGCAATTCTTTGTTGTTTTAACTGTTGGTATTCAAGAACCTTACATGTATATATGATATAGTCAGAGAATCATTTATTATACTTAATAAAAATAACAGCTGGAATGATGTCTATTTTATATTTAATAGAATGACAGAGCACCATTTGCTTTGCAGAAATTGATCCCCAAGTCTGTAGTGCATTTGAGTTTACAGCCTTCAGAATGTTTTGTAATCAAACATCTTTCACTTGTAGGAATTTAAAATGCAAATTTGTTTTTCCTGTTACATTTCACTGTGAGATCTGTGATAACTTGGTAAATATTGTGTGACTTTGATAAGCTGAATAACAATCAAATGCACACCTGTACTATTCTGTGCAATACCCTAAACAACTGATGGATCTGCAGATCAAAGCTACTTTGAGACAATGGAATATAAAGTAAATGTTTGATTTCGAACAGACTATATCAGCTAGAGGACTGCTACAGATGATTGTATCTCCCGTCCAGGAAAGAAAGGACAGTGATGGCCACTTGTAAGAGGCTTTATTTGCAAGTTTTGCCACTTTCTCCATCCCTCTGCAGCTCCCTGTATCCCCTCCCCACCAAATGCTGAGGAGGATCTGAAACACTGCATAATGAGACAGGACAAAAATCACCATCCTTCATTCTTGTGGGAGTGTGTGCTCAGTTTACATAACTACCATTGGAAATGGTGTAAAAATCCTTTCATTTTGTGCAGCAATCATCCCCCCCCTTTCATGTGCAAGGGGGGGTATAGGCAAGGAAAGTGGCAACATCCCTTCCAGGAACTTTGTTCTTCATTGACATCTGGGATTATTATGAGCTTGTTCTGCAACAGGTTTTGTTTTATTACCCAGTGAATTTTTAAGCTACTTGTGCGTACATTACATAAAAAAACAGTCAATACTATATAGAGAAAACAATTACATAATATATATGTTAGTTTTGGTTAATATCTTAAACTTATGATCTTGAATTAGTAATTGCCTTTCAGATTTCCTTCTCCATAGAGATCATATTCCTTATAGAGTATATAATCTTTCAAGCGATTTGGTAGTGGCAGAAATGTCAGGAAGACAGGACAACGTAGGCGCAAACGTCCTAAGCACTTCCGGATTTTCAAACGGCAAAGATGTTTCAAGGGTCGGACGTTTGCTTAAAATGAAGAAATATAACAATATAAGGGATTTTTACTTTTTGGCCTAATCTTGAAACTTCTGCTTCAGACAAAATGTACACCTAGTTCTAGTCACACATTAGTCCAGAAAACCTCTGCTTGTATGGCTGTGTAGAGAATCCTACATTTTAACAGTTCTCATCTCAGAAGTCTGATGATATAAAAATTCTACTTGTCCGAAGCTTTCAGAACAAAAAAAGTTCATGGCATGATTCAAGGGAAAGCAAGAAGATTATTTTTGAGTTAATGTTTTAACAAGCATTTTACAATCTGAATTGCTGCTTTAAGAACTAAACAAATGGTAGGAATCTCTTTTCTATTAATGGACAACATTTATTTATATTTCACCTTTCCACAGTGTCCAAGGCAGATTATAAAATACAAACATACACAACTGAAAACTTGTTAAATGCACTACAAAATTCTTCTTTTGTAGAATAACCTTAGCTAGATAGTTGATTCTTTTGACTCTCTCAAGGAGCTCTGCAAAGTGAAGCAGGACTCACCACATAAATCCCATTCTTAAACAGATCATTTAACCGTGGGAGTATTCTGCTTAAACGCCAGAGCTGCATGTTTGGTACAGGATTGCACATCTAGCACCTAACGAAGATTAAGTATAGCTTTCCACTAAGAAAGTGAATGGAATGGGTCTTCCTGTGATTAACACAGTGAAAGATTCTTCTGGAAATAGAAGCACATTTTCAGATCCACCTCCTTGTCAGAGCTTATACTGATTTATCTAAGCTTGGTGGATTGAATATGGGTCCCTTTCCCCCTATGTATGTGATCTATGCTGCCCCAGTTGATAGCGTTATTTCTTCACTATAAACACATGATTACTCCAGGAGTTCATGTCACCTCCAGTACAAATACAATGTACTTTTACAGCTGATTACAATAACTAATGAACAATGCTGCTTCAAACGGAATAAAAAGACACTAAGCAGTTTTACTGGAGTAAAACAAAATGCCGGCAAAACTCAGGGTTGAATCTCATCATGCACGCACACCATTAGATCAGTTCTCCTGTGGTATTCTTTTAGCTCCACCTCCCAAGCTGCTCCTGGGGGGCTTCCCTATTCTCCATGAGCAGCATTTTTGTCTGTAGCAGGGAGAATTTTGGTCTAACAGGAGGTCGGGAAGCCACACGGAAGTTTCTGCCTAGTTTTTTGGCGATTCTGACAGTTAATATTTTGTTTTGAATTTTGCTTATGGGAAGAAGAACAGCTAATGGGAAGGAGAAAAACTAACTTAGAGAAGCCAACAATAACTCATATTTGTCTGAAGAATACAGATGGACAAACTTTTTTCTGTATCTTACAATATACTGGTAATTTTATTGTAGATAGCCTATGTTATATGATATCATTGAGTGCTTCCCATCTAACCCCAGATCAATTATAGAAATAATTATGGCTTTGAATTATCAGACCCAAATATGCTGGACCCTTTCAGCCACATTAGTCAGTTGTTTCAAAGCTAGACTAAAGGTGAGGATGTTGGTGACTGGAGGACTATAAAACAAGTATTTATACAGCATAATTACACTTGATACTTACTCAAAATGGTATTGATTTCTGGCCAGAATTTTTGCTCTTGAAGAACATCCTGAAGTTTAGAACAGAGTCTTATACGATCCACATAATCTAGCATCACGCGTACTATTTTTCCAGAGAGGTGCTTTAACCATGCTACAGTTATCACTTCACAGAACTGAAAGAAAAATAAAAGTTTTCTTAAGTCTACAGAATTCAGTATTTTATATTATGTGGATTCTCCTAGAGAACAAATCCAATGCACCCTGAGTCTAATCTGCGAAGCAAAATTCATGTAGTGAAAGTGCCATTTAGTAAAACTATCAAAACATTAAATTGTGGGAAGCTGTTGCCGTTTACTTTTCAAGGGTGTATCATTTTTCAAAGACAGATGTTACAAAAAATGTGGACAGTTCATAATCCTGTTTCCTTTGCAACACAAATAGTAGCCTGGGTTTTTGTTTTTTACAAGAGAATAGAGCAGATGGGGCTACTCAGCCCTTCTGTCGGCCTGCCAGTGTTTACCCTGTAACTGCACCCTTTATGTTATTTGGAAGGTTTCATCCCACTAGTCAAGCTTGGTTCTGGTTTTTGAGGAAAAATGGCAACACAGCTGGGGGGGGAAGCAAATGGCTGAGTATGGAAGAGGTAATACACCCATTTGGAATACTAACCATATTGTCTTTAATAACTGTAGAGGTCCATCCTTCAAACATGTACTGGGAATTCTTGTCTCCATGAGAACAGTCAAAGCAACGGTCCACATCGTACCCATAATTCAGTAACATTCTTAACATGACTTCATCTTTCAGTGTGTACTGCAGAGCCGATGGGAAATGTGTTGTATTAACCCTGCAGTAGTAGTTCACGTTGGCCCCATGGCGAAGAAGGAGGCTCACAAGCTCATAGTTGCCCATTCTTAAGGCCACCTGGAGAGAGTTAACAGGGTCTTGGTTGGGTAAGGCTCCAGCTTCTAGTAGCAGCCGAGCAGAGTTAATATCCCCATTTGAGACAGCAAAATACAAAGCTGATTTCCTTTCATCATCGTAACCTTTGCGGACTCTCTGATGCAACATGAAATTGGCATCGAATCCATATTTGAGAAGGAACTCAAGGCACTGAGGATGGCCTCCTGCGGCTGCTGAGTGAACTGGACTGATTCCACTCTCCTTTATGGCAGAGTAATCTGTCACAGGAACCAAGATTTGTAAAAGTCTAGGGAGGAGCAAAGTAAAACCATAATTCATCAGCAAATATACAGTTGGATTGTGCTTACACAAAGGAATTCTAGTTTGTTCATACTAATTACATCAAATTTGTAGATTATATAACAGTAGAATGACCAGCAAACAGTTGTGTGTCACTGGGATACTTGAGGTAATCTGGCAAGCTATTTATCAGCAAGGCATTGTTGATTTCTTAACATATATGGCAAATTGCAAGACTGACTAAATTACTACCAAGACTTCCCTTTTTGTTCTGCTACCTCCCCCCCCCCCCATCAATTTATATTCGCAAAGAAACTGAGTTCACATTTTCTAACTCACAATAAGTGTCCTCTATAAGCAGCTCTGTGGATGGGCAGATGACCTGAATGCTTTGGTACATTGGCATCAGCCCCATAATCTAGGAGAAGCGAGACAGAGTCTGGATTTCCTCCTCCAGCAGCTTCAAATAATATGGATGCAGAATCTGATGCCTGGGAAAGAACATTGGCGCCTAAGAGGAAAACAGTGGCATTAAATAAATATACCCTGTGAGGTGACATGAAAGTTCTGCTGCACAGTGAATTCCAGCTCTTTTATAAAGAGCTTTGGTGGTGTAAATTGAATTTTTTTCCATTGGAAAATCTTTGCAGTTAAATCTGTAATAGAATATTGCAGGATGACTGATATTTTTCAGTTGGTATACATCTGCAAATGATACATGACTAGTTTCAAGGAGGCCTCAAATAATATTTTCTCTGTGTCATTTGATTTCATATTGGAAAACTCTTTTGATCTACCTTTGTCTGACAGAAGGAATCCTAGACATTTAAAATCCTGGATTACAACAGAAAGTGAATGCACCCTTTTTTAAGAACAATCCTATAATATCAATATATCTAATTCTCAATATGGCCCTATCTATGGATACTTAAATCTAGGAAACTGGGGCATGAGCATACAAGACACATCTTTCAACAAACCTGGAAAAGCCCTAAGCATACTGAAAAATCAGAAATCCTTAAAAAAACATTTTTAATGTTAACCCCCTCCCCAATAATAAAACACTGCCCGCTGCTTAAAAATGCCTCAGTAGCCACTGCTAGGCAACCACAATAGTATTCCCAGCATTAAAACTTTTTGTTAGCAAAAGGCAGAGGGAGGGGGGAAAGTCCTCTCCAGAGCTGTTTTATCCATCCATCCCATCCTCCCAAAGTGGGCTTTTAGGCCTGGCAGTAACTACTAAGTAACTCGCTACCATATGACTTCCTTACTCACTACCATTCAACAGCATTCACCACACAAAAGCCAGTGTTGTGTAATGGTTAGAGTTTCAGCTAGAATTTGGTAAACCAAAGTTTGAATCCCTACTCTGTCATGGAATCCGACTGGGTCACCTTGGGTCAGTCATACTGTGACAGAAATTCTGAAACTTGCTCAGGCTCAAGAGTGCCTGCTAGAGTGTCTGGGATCTTGGACCCCTAGAAATTCCATTAGAATGAGCCACTAACTTCCGTTTCACACTGGACCCTCCTGGCAGACTTAATCCTTTTTGGACTATGGATAATCCAGTTTGGACCAAATCATCTATTTGTCATGGAAGTTCATAGTCATTTTTGGGCGTTTGATGGAGGTGGGACCAATACTCCCTTAACTGTGAGCTAGCTCACACCAATACTCCATCAACTGTGAGCTAGCTCACACCAATACTCCATCAACTGTGAGCTAGCTCACACTAACTCAGCTTAGAGGGAACACTGGGTGGGAGGGACTATATTGTTTATTACTCTGATTTGTAAAAGTAGCCTCACACAAAATTTGCCCGAGACTGGAGAAGTTAAGTTTGTCATTCTCAGAAAGGCTGTCTTAGGTCCACTTAGCACAAATATCTGTGCATTTCGGATTTTCACTTGTCTTCAGTTTTCAGTCCACAGGAGGTTTGTGAGGAATTAATAACCCCTTCAATTTCTTGTTACCACACATGCTCTGAGGAGCCTGCTACAGCATAGGTAATGTGATCATCTTAGTTCAACTGTATTATTTTTTATTTGAATACCTCTATGCTGTTTTTGCTGTTTGCTTGCCTGTATTTTGTTTTGCCCCTTTCCCACCTCCTTTTTGAATCCAACCACCTTTTCCTTTTTCCTCCCTCTCTCTTACAATAAATATTTTTATAAAGACAGTTTTTGGCTTCACTATTTCTCTGGGTTATTCCTCTTAATCTTTACCCCCTGTATAAGTCCTAACAGGTTGGTTATAAGGTGTTTTGTTATTGCTCTAATACTGTGCTAGAAGACTACCTTCTCATTGGGTAAATCTAGGTATTCTCAGGTGGCCCTAAGGGATGGCTGCTGGTTACTAAGGTACTTTTCAGGAAACCCTTGGTCTGAGGGAGCTTCCCAGTGAGGAAATGCACCATTTCCCCCTTTCTACCATAAAACATGCATTTACATCTTAACCTACAGCACAAGGTTGCTTTAAAGATAAGATGAAGGAGAGGAGAATGATCTCAGCTGCTTTGGGTCTCCATTGTGGAGGAAGGTAGGGTATAAAGGAAGTAAAACAATAAATATAGCTGAAGATGGGAAGCCAATAAAAGGGAGGTAAGTTGGTATGTGGCAAGGAGAGAAGGAAACAAGGAAAGGGAGCGATTATATGGAGAGCTGTCAGGAGGAGGGAAATAGGAAATAGTGTGGGGAAGGATATTCAAGGGGATTGTGAAATGCCCCTCCCCAAATCCTTGAGGGTTCTCTACCATGCAGCTGGGCCCGGCACTATGCAATGTGGTCAGAATTTTCCCCAGCAGGGAAAACCAGGAGGAGGAAAGGGGGCAGAGCTGAAGTCAGGAAGGCAGATAAAAGTAGCTTGACTGGTGGATGGGAAAGAAGTAGGAAAAGTGGAAAGACAGCTTTCAGGGAAAGAAAAGAGGAAATAGTGGGAGGGAACAATGCAATGCATCTTGCAAGTCATCTACTTGTACTGGTCTAACAACCAGCAACTCAGAATGTTCCAAATTAAGGCTCAGGTATGCATTGCACTTTCTCACCTTTGTGCAGTAAGATTTCCAGAATTTCTGTATGCCCATTCTGTGCTGCCAGTGCTAGAGGAGTAAGGCCATATGAACTCCGTGGATCAGGATCTGCTTTAGACCAAAGCAGAAATTCCACCATGCCTTTTCTGCCAAGCTTGGCTGCCTCATGTAAAGCTGTCCTCTTGTTGACACACTGCAGATTGACGTTGGCACCAAATTGAATCAGCAAGGAGGCAATTTCATAGGAGTCATGTTGAACAGCTGTGAAAAAGTAGATTGGAAAGACCAGCATTTAAATGATTTGTTGAAAAGATATTTAAATGAGATACCTCTTCTGACTATGAAACCACACCAGGATACACTTTTGCTTATCTGTCTATCATGTTATTTATATACAGGAAAAGGTCATATAGCACCGCAAAGGGCTAAAGTTAGAACCAGGCTACTGGCCTCTTTGATTTACCACTTACTGCCATAGGACCTTCCTACTTGTACAGGGCTCTCCAGAGACCCCCAAACTCCCTTGGTCTTTTGTTTCTCTTTGGCAAGATAAAAGGGAAAAATAACCACCCAAATGAAGGGCAGCATGTATCAGCTTGAACAGGGCTGGAGACATGAGAGGAAGCTACTGGTGAGGATTGTTCTTAATAGGTGATCGGCAGACCTGACCCAGAGAAAGTGGGGTGGATCCAGTCATTACTGCTCCCTTAGCTGGAAGAAAGTCAATTTCACATTTTGCTGAGAAGAATGGCTCGACCCACCATAGGATTTTGAATATAAAAGAACATTTAAATTAAAAAAAAATGTTTTATATTGCTCTGAGCCCTGCAATAGCAGGGATTGGTTGATTCATAGACCAGACAGACAGACAGACAGCTAGACAGACAGATACACTTTACACTGTCAGGTTGGTTGGCAGCCAAAAAAGTCCAACCTGACCAAGCACTGCAAAGTTATCTGGGACAGACTCCAGGAAACCTAATTATATCAAGCTCTCCTTTGCAGAAGGACAGGCTCCTTCTGGTCAGTAGAACCCCAATAATATTGTCAACTAACCCCTTTAGAAGCACCCAGTTCCAGAGAGGCACATGACTGAGCTCCAATCCCAGTATGCAAGTAGGCAAACCAGTGAGATGCTTGGGAAAGTCTTCTGGCTCAATTCCACGCATGCCATTTGTGCAACATTATTTTATCCTAAATCTGTTCACTCTGGAAACAAGAATAGATTTAAACTGTATAACGTTGCTTACCTATAAATAAAGGAGAGTCTCCATCTTCATTCTTAATATTAGGATTACAGCCATTGAGTAGCAGAAAATGGACATTTTCCACAAGACATTTATCCACTGCTACGAAGAGAGGTGTCTCTCCTTTCACATTTGTCTGTTGCCATACAGTGGGGTCTGAAGCTGAAAGATGATCCCGAGAAAGGGACAACTGTTTCAACACCAAGGTGGGTTTAATAAATAAGAAATAAAAATACAAAAACTGAGGGATTTACCTTTCAGAGTTATTTCTAGGATACGTTTGTTCAGTTGGGCTGCAGCTTCATGTAAAGGAAGGCAGCCGTGTTCATCTTGTTCCTGAAAAGCAGAACTGTGGCTTATCAACTTAAGCAAAGTCTCTTCTTCACCTGTTAAGTGCACAAAATTTTAAAATAAGACAGTTAAGATAACTCTACGCATTGTTAAACCTAATAAACTTGGCAGGTTCACACTTTTATATGAACTGCTTGATCCCTCATCACTTATGTGCTTAATATAGTGTTCCTAACTGGCCCTTTCCCCCACTGATGCAACTATTTCCCCCCTGCTTTGGCTGGTTATCAGATAAGCTTTATGTATTATTATATTTTAAAAATGGAGGGAGTAGTAAATAAAAAAAAAATTGTTTAGTGTCTTTAAGGCAATGGAACTTGCCATGTTGTACCACCGCAGGCCTAACTTTGCAGTCAATTAAATTTCATTTTCAACCCAGTCCTTTTTGTATTTCTAAAGCATCTTCTGTAAAGACTACTGCTGTTTTTGATTGCCTTTTCTGCTTCTCTTCCCACCTTTTATTTTCTCAGCCAGTTAGAAATAAATGAGAAAGGCACGGGGGAGAGGAAAGAGAGCACCCAGAGGTTCTACTTTTTTACTGTTCAGTTTTGAACCTGGCCATGTGGCTCCATTCATTGACCCCACTGAGCTCTACCTACTGATCCCTCCCTGGGCCACAGTGCCCAATGCAGACTTTGACTCTTGTTGGGACTTGCCCTTTTAAAATATTTGTGTCTTCCAGGAGGAGGCAACACTAACTCAGTGCAACTGATTAATTTAAGCTGATTGGTACAAGCAGGGCTTTTTTTGAACAGGAACACACAGAAACACAGTTCCAGCTGGCTCGGTGTCAGGGATGTGGCCTAATATGCAAATGAGTTCCTGTTGGGTTTTTGTTTTTTTTTTACAAAAAGAGCCCTGGGTACAAGATCTGAGTGATATGTGTCTGAAACCCCACAAAACGAGAGAGAATCCAAAACAGATACTTAACTGTCCTAATGGCAGTGATTATCTTTCTGTGATTTGCACTTGTGGCAAAATGAGATCTAAATTGAGAACAAATGATAATTAGAATTAACCATTAAAAATTACACACACACCCCATTATAAATCCAATGTACAAAAATTGATAAAAGTGGAAAAATTGATCATATTTTCCAGTGAGGAAGGCTTTTTACAGTGCTCAGAATACAGCTAGTGATGTTTATATTTATTGATGGTTGATATCTTGATTCTGGTTATATAAGGAATAGGGTGGCCATAATATCTGCAGGCCAGCCAGGGACACCTTGAGGGGGGAAAGGAATGTGTGTGTGTGCGCGCTCTGTGCGCACGCCGCCGGAAACAGGAAGTGACATCACTTCCTGTGACATCATTTCCCTGCGCCACCTGCCGGAAACAGGAAGTGACATCACTTCCTGTGACATCATTTCCCCCCGCGCCACCTGCCGGAAGCAGGAAGTGACATCACTTCCTGTGACATCATTTCCCCCAAATGCCACTGCCGGAAACAGGAAGTGACTTCACAGCACTTCCTGTGACGTCCCCAAAAATCCCCCAAATATCACCGCCGGAAACACCAAGATTATTTATAGAGAGGGAAAGGGGGAAATAAAGTTAAATAAAACTCTTTTTTTACTTTTTTCAAAGTGAGAAGACTAGAGAGAACGGGTTCCACGCTGAGAAGCCAGTCAGATTCCAGTGAGATTCCAGTGAGACTGTGCTGCATAATGCAGCCTATTTATTGTGTCCTATTTGCTCTGTTGGCTCTATCTGCGCCACCTTCATCACTTTCGGGGTGTGGATCCCCCAGTGGGGTGGGCTCCCGACTCCCTCCGCCGGCTGTTTCTGATAGCCCTGCGCCCCCTCTTTCATTTGATATGTGTTCCGTGCAGGTGCCACCCTCCCGCCGGGAGATGCCGCAAAATGAGCCCCCTTGAGGCTTATGGCGGCAGGGCTCGGGGGAAGTGAGCTAGACTGCTGTTCTTTTGAGGGGTTATAGAGTGTTTCGAGCCCGTCCCTGTGGCATTGGTCCCATCGTTGTGGGACCCAGGGGGCCGGCGCAGCGGCCCGCCGAAGCAGCCTGTCACTAATAACACAAGTCGAGATGCAGGACAGGAACCCGGAAGTGACCGACAGGCTGTTTCAGTGGGCCGCTGCCCCGGCCCCCTGGGTCCCACAACGATGGGACCGATGCCACAGGGACGGGCTCAAAACACTCTATAACCCCTCAAAAGAACAGCAGTCTAGCTCGCTTCCCCCGAGCCCTGCCAAATAGTAAGCCTCTAAGTTAGGTAAGCTCAATCCACCCTGTTTTGTTGGTTGAGTCATTAACTTAAGTTGAAATCTTGGTCTTTTATGTGACCATATGAATTTGGAAAAGAGGTTTTGTCTGTCTTTGAATTCTTTAGGTGAAATATAACATGGTAAATTATAAAATAAAAATAAATATCTAGGTAGTACAAAAGTTTTGTTCATATCAAGGTTAGATTAAGCTTACCCTATTGTTCTACATTTGATTTGATAGAGCAATCTAGCGGCTTATAATTTACTGCATGAAGATCTTGTAGGTTCAATGGTATTTGAATACCCAAGTGTTGGAAAGATTTTTGAACCCATTTAAAAGGAAAAGCATTTAATAATTCTAATTTGGAGGTTGGCATCAAAAAAATAGGGTATAATTCAGATTTCGTATAGTTGATAGTAAAACCAGACACCGCACTAAATTTTTTGACTTGATGAAGTAATGAGGTAACCGACTGAAAGGGGTTGGTTAAATAAAACGCAGCATCGTCTGCAAAAAGACTTAATTTATATTCCTCCTTTCCTATTTGAATGCCACTTATTAAATTATCATTTCGTATAGCAAAGGCCAATGGTTCTATTGAAAGTGCAAATAAGATGGGTGATAAGGGACATCCTTGCCTTGTACCCCTGTGTAAATTAAAATCATTTGATCTATAATTATTTATATAAATTTGTGCTTTTGGCTTGGCATATAAAGATTCGATGGAGGTTAAAAATTTTGGACCAAAGCCCATATGCTGTAGTAAAGTAAGTAAATAAGGAACCTCCACCTTATCAAACGCTTTCTCTGCGTCAATGGCCAAAAGAATTGACTCCACTTTTTTTTGCTTTTCCAGAAAAATTAAATGTAAAGTTTTACGAATATTGTCAGTAAGAGTTCTTGTAGGAATAAACCCTGACTGATCGCTATGTATGTAATTTGCAATGATTTTATTCAGTCTATTGGCCATTATAGCTGAGAAGATTTTAAAATCATTATTTAAAACTGATATCCGTCTGTCCTTCCCAGGTTTGGGTATTACTGTAATTCTGGCCTCTGACCACATAGTAGGCATAATTCCTTTGACCATAACCGAATTACATGTTTGTACTAAAGGGATTACTAACACAGATTCAAATTTCTTATAAAACTCAATGGGAATACCATCCCTACCTGGGGCTTTATTGTTTTTGATGTGTTTTAAAGTTTCAGATAATTCAAATTGTGTTATATCTTGTTCCAGAAATGAAAAGTGTTCAGGAGATATTTTGATATTATATTTTATAGAGTTGAGATATTCTTTAATTTTATTTCGGTCTGGATTCTCTGATTTATAAAGCTGTTGGTAAAAGTTATGAAATATCTGAATTATCTCTTTAGATTTAGTGACCAGATGTCCTTGATGGTTACGCATGTTATGAATAAGGTGGGATACCTTTCTTTGTATGGTCCTTTGTTTAATTAACCTTATAGATTTTGGCGTTTTTGTAAAATATTTTTGATTAAGTATCATTAAATTTTTTTTGTACTTGGGAAGTATCTAATAAGTCTAGTTTTTTACGTTCCTGTTCTAATGTCCTTAATAGTTTTTTCCCACCTTTTTTAGTGTATTGACGTTCCAAGTGTTTAATTTTACTGGTGATTTCTACTAATAATGATTGCCTCTCTTTTTTATAGGTGGATGCAATTGCTATTAACTGCCCTCTTACGACCGCTTTGAATGCATCCCATAACGTTTCCTGCGATACATCTTTAGTCGAATTGAATTTAAAATATTCCTGTATTGCTGCTGTTACTTTTTTACATATCAATTCATCTTGTAGCAATAATTTGTTTAATTTCCAGTGATATCCCTGGTTGTCATCATTTTGAGTAGAAAGTGTCCCTGTAACCCATGAATGGTCTGAGATTATGTGTGGTCCTATAACTGCTTCTTGTATCTGATTAGCTATCCTTTTACTTACTAGGAGATAATCTATTATTGTATGAATTTGGTGTACACTAGAGTAATAAGTGTACTGTTTTACTTCAGGGTTTAAAAAACGCCAAATGTCTACCAAATTAAATGAATCTATTATGTTTAATAAATCTGTAGATTTTGCTACCTTTTCTCCTGATTTGTGTGTTCTGTCCAGTTAGGGGTCCATTATATAATTCAGATCTGCACCAATTATGGTTTCCCCAACCTGAAATTCTGCTAAGAGGTTAAGAGTTGTCTTAATAAAGTTTTTCTGATTTACATTTGGGGCATACAAAGATGCTATTGTTAATGGCTGGCCATCCAACTCTCCTCTAACAAAAATATAATGACCCCTAGGATCAGATTTTATTTTTGGCAATGAAAAGGTACTGATTTTGAAAACAAAATTGCTACACCCCTGGATTTTGACATCCCTGCAGCCAAATAACTTTGAGCAAACCAATTTGAAGATAACAGTTTTCCGTTAGCATTTTTTAGATGTGTCTCCTGAAGACATACTATATTTGCCCTATCTCTCTGCATAGTGTTAAGGAGCCGTTTGCATTTTACAATGTTGTTAAGTTCCAGCTAAGAAGTTTATACATATGTGCCATCTTTTAAGTTAGTTAGGAGTTTTCAATGGTGTTAAAACTCAACACAACTTAACAAAAAAAAGAAAAAAAACCCTCTGAACGTGATTCTCCTAAATAGGGAAGCTTTTCAGAAACTCTTCCCTTTACAAAGGAAAGAGAAAGAAAGCTATTACAGTGCTTTCTTGTCTGAAAAGAACAGGTTGCTCACTTACTAACCACGGGAGGCGTAGTTTATTTTATCACTTATAGGGAGTCACAAAACTCTCTCCCTAACTAAAAAAACCTTCCTATTAAACCAGGGAAGCTAAGCACCCTTCAAGTAACGATAAAACACGAAATAAACCATTCTCCCCTTCCCTCTCTGAAGTTTTAAAGCAGGCTAGTTTATATATCACTATATAAATGAATAAGTTCTAAATTTTAGTTTCAGAGTTTTTTCAACTTATTTAGTCCTGTCACATAAGTATAGTTAGGCTATACCCAAAAATTGGTAAGTAAAATGGCTATATTCTTGTGGCACTATTTTGTTTAACATACAGACCTGGATTTCATTGACCAATCTAAAAAATCATATATACTATCATATAACAAATTCACTAACAAATTAGAACTAGGACGTTAGTATATAGCATAAGAAACATTAAAACATTTTTCGTAAAGTGGAAATGAAATTTCCTCAATCACAAAATAAATTCCTTAGACAAACATTCTTCAGACTCATGAACCAAAAACATTCCTGAGTGCTCAATTGATTTTCACTGTCAAATATTCAACTCAACACATGTGCACTGTTTGTTTGCACAGGTTTTCATTCAGCCTTAGTTCCCTTGTGAACTGTTATTCAAACATTATAAATGAGATTTCATCAACCTATAGTAAATTCTTAAACATCAACAGTATTCAAATTCATTAACTTTATAACCATTAAATTCCAAATTAATTTGCCATCAAATGTCAATCAAGAACTATTTTAAAGTTATATAATAAAAGACCAAAATTTCATTAACTATACCTCTTAATTACAGTATTTTCACCAGCTCTAATTCATAACAATAGTATTAAGAAGATTAAAATTACTCTAAAAAAACTTAAAAAAAACTTTAAAAGGCTTAAATTGCATTAAGGTATATATAAAAAAAACTTCTGTAACTCAGTCTATATTAAAGTCATTTAAATTAATCAGAAGGCTATAGCCATATTAATAGAATTAATGTTATACAGTTCAACCCAACAGATGTGCACTATTTGTTTGCACAAGTTTTCTTTCATCTTTAGTTACCTTGTGAAATATTATTCAAAAGTTATAAATGAAATTTCATTAACCTATAGTAAATTCCTAAATACCAACAGTATTCAAATTCATTAATTTTATAACCATTAAATATTGAATTAATTTTACTTCATATATCAATCAAGACCTATTTTAAGATTATAAAATACAGGGAACAAAATTTCATTAGCTATAGTTCTTAATTACAATATTTTCATCAGCTCTAAGTCATAATAATAATAGTAATAAGTTTAAAAACACTCTAAAAGATTTTAAACAACTTAAGCTACAGTAAGGCATAGAAGAGCTTCTGTAACTCTATCTATGTTAAACTAATTTAAACCAGTCAGAAGGCTGTTGCCATATTCTTGCATTCTTGTATGTCATTAGTTCAAATTGCTGCAGGGGTTTGCTGGTCCTCTAACACCGGTAAAAAGGCGCGCAAGTCTTCTTCTTCCCTTTTTGACAGTTTTATGTTAAGGTTATCTAGAAGCAATTTTCCTGTCTCCACGTCCGATGTTTTGAATAACGTGCCTCCTTTGTAGACCAAAATGTCAGAAACTGGGCTCCATCGGAATCTTATGTTTTCGTTATACAGCTTAGTGGCAAAGAATTTCAGCCCAAGGTCTTCCAACAACCTCCATGCCTGAGTAGGGAGTTGAATCTGGATTTTCTGGGCCCAACACTTTATTCTGCAATTCAAGCAGAACAATAGCAACCAAGGATAAAACACTGAGTCTCACTAGTGGTTTCTAGGGTTGCCAAGGCCCTCGCAGCCTCTGGTGGGAGACTGTTTTTGCGCACGCTTTGTGCATATGGTGCAATGACGTCACTCAGATGTTATGACATTGTGCTGGCAATGTCGCACACCGGCCACTCTAGGAGCCTCTGGGAAAACTCTATGGTTTTCCTGGACACTCTAACAATTTGGGAGGAAAATCTTTGTGTTTGTGTCCTTTAGAAAGTTTATATCTGTGGACTTCCAGGGGAGGAAAATGTTGAGCTGAGCTGCTTCTCATAACGGGAGCAGGCTGGAACTTCTGTTCAGGGTAGTGGAAGGCAATTTAATGCCTACTCCCTACTTTTCTCAGTCAGAATTAGTCCAAGATATGCACAGGGAACTTGGCTAAAAGGGAGTCCCGGGGGAGGCTCCTTTGAGGCTTTGAGGGGTCTCCGGGAAGAGTTGCATTTTCATCATCTGCAGAAGTTTTCAGAGTCATTTATTTGACATAAACTCGACAGGATCCTAACCTTCTTGGACACTGCTAAACATCTAAAGCATTGCAAGACCAGTGGGAACTTGGATAATTGGAAGAAAAGGTACAGATTACTATCTTTCATTCTGGAATTATTTACAGCTTAATCAAACAAATTTAAAAGGTGGGAAAGGAAAATCTGGAAAGTTTGGAAGAAGAGGGGAGGAAGAGGTGAAATTTGGACTTTATAAATATAAAGGACAGGGTTAAAAAGTGCTAAAAAGTGGAAAGGAATTTATTGTTTAGTCTACTTGCGGTTTTGAAAAAAAGAGCACCATCGTCACATGGCACAGACCTGCAGCACATTCAAGCAAGACAGGAAGTACGTCAAGTATCGTGAGATCTCCTTACCAGTGTGAATGAGACTTCGTGAGACTTCATGGCAACAAAAGCAGGAAGTAGTGGAAGGAAAATCTACTCTAGGAATATATACCATTGAGAAACATCGGCGGCCATTGCTGGGAGGTCAAAATAAAAACAATGTTTTTAAAGAATTTGGGACATTAAAAATTATTGGAGTTAACTGAGAAGAGGGTAAGAAGTTAAATACTATTGGTCATATTATTGGTGTGGACCTCAGATGTTTTTAAAAAGGGAAAAAATTGTAAGGAGCAGTAAAAAGTTGTGACCGCCATTTTGGAAGATTTAAAAACTTTAAAAATAAATATCTTGACTTTGGGAGCTCCGAGGATGGCGAAATTGGGCTTGTTATAAAGGGCAAGTCCTACTCTTTTGAATCTGATAGTCGAATTGGAAATTGGTGAGGTCCAAATTTTCGTTGTATTTTAAATGTCTGAACACAAGCAGCCCCGTACAAGGGCTACTTCATTGGAAAAAATGCAGGACCAATTAGAGGCAATGGAGGCCAGAATGATGAAAGGGGTGAGAGAGATGATAAATGAATTGAAAAAAAATGATTGCACAGATTAAAAAATATATGGAAGATCTCAGAAAGGAAACATCTAAGAAAGTGCAGGAGGTAGAAGGCAGAATGAAAGTATATGATTCCACCTTGTTGAAAATGCAAGAAAAAGTGACAATCCATGACTGCAAATTGATGGAGACTCAGATACGTCTGAGAGGAGTACCTGAGAAGGAGGATGGTGATTTAAAAGAATATATAATAAAAATAAAATATTATAATAAAATATTATAATAAAAATAATTGCAGAATTTTTAGAGGAAGACCCTGAAGAGACTAAAAATATGTATGACTATATGTATAGAGTGAACTCACTTTATGCCAAGAAAAACAATTTACCAAGAGATGTCATAAGATATATGACAAAGGAAATGGTGGGAAGGATCACGAGTAAAAACTTTGAAAAGACATCGATAGTGGGAGGCAGTAGAGTGAGAATCATGAAGGAGCTGCCAAGGCCAGTGATAAATGATAGAAGAACATATAAAAAGTTTACAGAAAAATTGAGAGACAATGGAATGAGGTTTAGATGGATAATACCTGAAGGCTTGAGCTTTGAACTCCAGGGAAAAAGAATCACAATTACAAATGCACAGGATATGCGTAGATTTTTTGAAGAAAATAAAGAATTTGCACCATGATGGATTACAAATTATTGTCTTGGAATGTAAATGGACTAAATTCACCACAAAAAAGAAGGGCAACATTTCATTGGATTAAGAAACAAAACTGTAATATAATTTGTTTGCAAGAAGTGCATATCAAACAAAAGAATTATACATTTTTAGGGAACAAACAATTGGGAGTGGAATTTTTTTCATTGGCTAAATAGAAGAAAAGGGGAGTGTTTTTTTATATTAAACAAGAATTGGAGCCAAAATTAGTATTTAAAGATAAAGATGGAAGAGTTGAAGCAGTAGAGACAAATTAGATGGGAAAAAATATTGTTATTGGGACTTTATGTGCCTAATGGTGCAAAGGATGTTTTTTTAAAGACATTATACAACAGCTTGATGAATTGACCTATGGCCAAGTTTTGATAATGGGAGATTTTAATGGAACAAATCTCATTGGACAGGTGGGGAGGGGAAAAAAACAATAATAAAGAAGGAAAATTGCCAAAGTCTTTTTTTGAACTGGTTAAACAAGAAAATTTGGAAGATATATGGAGGAAATTTAACCTGAAGTTTGGGACTATACTTTTTTTTCTGCAAGACACAAAACTTTTTCTAGAATTTACATGTTGTGGGGAACTAAAGATTTAGGTCTTATAACAAGGAAAATAGAGATTTTACCTAAAATTGGTGCCGATCATAACCTAATAATGTGGAATACAAAATTGTCCAAGAAGGTGAGAAGATGGAGATTGAATGAAGAATTGCTACAGAATAAAGAAACAGTGACATACCTAGAAAATGAAACTAAAGCTTTTTTCCAAGTGAATGACAAAGAGGATATTGACTTTCAGACGGTCTGGGATGCCTATAAAGCAGTAATGAGAGGAATGTTGATTACTTTGAATAATAAAGATAAGAGAGGAAAAGAAAAACAGTTGTTGGACGTTCAAAATGAAATAAAGAAAAAGGAAGGGGAGTTGAGAAAAAGGCCAGGGAAAAAGAACATTTTAAGGGAAATTACAATATTACAAACTCAATTGAGACATTTATTAAATACAGAAGTGGAATGGAGTTTGAAAAGACTTCAGCAGAAATCCCTCGAGGGAGCAAATAAACCAGGAAAGTATTTGGCTTGGCAATTGAAGAAAAAGAGAGAAAATAGAATTATTAACAGAATTGTGGTAGATGGAAGAGAAGTGGTTACTCAAGAGGGAATAAAAAGAGAATTTTTTAAGTACTATGCCAAATTGTTTAAAGGTGTTAAAATAAAGAAAGAGAAGATGGATGAGTATTTACAAAAGATAAAAATAGAGCCCTTAACTGAAAATATGCGAAAAGTTTTGAATGACCCAATTGAAAAAATAGAAATTGAAGCAGCAATTAATGCAATGAAGAATGGAAGAGCAGCTGGGCCTGATGGATATACAGCTAAATATTTTAAAACTTTTAAAGATGAGTTAATACCAAAATTGCAGAAGTTGATGAATATGATAAGAATAAAAGGGAAAGTACCAAACACATGGAAAGAAGCTGTTTCGTTGATACCTAAGGAAGATAGAGATGTCACGAATGTAAAAAAAATTACAGATGAATTTCACTATTAAATAATGACTATAAAATAATGACTATAAAACATTTGATAAACTTTATAAAGGAAGATCAAGCAGGGTTTCTTCCCAAAAGACAAATAAGAGACAATATTAGAACTGTTGTAGAATATTATGAAAGACATCCAGAAAAAAAGTAGCATTATTCTTTGCAGATGCAGAGAAAGCATTTGATAATTTAAATTGGGACTTTATGTCTGCAGTAATGGAAAAAATGGAGCTGGGTGAAAACTTTATAAGAATGATAAAATCAATATATTCTGAACAAAGTGCAAGGTTGTGTATAAACACAGATCTTACAGAAGATATGAGAATTAGCAAAGGAAAATCTCAGAATTTGTGTGGGCTGGGAAGAAACCAAGGATTAAAATGAAAATTTTGAGATGCAAAAGAAAGAGGTGGTTTTCAACTGCCGAATTTAAAATTATATCAGGAAGCAGTTTGTTTAGTGTGGATGAAAGAATGGATAGCATTGTTAAACAGAAAACTTTTAGTGTTGGAAGGTCACGGAAATAAATTTGGCTGGCACGCATATTTGTATTATGGAAAAAAGAAGATGGACGTTTTTTTCTCTCACCATTATATAAGAAACAATTTGTTAAATACATGGATTAAATACAAGAAATATGGAGATGAGAGAAGACCGTTATGGATAGTGCCAGCTGAAGTAATAAAAATAATGGCTGAGATAGGCGAAGAAAAGTGGTTGTCATATAATCAATTATTAAAAGTGGCAAAATAGAACTGAAAACTGCTGAAGAGTTGAATCATAAATATGATTGGTTTCAAATGCAACAAATAAAGAGCTTAATAGAGAATGATATTAAAACTGACGGAATAAGGAAAGAGCAAACAGAATTGGAAAAAGTTCTCCTTAGGAGCTTTTTAGGCTCCTTAGAAAGCTTGAGAGTCATGGAGTAAAAGGACAGGTCCTCTTGTGGATCAAAAACTGGCTGAGTAATAGGAAGCAGAGAGTGAGTATAAATGGGCAGTCTTCGCAGTGGAGGACGGTAAGCAGCGGGGTGCCGCAGGGCTCGGTATTGGGTCCCATGCTCTTTAACTTGTTTATAAATGATTTAGAGTTGGGAATGAGCCGTGAAGTGGCCAAGTTTGCGGATGACACTAAATTGTTCAGGGTGGTGAGAACCAGAGAGGATTGTGAGGAACTCCAAAGGGATCTGTTGAGGCTGGGTGAGTGGGCATCAACGTGGCTGATGTGGTTCAATGTAGCCAAGTGCAAAGTAATGCACATTGGGGCCAAGAATCCCAGCTACAAATACAAGTTGATGGGGTGTGAACTGGCAGAGACTGACCAAGAAAGAGATCTTGGGGTCGTGGTAGATAACTCACTGAAAATGTCAAGACAGTGTGTGTTTGCAATAAAAAAGGCCAATGCCATGCTGGGAATTATTAGGAAGGGAATTGAAAATAAATCAGACAGTATCATAATGGGCCAAGAATCCCAGCTACAAATACAAGTTGATGGGGTGTGAACTGGCAGAGACTGACCAAGAAAGAGATCTTGGGGTCGTGGTAGATAACTCACTGAAAATGTCAAGACAGTGTGCGTTTGCAATAAAAAAGGCCAATGCCATGCTGGGAATTATTAGGAAGGGAATTGAAAATAAATCAGACAGTATCATAATGCCCCTGTATAAATCGATGGTGTGGTCTCATTTGGATTATTGTGCGCAGTTCTGGTCGCCGCACCTCAAAAAGGATATTATAGCATTGGAGAAAGTCCAGAAAAGGGCAACTAGAATGATTAAAGGGCTGGAACACTTTCCCTATGAAGAAAGGTTGAAACACTTGGGACTCTTTAGCTTGGAGAAACATCGACTGCGGGGTGACATGATAGAGGTTTACAAGATAATGCATGGGATGGAGAAAGTAGAGAAAGAAGTACTTTTCTCCCTTTCTCACAATACAAGAACTCGTGGGCATTCGATGAAATTGCTGAGCAGACAGGTTAAAACGGATAAAAGGAAGTACTTCTTCACCCAAAGGGTGATTAACATGTGGGTGGTGGCGGCCACAAGCATAGCCAGCTTCAAGAGGGGTTTAGATAAAAATATGGAGCAGAGGTCCATCAGTGGCTATTAGGCACAGTGTGTGTGTATATATAATTTTTTTTTTGCCACTTGTGTGATACAGAGTGTTGGACTGGATGGGCCATTGGCCTGATCTAACATGGCTTCTCTTATGTTCTTATGTTCTGCTTGGAGACAATGATAAATTAATTTCAAAAGTATATAAATTACTTTTACAATGGTCTACAGAAGATGAAGTAGTGAAATTGCAAATGATTAAATGGGCAATTAATGTAAATAAGGAACTACAGATGGAAACTTGGGAATATTTGTGGAAGAACTCTATGAAACTTTCAACATGTCAAAGTATTAAAGAAGACTGTTTTAAGATTATGTATAGATGGTATATAACTCCTAAAAATTGGCAAAGATGAATAATAAGATGCCAGACAGATGTTGGAAATGTAAAAAACATGAAGGTTCTTTCTACCATATGTGGTGGACTTGCGAAAGAGCTAAAATGTTTTGGCAGATGATTCAACAAGAGATTTCTAAGATCTTGGGATATGAGTTTAACAAAGTTGCAGAGACTTTTCTGTTGGGACTACAAATGGAAAAATTTCCAAAAGAAGATAGAATTTTAATCTGGTACTTACTCTCAGCCGCTAGGACATTGCATGCGCAGCTGTGGAAGCAAGAAAAAATACCAGAGAAATGGGATTGGATTATAAAAGTTATGACATGAGTGAAATGGACAAATTAACAAGAATATTAAGAGACTATGATTTGGAAGTTTTTAAGACGGAATGGAAAAAGTTTAGAAAAAGAGTGGAAAATAAAAGGACATTGGACAATCTTTGATAATGATTAAGTTTTAAAAAGAAGAATATACATTTTTGTTTTAATAGTTAAGGGTACCTTTAAATATTTGCATTTTAAGTAAATAACACCGGCGGGGGTCAAGTAACGGGGGGGAGGGGTGGGTAGAAAGTAATATATGGGGTAGATAAAAGATGTAAGATATAGATTTATTACCATATGTTACAAATAAAATTGTTTTAATCCGAGAAAGTTTATATCTCTGCTACCTAATCTTAAATAGGCACACACAGCCTGGCCTGACATGGCTTGGTCCAACAAGGTCTCATTTATGTCAGTTCCAGGCCTCATAACAAATGAGTCTGGCACCCCTAGTCTAAAGGCACCTACTGTTAAAGCTAATCAGAGAGACAGTCTAGAAAATATATATCAGTTGTCCTGAGCTTCTTAGAAGTCAAATAGAACACATGTGTCAGAAATTAATGAAACAAAATCCAGTGGCAACTTTAAGATCAACAGAGTTTAATTCTGGGTATAAACTTTTCGTGCGCACACAGACTTCTTGAGATATATTGAAACAGACTTCCTCAAGCCTTCCATATAGATTGTGAGGGTAGTTTAGTTGCCAGGAAGGTCTAGAGTCAAGAAGCATATGTAACTATTTTATTTATTTATTTATTTACTTACTTACTTATTTTAAATTTCTATCCTGCCCTCTCTGCAAGCGAACTCACGGCGGCTAGCAACATTCATATTTACAAGTTAAAACTAATAAAATATAGTTACAATTTAAAACCATTACGTGGTGCTGTACCACTGCAATATGTGAGTTCTTCTTTTCTGATGGTGATCACATAGTAGCTCTATAATGATGTGGGGTGGCAGTCCTCTCCCGGCTAGATATCAAAGGCCTGTTGGAACAGTTCAGTCTTGCAGGCCCTGCGGAAAGTAGAAAGATCCCACAGGGCCCTTATGACCTCCGGGAGAGCATTCCACAGTTCTGGTGCTGCCACCGAGAAGGCCCTAGCCCGTGTTGAATGCAGCCTAGTCTCCTTTGGTCCAGGGATGGACAGTAGATTTTTTTGTCCCTGAACACAGTGCTCTCTGGGGAACATGCGGAGAAAGGCGGTTCCATAGATTGACAGGCCCCTGACCATTAGGGTGACCATAATGTCTGAAGGCCAGCCAGGGACACGTTGGGGGGGGGGAAGGTAGGGGTGCGCGCGCGTGAAGCGTGCGCGCCGCCGGAAACAGGAAGTGACGTCACTTCCGGTGACGGCACTTCCGGTGACGTCATGCCACCACAAGAAACAGGAAGTGACATCACTTCCTGTGACATCATTTCCCCGCGTCACCTGCCGGAAATGGGAAGTGACATCACTTCCTGTGACATCATTTCCCCCAAATGACATCATTTCCCCCAAATGCCACTGCCGGAAACAGGAAGTGACTTCACAGCACTTCCTGTGACATCCCCAAAAATCCCCCAAATATCACCGCCGGAAACAATTTTGTTCTGAAATCCTGTATATACTTCATCAGTATATGGGATAAGGCACTTTCTCAACTGTGCTGCATAATGCAGCCTATTTATTTTGTCCTTATTTTGGCACGCCGAAGCAGCCTGTCACTAATAACACAGGTCGAGATGCAGGACAGGAACCCGGAAGTGACCGACAGGCTGCTTCAGCGTGCCGCTGCGCCGGCCCCCTGGGCCCCACAATGATTTTTTTTTTTTTTTTTTTAGAGAAGCCATGTTGGATCAGGCCAACGGCCCATCAAGTCCAACACTCTGTGTCACACAGTGGCAAAAAATGTTATATACACACATACACTGTGGCTAATAGCCACTGATGGACCTGTGCTCCATACACTGTGGCTAATAGCCACTGATGGACCTGTGCTCCATACACTGTGGCTAATAGCCACTGATGGACCTGTGCTCCATATTTTTATCTAAACCCGATGCCACAGGGACGGGCTCGAAACACTCTATAACCCCTCAAAAGAACAGCAGTCTAGCTCGCTTCCCCCGAGCCCTGCCGCCATAAGCCTCAAGGGGGCTCATTTTGCGGCATCTCCCGGCGGGAGGGTGGCACCCGCACGGGACACATATCAAATGAAAGAGGGGGCGCAGGGCTATCAGAAACAGCCGGCGGAGGGAGTCGCGAGACCACCCCACTGGGGGATCCACACCCCGAAAGTGATGAAGGTGGCGCAGACAGAGCCAACAGAGCCAACAGGACAAAATAAATAGGCTGCATTATGCAGCACAGTTGAGAAAGTGCCTTATCCCATATACTGATGAAGTAAATACAGGATCTGAGAACAAAATTGCACCAGAAGACACAAACACAAAGCTCCCTTACACTGAATCAGTGCTTGGGTCCACCAAAGTCAGTATTATCTACTCCAGTCACAAACACAAAGCTCCCTTACACTGAATCAGTGCTTGGGTCCACCAAAGTCAGTATTGTCACATAAGAACATAAGAGAAGCCCTGTTGGATCAGGCCAGTGGCCCCTCCAGTCCAACACTCTGCGTCACATAAGAACATAAGAGAAGCCCTGTTGCATCAGGCCAGTGGCCCCTCCAGTCCAACACTCTGTGTCACATAAGAACAAAAGAGAAGCCCTGTTGCATCAGGCCAGTGGCCCCTCCAGTCCAACACTCTGTGTCACATAAAAATATAAGAGAAGCCCTGTTGCATCAGGCCAGTGGCCCCTCCAGTCCAACACTCTGTGTCACATAAGAACATAAGAGAAGCCCTGTTGGATCAGGCCAGTGGCCCCTCCAGTCCAACACTCTGTGTCACATAAGAACATAAGGAGGGAAGGAAGGGAGGAGGGAGGGAAGGGAAGGGAAGGGGAGGGGAGGGGAGGGAAGGAAGGAAGGAAGGAAGGAAGGAAGGAAGGAAGGAAGGAAGGAAGGAAGGAAGGAAGGAAGGAAGGAAGGAAGGAAGGAAGGAAGGAAGGGGGAGGGAGGGAAGGAAGGGGGGAGGGAGGGAGGGACGGAAGGAAGGAAGGAAGGAAGGAAGGGGGGAGGGAGGGAGGGAAGGAAGGAAGAAAGAAAGGAAGGAAGGGAGGAGGGAGGGAAGGAAGGAAGGAAGGGAAGGGAGTGAGGGAAGGAAGGGAGGGAAGGAAGGAAGGAAGAAAGGAAGGAAGGGAGGAGGGAGGGAAGGAAGGAAGGAAGGGAAGGGAGTGAGGGAAGGAAGGAAGGAAGGAAGGAAGGAAGGAAGGAAGGAAGGAAGGAAGGAAGGAAGAAAGGAAGGGAGGGAGGGAGGAGGGAGGGAAGAAAGGAAGGCCGCCCCCCGCCCCCCCCCGCTTTCGGCCCCCTTACCTGCTTCCAGGGCGGCGGAGAGTCCAGCGGCGGCGGCGGCGAGTCCTGCGGCGGCGGCCTCGCGGCGAGGGAGGGAGGGAGCTGCCGGCGCTGGCCTCTGGAGGCCTCCAGGGACCAGCACCGGGCCTCTCCGCTACCGGCGCTGGCCTCTGGAGGCCTCCAGGGACCAGCGCCGGCTGCTCTGCGGCCTCTCCGCGGCCTCCGCTGGCCCCTGGAGGCCCTCCAGAGACTCTGGAGGGCCTCCAGGGACCAGCGGAGGCCGCGGGGAGGCCTTCGCTGGTCGGCGCTGGTCCCGGAAGGCCTTCCAGAGGCTCTGGAAGGCCTTCCGAGACCAGCGCCGGGTGCTCCGCGGCCTCCCCGCGGCCTCCGCTGGTCCCTGGAGGCCCTCAGAGACTCTGGAGGGCCTTCCAGGGACCAGCGGAGGGCCGCGGGGAGGCCTTCGCTGGTCGGCGCTGGTCCCGGAAGGCCTTCCAGAGGCTCTGGAAGGCCTTCCGGGACCAGCGCCGGGTGCTCCGCGGCGTCCCCGCGGCCTCCGCTGGTCCCAGAGACTCCAGAGACTCTGGAGGGCCTCCAGGGACCAGCGGAGGCCGCGGGGAGGCCTTCGCTGGTCGGCGCTGGTCCCGGAAGGCCCTCCAGAGTCTCTGGAAGGCCTTCCGGGACCAGCGCCGGCTGCTCCGCGGCCTCTCCGCGGCCTCCGCTGGTCCCTGGAGGCCCTCCAGAGACTCTGGAGGGCTTCCAGCGACCAGCGGAGGCCGCGGAGAGGCCTCCGCCACCGCTGCCGGCCCCGCGCGCGGGCGGGGAAGGCGGCGAGGGAGGGAGGGAGCGTCCCTGCGCGTGCGCAGGGGCGCTCCCTCCCTCACTCGCCGCCTTCCCCGCCGGCGCCCGCGGCCCACCGCCTCCGGGGCTGGCTAAACCGGGACCTTTAATGGTCCCGGTATAGGCAGCCCGGGAGCCGGGATTGGGTGGCCAGAACCGGGAATGTCCCGGGAGACCGGGACGGTCTCGCCACCCTACTGACCATAGAGGGCTTTAAAGGTCAATACCAACACCTTGAAACGGACTCAGAACACAATAGGTAGCCAGTGCAGCCCTTTCAGCACTGGCTGAATGTGCTCCCATCAAAGGAGCCCCATTAACAGCTGTGCCGCAGTGCTCTGCACTAGCTGTAGTTTGCGAGTCAGCATCAAGGGTAGCCCCATGTAGAGAGCATTACAGTGATCTATTCTCGAGGTGACCATAGCATGGATCACCATTGCTAAGTCGTCATGCTCCAGGAAAGGGGCCAACTGCTGCACCCGCCGAAGTTGAAAAAAGGCGGATCTGGTAGTGGCTGCTACCTGGGCCTCCGGATCTGCAGATGGTTTTTTTCTGACTATAAGTATAACTGTAATTATAGGTAGACTATAAGTATGACTATAAGTATAACTAGGCTATATTAAAGCAGTTGGTAAAACCTGTAGACAGCAGCAAATTAGCATACAAATAAAAGAGTTAAGTTGCGTGTGGATTATTTCCCACACTATTAGGATCGTCTGCCCTGGCCAAAACACAGATGACTTCAAACGCCTCACCAAACATATAAAACTGAGAAAAATACACATAGCGGACAGTTCACAGCAGCTAGTTCCAGAGTTTGAAAGGTCTTTCTTATCCAAATGTTTCATAGCCAACATTGTCAGAAAGATGTCCATACCTGTTGTTCTCTGCTGTGGTCACCGTCTCATTCTTATGCACATCCTGCAAACTTTGTTGAATGACATATTGAGTAGAAATGTCATCATCAAGATCATCGTATGCATTTGCAGTGTGGTACATGTTAAAACCACATGGCTCAGCACACTAAACCAGATGGGAATAAATAACTGTCCTATGCCTGGAATCCAAGTTCTTCTAGTTTTCGAGAAATTCCAGTAGCTAGTTGACAGAAAGAAATATTTAATGGTAAATCAATCTGGGTTACAATTTACAGTAAAAAAAGTGAGACATACATGTTTTAATAAAGAAAACAATAATAAACTGTCATATTGTATTTTTAGGCAACAAAAGCAGAGATTTAAACAATAGTTAATATATTGAATATTTTAGCTTCATTTTGGTTGCCCACTCAATGACAGGTATGTCTTATTGTAGGAAAAATGATGATGACGATGACAACTTAACTTATGCGGACCCTGACATTAGCAAGTCCAACAATTACATCATGATGGAAAATATCAAAATTCCATGTAAAACTGAATAAAACCTGGCAGGACAGGTTAAATACATTTATTTATATCTTCACAAATTATTATTCATCTTTCTTTTACTTTTAACTTAGTAAAGCAATAAATGCAAGGTTGATGAACAAAAATTAAATATAACATGAAAGAGAGAGTTAGTGCTACATATATGTTTGAAATATATAAATAAATAATATTGGTGAAATCAACACCTGCTTAATTAAAAACTGCCATACTTAAATGAACCTGTTCCTATATAAACTTAAAATATTAAATAATTTTAAAGAGCAAATTACCAAAGAATAAATTACTGATCAGCAGTGAAATAAACTATATATTAAGGGACCAATTCAATGTCCTTCCACATTTGTGTTACCTCCCCTCCCATTTGCTCTGCTCATAGGTATAGAATCCCACCCTCTTCCCTTTTTCAGTTTCCACTGCCCTGTACACCCTACCGTCTACTGTATCCGGGACCTAGACTTATTAGAGCCCAAGTGGCGAGGGCACAATTTCAGAATAAAACTCCTCAAAATGTAACCCCCTGAATAAATATTACTACTGAATGTCTACTGACAAAACTGGGATTTGATTACTGTTAGATAAGCCGTGACATCTGCTGTACAGATCTGGTTAGTTGTACAAACATGACCATTTGTTCTGCACATTGCAAATACTGTGATCCCCCCATGTTTTTCAGCCAAGGCCCCCCCCCTCAAAAAAGATAGCTTCAGGATTGTCCTGTTCATATATAACTCACAGGTGTTTCTATCAGTACAATCCTAAACTGATGTACTTACTTTCTAAGCCCACTGACTTCAATTGACTTAGAAAGGTGAAGCTCTTAGTATAGCACTGAAAAAGTATTGCAGATATTTTAAACCAAGAAACATATTATAGACAAATTTTATTTTAAATTTATCTCAGTACTAAATATGTTGCTCTATTAAATAATATTATATTGATCAAATCAACATATAAACAAGTAGACCTGTGTTACAGTTGAAATACAATTAATAAAGTGCTACCAGTATATTTATACTTTTACATTTTTGTTTTGCATTTGGGAATAGCTGACAGTTATCTTTTTAATGAAAATGATTGAAAACATGACAATAAAATAAATTATTCTCACCTTTCCTTTATGTTTGAAACAGAGAAGATCTTATACTCTAAGCAAGTATTAAAACGAAGTGCTAGACTTGATGTGTTAGGAAATGATCTGTGTTTCTTGCAGAGACCATATCAATTAACAACTTACTATAAATACCGGACCGTGAGATCCTGTTGACTGCAGGTTTCCCTGTGAGGGTTACACAAGGTTTAGCTGTATTTGGAAACACTATCTTGAAAGAGAACTAAAAGCCAGATAGAACTAGGCAGAAAGGTTCAGCGCAGTAAGTGTAAATACTGAGTTTGGTTGCTGATACTCTGAAAACTCCTAGCAGCACAGGGCATGCTTTCTGAAGAGCAGTTTCGATTAGATAATGATTTTAAAGTTGGAAAGCAGCCTTGTATCTGTTAGCATTAGAGCTTGGTTTGCACTGTATAAGGCTGCCAGCCTCCACATGGTCAGATAGAGAACCACTAAGTAACAATTTTATACTATGTTCAAACAAATTTAAATATTTTACAAACAAATTTCTATATTTTGCAATATTGTATTAAATCCAAAACCAGTGTATACATCGGTGTATGCAAGGACATCAGCTGGAACAAGTATCTAGTTTTAAATACCCGGGAGTAGCGGTGCAGGCTTCGGGCTCCAACTCAATCCATAACAGCAGTGCTGCTGATGCAGGAGAGAAATTGGCAAATAGCATCTTGAAATGTTATTGGACTCAGGGGGGTAACAATGTTCCAGCTGCACTTCACCTGTTTAAGGCTAAGGCACTGGTCCAGCTAGCTTATGGAACATTTCTGGGGTCTTCAGCTTCCTCCCTGTCCCTACTAGAGAGAGTTCAATCCAAATTTCTCAGAACATTAATCCAAGTACCCAGGTGCGTATCAAACTCCTGGGTTCACTTGGAAACAGGAATGACTCGAGTAGAGGCCAGAATTTGTGTTCTTTCTATATATATAAATGGGTCACTGGTAACATGAATCCTAAGGGGCTGTTCCCTCTAATCTTGCATGACCAATGTCAATGCAATTGGCTCCAAGCAGTCCATACAGCCATCAGGAAGTTGGGGGTTTTCCCCCAAGCCCTACTTAACCTTGGCATTGATCAGGCAAAATCACTCATTAAGCAGAGAGTGCTAGATATAGAAAGACAAACAGATCTTCACAGTTCCCCAGACTATTTTTCTTCAGCAAACAATAAATACATAGATGCCCCTGCTGCCTACCTATACTTCCTTGAATCTCACAACATGAGAAGGGCCTTTACCTTAGCTAGGAGTTTGTCCCTGCCATCGGCAGTTGTGGAGGGGAGATATGAAGGGACTCCTTAGGCTCTGTTCCTTTTCCCAATCTGAAATAGATTCTCTGGAGCATATATTTTTAAATTGTTCTTCTCATACAGTGAGTCGAAGGGAAACTATTACCCCGCTGTTGGAAGGGTTTCCTGGCAGATCAAATAAACTCCAATTAGATTACCTTCTGCCAGATAGGAGCCACCAGACAACAAGACAGGTGGCTAGGGGTGCGGTCAGACATCCAAAAAACCCCGCTACGGGCATGAGTTGAGCCCGCACGCATGTCGGATTTTACCCGGACGTTCACACGTCCGCATCTGTGAAGTGTGCTTAGCCCGTGCCCGTCCCACGCTGATGCGCCTTGCTCGCGGATTAATTTGCTACCGCTTTTAATCCGGAACAAGACGCTTCCTGAGCGCTCTAGAGCATCTGAACGGGCAATCGTTGCTGAGTCGCAACGGCGCTTCCCGCTTCCAGCTTCCCGCCACAAACAAATGCATATCACTGCGCGATGGAAGGGAGGAACTCGAAAAAACTGCTTATTAGCGGCTGTATTCCTAAGCTGAAGTGATTTTTCAAAGATAGATGTTAACAGCATTGACTAGGGATTTGAGCAGTTTAGAAAGGTATGAAGATTTTCCCGTATGTGAGGCGATCTTTTCTGAAAGTAGTGCAAACGGAGAAACACATCTGTAACACTTTGTGTGAATCGCCACGTTCTCTCGGAAAGCAACGCACAAAGCAGCATGGCAATGAGACCCACGTCATTTGATACCGTTTGCAGTGGCGGGGTTTCCGGCTATTTAAACCTTCCCCCCCCCCCCGGCTGGTCTATCGATATATCGATATATCGTTGTATCGTCATATCGTGATGGCACCCGAAATGGAATGTGATGGCCTTGGCATTAGCGTGCGCAGTATGAAATGCCATGCTATTTCGGGTGCCATCACGATACGACGATACAACGATATATCGATAGACCAGCCGGGGGGGGGAAAGGTTTAAATAGCCGGAAACCCCGCCGATGCAAACGCGCATGCGCTCAGCAGAAACGAATTCCGAACCCTCCTGTTAGCGCCCAGCACTGCGCCTGTGCTAATGCGGATTGCCGCCATCTGAAAAAAGTCCCGGTAGGGCGCTGTGTGATCGAGCAGGGACAGGATCAACACGGCATGGCATCGGAACTCCATGCTGTCTGATCGGGAAACAGGATGCGGCAGATTATCTGAGATACGAAATAACGGCGCTTTAAAGATGGGTTGCTGATGGATTTAATGTAAGTGTGACCGCACCCTAGGTTCTGTTCCCAGATTTATAAAGAACACAAAAAGTGAGACAAATAGGCCAAACTGTAAATCTTTTAACAAATTTTAAAGTTATTTTTAAAAGGTTTAAAGGGTTAAATAATAATGTTATATTCTTTTTTTTTTTTACTATTATAACCCTCAAGTCTTCAAATCTTATATGTAGATTCCTTGTGGGACTTTTTGTAAGGTACTTTTAAGGCTGTTCTAAATGACTTACATGTTCTGGTCTATGACTGTATAAATAAATAAACTGACAGTGTATACAGTTGGAACATCACTTGTCTGTTTCTTCCCACCAAAAAATAAAGTCCATAACACAGTCAATGCATGTCCAGAAATTATTTCCAATGGAGAGATCAGGAAAACTTTACAGACTTCATAAGATGCCCCTTTAGATTCCAAGACGTTTCAATTCTGTTCTTCTTGTCAGGCTGTTAAATGGAACCCGATTTCAAAGGACTTCTTGAGAACCCATTGATTAATTGTTGTAAACTATGGACCTTGTGTCTGTATGAGGTCCTTTGATTTGTGATATTGCTGTTAGTTTAGCCTACTTATTATCTTATGTATTTGGAGTTTCTAATTTTTGCATAATTCTTTGTACTGATTCTGCCATGTCCACGCTGATGCTTCTGCACCCAGCTGGTGGTGACAAGGTGTTTGGACCATTTTACAGAGGTGCTGAAATCATTTGCTACGAGGTCCAGATCTGTCATAAGTGTCACTTCGATGGGCTGGGCCATGCATGCCATGAAATGTAACTTGAAATGTAACCAGAAATATAAACTTTATAGAGGTGATTTCAGATGTCAAATGGCAATAGCAGTGAATTACAATAGCAAGCTTGATTGGATTAGGTGTGATATGCAGAGGGTTAGTAGGCATGGAGATGCCAGCGTTGGTTATGAGACCGGAAATCTAGGTCTCAGTTCCACCCAGGAGGATGCAATTCAGTCCACAAGGAGAATCCACAACATTCAGTTGCTGATTTAAGAGTAGCAGTGGTCTTACAAAGGAATTTCAAAGGGAGAATAGAAAGAGAGACTGCTGAATTACAATGGATAATGAAGCTCAAGACAATGCATCCTCCTGGACTGAACTGAGAGCGAGTTTTTCTGTCTCATTAGCAATGTGTACTATTATCATTTGGTATCTGAAACCACTCCACTCTCCAAGATATAAGAACCAATCCTAGTGTTCTAATTCTAATCAGGGTCTTTTTGAAAGAAAATAAATCAATAAGAACAGAGAAATCAAATTTTAAAAAAACTACTTTTCAAAATAAACCAAAATAATTTCCTCAGTACATTGAGCTTGTCAGAACAATCCATCCTCTCTCCCTCCGAAGTGTGCTTGCACACAAAAGCTTATATCTGGAATGAAACATTGTTGGTCTTAAACCTGCCATGGGTCGCCAAAATTCTCTCTCTCTTTTTTCTCCCTCTCCTTTCCTTCCCAAAAGAGGAAGAGCAGCCTGGGAGAAGGAAGCAGAAGCTGTGTTTGTGTGTGTGAGTGCAAGAGAGAGAGGGGGATGGAGCTGTGGGGGGGGGGGGGTGAGGGAGGCAAGAGGCAGGAAACAGGAAGAATGAACCAAAGAGCCTCTAGGGACCTTGGGGGAAAAGCAAGCTTTAGTGTGGCTGCAGTAGCCCAGTAGCCCAGGAAAGGAAACAGGAATAGGAAATTGCTTGGGGGATGGATTTGAGGCCTGTGAGGCAAGCTTCAGCATTTTGAGACCACTACACAGAAAAGAAAGAACATAAATATGCTACAAAATACATGCACCCTGTAATAACTGACTATGCTCTGTAATAACTGACCAGGGCTGCCAAGCTCCCAGGTGGAGCAGGAATTCTTCTGCTTTGGGGGTCCCCAACCCACCGGAAAAAAATTATGGTTTTCCAGGACACTTTAGCAATTTGGGAGGAAAACTTCCATGGCTGCAGGGGACTTGGCAACTCTATAACTGACTAGGTCAATGTTCAATGAAATAAAGCTGTCAACTGACATGGGAAGAGCCACCAGTGTTGTGTGTATCATGACAACAGGACTGTAACAGCAAGAAATTCTGAAGAGTTTAAAACAGTGTCTTGTTTAGCCAGCAGACTGTCAATTGTTATACTTTAATTAGGAATAAAGCCCGTTCTGAAGAAAAATACAACAGGCTCTAGAAAGAGGCTGTGGGTGAGTGACCCCTCATCCTTGTTGTCTTCCCACCCACCAAAGTGAAGGCATTCACCCCCACACACCTCAAGAAGAGCTGATCTCTGCCATCTGGAAAGCAGTTGCAATTCTGAGTGATCTCCAACCCTCACCTGGAGATTGGCAACAATGGTGCCTCAGAGGAAATGGCTGGTTTGGAGGGTGTAGTCTATGACATTGTACCTGTCTGAGGTCTTACCCCTCTTCAAACTCTAGGATCCACCCCTCAAATCTCCAGGAATTTGCCAACCTGGAGTTGGCAACTGCTAAGTCACACTGCTGTCATAAGGGGGCTGCTGCTGAACAGGAGCAAACAGCCAGGCCTAGTTAAGTTGTGCCAGTCAGGTGGCATCAAATCACCCTAGAGTTATCAACCTCCAGGTGCAGCCTGAACTAGCATCACAACTGAACTCCGGATAACAGATCTCTCTCCCCCTGGAGAAAATAACTTTTTGGGAAGATGGACTGCATGGCATTATATTCAGTTGAGGGCTCTCCCTTTACAGAAGCAACCCTGGTTACCTAGCAACAGCCTCTGGTTAGCAGCTACCCCACTGGTCCAATCCTTATCTGTCCTAGGGCATGGCTGAGGGGAGAAGGGAGGAAGTGACAGGAAAGGTGGTCATCATGCCTCTGATGAAATGCTTTATTTATTTATTTTATTTATTTATTACTTTTCATTTATATCCCGCCCTCTCCACAAGCGGACTCAGGGCGACTTTGTGAGGCCACAGTAGAGCAACAGCCCTTTCTGAGGCCAGTTGATGGAGGGGACACAGAGAAGCGTCAGAGATGCGTCATTCTCTGAGGTAAGATTGTTTTGGCAGTTTGTTCAGTGTTCCCAGGCCTGCAGTAGGTGGGGGCAGGGGACTCAGCCAATGGGAACCCAGAGATGGTGACTGATGCATAATGGACCATTGGTTTGTTGAGTGCACCTGTCAGCTAATGGGAGCACTCAATTTGGCTACCACCATTAGGGAATTAGTATTTACTAGGAATAAGTCCCATTGTGAAGAAAAATACAATGGGTTCTAGACAGCAGCTCTGGGCAAGTGCCCTCCCACCCTTGCTGTCTTCTTACCCCTCCATCTCTTCCTTTCAACTACCCTTGTGCCCTTGGCATGCCAGTACTCCCCCCACCCATGACATTCACTCACCCCACCTTTGCTGTCTTCCCACTCACCCAAAACTCTTGGTATTCACTCTCCCTCCCTTGCTGTCTTCCTACCCACCCCACAGCTGAAACAGATGCTGGCTTTCCCTCCCCCCATGTATATGTGTGACCAAGGGTCTGTGATGGCTCAAATCCATGAAAGTGGCCCAGAATGCAGATAACGAAGAATAATTATGGGGGTGCAAGGGGGGGATGAAAACAGTCACACAGATACTGAAGCTCAGCATTCCTTTTGTCTGCAGTACATTTTTGCCATCTTTTCCTGTCATATTCAGCCTTGCAGCGATTAGCATCAGAATGAACTTGTGGTGTGAGCAAGAGGTTTTTTGTCTGGCTTGGTTGTGTTATGGTATAACCAAAGAGTATGTGCCATAAAGTGGCCATTTTCTGTAGGGGAACTGATCTGACTTCAGCTTTCCATCTCCCCGCCACCCTACATGCCTCTACCTAGGAAAAGTACAGTCTTTCTCCACAGTGAAGACCAAAACAGGAGGGAACGGACCTCAGCAGGGTATAATGACACAAAGTCCACCCTGCAAAGCAGCCACTTTCTCCAGGGGAACTGATCTCTGCCACCTTGGTTGCCTAGTGACAGTCTCTGGCTAGCAGCTTCCCCAGTGGCCCAGTCCTTGTCTGTCCTGGGGCAAGGCTGAGGGGAGAAGGGAGAGAGGGACTAACAGGAAAGAGGTGGCAGCCATGGCCTCTGAGGAAAGGCTCCTGGTGGGGCCAGGCCTTGCAGCCTAGTCACATTACAACGGCAGCGGCAGCTCCCTAGCTATTTTGGTAGCCTTTGTGTTTGGGAGGCTGTCTGTATGGGCCATTGATGTGGTGGCAGAGGTCTGTTGCTATCAACAGCCACAACACCATTGTGAGGCCACAGTAGAATGGCAGCCGTTTCTGAGACCGGTTGACAGACAGGACACAGAGAAGTATCAGAGATGTGTTTGTTTTTGAGGTTAGACTGTTCTGTCAGTTTGTTCAACTGTTCTGTCAGTTTGTTCATTCTCGGGACTGCAGTAGGCAGGGGCAGGGGAATCAGCCAATGGAAGGCCAGAGACTGACTGAGCTGTGATGGGCCAATGGTTTATGAAGTGCATGGAGAGCCAATGGCTTCATTCAGACACCAGTGTAAGGGAATTATTATCTATGATTCCTATACTTTACTGGAATGTACTTGTTATCAGAACATTCAGAAATTGTTACACTTTATTGAAATTGTCTTCACTGTGTATAGGAATTGTTTGCACTGTATATAACAACAATTTGTTTTTACACAATTAAGGATCTTTTTTTGTGTGTATGTGGCCTCTGATACTCAATACCTATGGTAGTTCTAGGAATTTCCAGAAACTCTATGGTAAAACAATAGAGTTTTCAGTAATTACTAGTGCTACCTGGCATTTCTTTCAAGTTTGTCCCAGAAGTGATGTCACAATGCATGTGATGCCAGCATTTTTTAAAATCCTGCCTTCATTTGGAGCAGCAATGACGGTTGCTGTTGGGAGGCCTCTTGCCATAACAGGATGCCCGCCAATCCTAGCATGGAAGATTGCCCTACAGCTCTGCATATCATATGAAGAGACAAATTACCTGGGCCTGTTTCAATCTATTTTCACACCTGGTTTTCCCATTAAATGTGCTCTGATCATCCTGATAATCTCTACTAGGACAAAAGTAATTTTGATTTGATTCAATGATTACTTTTAAAGCCCTAAATGTTCTGGGACAGAATATGGGAACAACTATGTGCTCCCCAATGAGCCTGACTAACAGATTTGCATCAAAAGCCCTGCTCCATGTGTACCACTTTCAGAAGAAAAGTGAATTGTTGCCAGATATGATTATTTTTGTGTAATAAAACTCATAGAAAAGGATTCAGCCATTTAGGAACTTTTTTTTTAAAAAAAGCATTTATTTCAATTGGAGAAATTTAACTTAATGCTTAATTCCCCCTAATGAAATCAATGGGATTTAAAATTATTTAATTTTGGGCGGACTGGGCTCATGCTCCACTTAATCCACATCTGTTTCTTTCCCTGTTATCTCAGTAATACAGTTGGTTAATATGTAACCTATGAAGAGTATCTATTATATAAACTATGTAGAAGTGTCAGAGTTGAGAGAGGAAGAAAAATCAATATTACCTATGAAATGTTATTGCAGCAACTTCAGAATGATAATATATTCAATGTCATATTGTACAGTGACTTTTGATACTTACTACATAAAAATACAAAAAATAAATGTGTACTTTACACAGAAATAGCAACAATATTTAATTTTTTGCAGACAAATTTTACATCTTAAGAGGTCAAAATTATTCAACAGTTCAAATCTACCAAACAGTTCTATACCAAAGTTCCTTGCTTAGGGGAAGAATCTGATTCTGAGCTCAGCAGAATTAGTCATCCAGTTGACAGAGGAGAGCAACGCCTCGCTTAATCCAATGCTGTACGGGTTGATCGGTTTCTAGCATTAATGCAATGACAAAATTAGTGGAATGTCCTGTAGTTGAAAGAACTCCTTTACGCTCGCTTGTCTTGTAGAGCGGGCAGACATAGGCATTTGTCTTCTTTATGTCTGATTTTTTTGCTTCAAAAGACAAGATGTAAAATTTATTACGTTGTAAAAAATAGAATACTTTTTAAATAACTGGAATAGGAACTTACATATGTTTTAATTTAGTAAATACCTTAGAAATCTCATGGTTTAACTTTATTTAAATATACAGATCACAATCAGGATGAGGCCCACTGTAAGAGTCCATCTGAACAGTACATATACATTCAGCAGGACCAGTGCCAGGCCTGCTGGTGCCCTAGGCCAGGATGGTGGGGGCTGCCCCCTACCTCCTGAGTGATTTAAATCATGCGGGAGGGCACTCAGGAGAAGCCGCTGCCCTTCCTGTGGTCTTGGTGAGGTCTTTAAATTGCAAGGTAAGGGCAGCAGCTGCTCCTGCCGCTCTTTCTGTGCAATCTGAATCGCCAGCACAGCAATTTAAATCACCTGGAAGGGAGAGGGCAGCCCCCACCCTCACAGGGGGTACCCAATTTGTTGCCTCGGGCCACACCCTAGGTGCCCTGAGAGACAGACAAAACCAGGCAGCACTACCACCACCACCACATGAGACATCTATTGCCAGATTTATTGTCTCAGACTGCACGTGGGAGATGAAATCTTTGAATACTATCCCCTGTGAAAAATTATCTTCCTGCATTTGCAAATTTAGCACATCAGGAATAAGACTGTAGTTTAGCTTTCTTCCAAACATGTTAGCTTTGGGAAGTTTCTTGTTGGGGAAGTTTCTTGTTAGCTGAAGGAAAATTCTTTTCTCCATCTGTAATCTTAAAATGACACAGTTCAGCAACAAAAACAGCACATATAGTTGTTCCTAACTGCTTTTTAGTGGTGTAACAAGGAAGAAAGACCTGTTTGACTCTGGAAAAAAACTGTGTCAGAGATCATAGGGTTTGCATGAAGAAAGCCATTGAAGACAAGGCTGCGGTGAGAGGGGAAGAACACTAGACAGTGCAAGAGGGAGAAGGGGGCAAACAGAAAAGGTGGCAGAGCTCAATCAGCAGAGATACTGCTCAACTATTGTGCCTCTAATATTGTCAGTAGAGTCTTTGATTATATGGAAGCTTGAGCACATGTCTAAGCACCAACATGTGTAAAGAGTTTCTTGACTGGAGCATGCTCATATTTATGAGCTGTAACGTGTGATTTCCAAACTTTATCTTCTAAATAAGAAAAAGGCATTGCAATTTAAGATAAAAAAGAATAATTTTGTTGCAATGCTGGACATTTGCATACTATCTGGTTTAGTCTACATTGAAAGTCAGTTCCTAAGCTATTTGACTAATCTGTATCCACAGAACCAATTACAACACTGCTCATTTAATCTGTTAAGAATCTGTAATGTGCCCAAACTGTACACATTCAGCCTTTTAAACTAAACTGGCCCTTCAATAAAAACCTATTCTAGCTAACAGTCTGCTCTATCAGAAGAAATAGATATATGGCTTGAACAGAACAAAATTCTTTCCTCTTCATTATTTCAAGCATCTAGAAATGTTGTAATTGAATTATAACCAGGGCCGGCTCCCCCACTAAGCAAACTAGGTGGTTGCCTAGGGCGCTGGCAGGGAAGGGGTGACAAAATCGGCCTTCCCCCCCGCAACTACCTAGTTTGCCCCCCTGCGCCTCCTCCTCCTCCCTCCCTTCCACACAGCATGTTAATTTCAAAGCTGGAACGGGCTCTAGTGCCGCGCTCTGGCTATCTAAAGTCCCCTCCTGCCTCCTTCCCTTCCCCACTGCATGTTAATTTCAAAGCCCCCACCCAGCAATAGGAAAAACCACACAGCGGGGCTGTGCTCCCAGTCTGTCAGGAGCAGCATCCTGAAAGGGTGGTTCCGCGGCTGCTGATTCCTCCTCCCCCCACTTCCTGGATCGCGAGGATTCAGCTCAGAAGGGAGGAGAAGGAGGTGGGAGGGGGCTTTAGATAGCCGGAACGAACGCAGCACTACAGCCTGTTCAGGCTTTGAAATTAACATGCTGTGGGGAAGGGAGGGAGAAGGAGGAGGTGCAGGGGGAGGGGGCCACGGAGTGGGGGGAGCGCCAGGCAGCGAGTCAGCCTAGGGTGCCATAGGGTATTGGGCTGCCCCTGATTATAACAGACTGCTCTTGATTACTGTGTTCTGATCATATGGGAAAGAATGACTAAGAAAGAAATAAATGGGAGGGGGGGGGACACTGCTATTCTTTTTCCTGACTTGGCAAATGAAGATTTCTCCCATAGTTTCTCTGCTGACCAACTTTAAAATAAATTTAAAATGTATTTCTAATTAAATTAACATGAGAAGAGTTAGCGGAGAAAGAATAAATGCACTCACCAAATTTTATTTGCAGTCTGTCCGTGGTGGCCAACGGTAGCTCTCCAGATGTTTTTTGCCTACAACTCCCATCAGCCCCAGCCAGCATGGCCAATGGCTGGGGCTGATGGGAGTTGTAGGCAAAAAAATCTGGAGAGCTACCGTTGGCCACCCCTGGTCTATGACAAATAATAAAATTAAAATATATTAAATTTCTATGGGTTAAAGAATTTCTGAGAAGTGATTTAGATAACAGTTTTAAGAAAGCAAGCCAAATTTAAAATACAGTTTAAAATTAATAAAATCTTCTGTGTTCTTGTGGGGGAAATGGTGAGATCAATTTGCCAAAATATTTCTAGCAAATATTTACCAAAGTTCCAGCAATACTTACTTGGTTTTATCCAAATAATTGGCATCATGTCGAAGAGTATTTTAGGATACTGTTCACTTAAAAGTCCTCTGATCAAAGAAAGGAAGAAACTATGAAAAATGAGCTCATGATAATAGCATAGATATCTGCATATGATAATACATGAAAATCTGAAGAAATGAATGACTGAAAAGAAAAAAAAATGAAGAAAGGATGTGGTTAAGCTAAAAGGAACAAAGAAGTTGATTGGGAGCTTTGCACAGTTACTTCCAGGTATTAAGAATAAAATACTCCTAAGGGCTTTTTTTGAGCAGGAAAGCACAGGAACACAGTTCCAGCTGGCTTTGCATCCGAGAGTGTGGCCTAATATGCAAATGAATTCCTGCTGCGCTTTTTCTACAAAAAAGCCCAGTGTGAAACAATGGTGATGTCAGGGGTGTATGGCCTAATATGCAAATGAGTTCCTGCTGGGCTTTTTCTACCAAAAAGCCCTGCTCTTGTGCATTCATAGTCAATGTTACTAAAACAATCTGAAGCTACTTTTGGAGCCATGAATCTGAACTTTCATCTAACATTAAAACAATTGTCCTTCTACACAGTTCTGTGTGTTTGGATGTGCCAAGGAAGCTCCCGCACCCACATGGAGGAAATCAGTCCGTACAAGCAAAATAGTATATACATTATACATCCATTCAAATTAAAGGGGAAACCAACCCAGTTGGTTAGCTTCAAATGACATTGGGTGAAAGATCAAATCAGTTTTTTTCAGAAAGTGATACTTGTGTACAGGGCTTTTTTTCCTGTAGGAGCCCACAGGAGCGGAGCGCCTCCTGGGCTGGCCAGGGCTCGACCCGCCATGTGGCAACCACACGCTCCCAGGCCAGGTAGGGAGCCTGCAAATGAGCTCCTGCTGGGCTTTTTCTACAAAAAAAGCACTGCTTGTGTAATATGTTGTGTGAATTCTGCGACTGTCAGAAAAGGGTGCCCAGTTTTCCATATTTCACGTTCAAATTTGCCTATAAAGAAAATTAATACACATGCTTATACAAACCTAAACTTTGTGTAATATATTGACATTATTTTTCATTTTTGTTAGATAAAGTGATACAGTATTATAGCCATAAAAGATGATTTCAGTACTAAAAGGATGTCAGAATACTGTAAGAAGCGGCCCTGGCCTGGATAGCCCAGACAAGTCTGATTTTGTCAGATTTCAGAAGCTAAGCAGGGTTGACCCTGGCAAGTACTTGGAAGGAAGACCTCCAAAGAAATACCAGGGCCAGGACAAACAGGCAGGCATATCAAGCCACCTGTCTGAAATGTCCAAACCCCAGTAGAGGTCACCAGAAGTCACTATGACTTTGAGGCATGCAAATGCACCCACCCACCCACCTCTCCACACACAAAAATACAAAAAAAAAAAAAATACTGTAAGAAGCTGTATGTCGGTATGTAGGAAACATGGGAAAGTGTATTAATAGATGCTAATAACAAGCACATTTACTGAATTACTGACTTTTTTCTGTCCCAGCGAGCTCCATCTAAAAACAATCCATTGACAAAAACACCATCTGCTGGAGCAACATCTGCAGTATCCTGAGGAATAACCTGAATGAAACAGAATTAATTAGCATTTTTCCAAAGCAATTTTGCTTTACATCTTAACTTTCTCCATATTAATCTTGTACAATACAGCACAAACATGAGGGTCACTCCATTTAATGGATGGTTAGTGTTGTTAGGTTTGATAGTACCCCTGGTGGGGTCTTCTGATAGCAAGGGGCTCTACAGGAGCCAGGGAAACAGCGGCAGCTGGTCCCTGCTCCTCCTGTCTGTCCTGATGCTCTGCCATCGCGGTCACCATGATGGCAGTAAGAGATGAATGCCTGACTGTTTTCTTCTTTTAACAAGCTTCTATCAAATCATATTTCTACCTTAATCATCAAAATGTATCATGCAAGTAAGTCTTTCTTTTTACTACTACCGATTAATGGATCTTTTGTTATAATGCCAATTGGGACTGTTAAAAAAAATAAAAGGGGAAGAGGAGGCTATCCCCACCCCTTTCCCCTGAAGGGAGACTTAAAAAAGACAAAGAACAAACTTAAGAACTGTCAATAATTTAAATTGGACTGAACATGGATAGTCAAATGGATTTGGCTTACAATTAAACAAGCTATAATGAGAGCATTATTTCATTTCAATACGATCTGAATAAAAGTCGGATATATCTTTACGAGAAATGCTTTTGATATCTGATCAGGATTGAAATGATTACAACTGGACTGTAAGAGAAAAGCACAAGGCTGGAGGAGATTTAGAAAGATAGACTATCTGGGACTTTGAGTTGCTTTTTATCCTCTTTAAAGCAGGAAATCGGTCTGCTGACTGAGTTCATACAAGACAAGGTGGAAACCTTTATTTTAAAACACAACGAAATTGAAAATTTACATGAGCAGAGTGGTAAAGGGATCCCAATGATGTCTATGGAGATGAGAGAGGTGGATAAAGATCCGGTGGGAAAGGAGTCTAAAGAAATCAGAATGGAGACATTGTGCGCAGTTGCAAAAAGGAGGTGGAAATGAAGCCTGATTAAAGTTTTTACAGGAGGAAGTGACAGCGTGGAGATCTCATCGCTGTAGGCCAAGGCCATAAATCCTTCGCTACCACACCACAGATAACAGTTCGCCGAGTTGCCCAATTTGCCCCATGAAAGAATATCTAAAGATATGAAGTGCAATTATGCTGGTCGTCTATTAGATCGCACGGCTAGGGCCCTAGACCTAAAAATTTTAAATGGTTCCCACACTAATGATCATCCTGGGGAATACACTTACTGGTCTGGAACTAGGTTAAGTGTAATTGATTACATTCTTGTTTCAGGGAACCTAGTGCCATGTGTTGAAGCATTTGAGGTGGCCACCTATTGTGGCAGTGATCACATTTCTCTCACCTTGACTATTGCAATCCCCAATCTTCACCCCCACATTGAGGACCGTTTCTTGAGGAACAACGAATTTGGGGGGCAACATGTTAAGATCAAATGGGACGACCAAAAGAGGAAATATATGCAGGAATTTCTCGAGCAAGAGCACATATCTAAATTAGCAAATGACATCAGGCTTTCGGAGGAGGGGGGAGAGACCATCAAATTATATGAGGATCTCATTCGGCATTTTCAACCTTCATTAGAAGGGCAGATATCTAGTTCAGCAAGGAGAGGAGGGAAGAACAACGGTTGGTTTGATAACGAATGCTTGATGGCAAAGAAGGAGCTTAGTAAAATCTATTTGAAATATAGGGCGGATCCAGAGGCAGTTAATAGAGAACAATTAAAACAACAGAAATCTAGATATAAACAGTTAATTGTCAGGAAGAAGAAAGAGGCAAAAGAACTAGCGTGGCTACAGTTGGGTCACGCCGTTAAATTTAAAAACCCGTCACTATTCTGGAAGTTGGTAAACAGTGGTTCAGGTAGACTCTCCACACAGGTTACTAATACTATTCTTCCAGAAGTATGGGAGAACTACTATATGGCATTGTATGGGACATCAGATGAGGTGGTTTGCTCCCTGGAGGATTGTCAGGAATTGCCAGAGTGGCCTCCAGTTGAGCCTTCAGAAATAAAATCTTTAATTGGAGCCCTGAAGCTTAATAAAGCACCAGGACTTGACTTAATCCCGGCTGAACTGATTAAAGAAAACGCTGACTGGTGGGCTCCAGTACTCGCCAAATTATTCTCCGAAATAGACAGGACAGCGAGGGTACCCGCGGGCTGGGATACTGGAATTATTGTACCTATTCATAAGAAAGGAGATAGAAATGATCCAAATAACTATAGACCTATTAGTCTTTTAAGTATCCTAAGCAAATTATATGCCAGCCATCTTAAAGAGAAACTGTGGGAGTGGATCGAGCATAATAACATCTTGAGAGAAGAACAGGCTGGGTTTAGACCGGGATGTTCCACTTTGGACCATTGTGTAGTATTGGACCATCTTATTACCAAATATTCCTCTAACAGCACCGCTGCCCTATACGCTGCCTTTATAGATTTCAAATCTGCCTTTGACATGGTACAGAGGGACATACTGTGGGAAAAACTGAGAGGGATGGGAATCGAACAGAGGCTACTGGCATTGATAAAGGCATTATATAGGAACACCAAGATCAGGATAAGGATAAACCCGAAGGGACATCTCACGAAAGCTATCCAAGTAGGGAGGGGAGTTAAGCAAGGCTGCATCTTGGCCCCACTCTTCTTTAACCTCTTTATAAACGATCTGGGGTAACATCTAAGTGGTCCAGAGGTGCATGCTCCAAAGATTGCAGATAGGCATATCCCGCTTCTGCTATATGCAGATGATGCAGTGCTGATCTCTAGGACCCCAATTGGGCTAAAGAGAGCAATGAAGATTCTAGCGCATTACTGTCAAGTTAACCAGGTTGAAATAAATTACTCAAAATCAAAAATTTTAGCCTTTGCAAAAAGACCTAAGGTATATCATTGGAAGATAAACGACAGGGCTATTGAACAGACACGCTGCTTTAAGTATTTAGGGGTAGTTTTTCAGGCCTCAGGGGCCAGGAAGGCACACGTGGACTACGTTACAACTAGTGCAGCAAAAAGCTCAGGAGCCATAGAGAAATTCTACTGGACCTCCGGGGGGCAGAACGTGGCGGCTGCAGTCAAGGTCTTTAAGGCCAAGGCCCTCGCCCAAATGTTATATGGGGCACCTTTGAGTATAACACCATATCAGCATCTCTGGCAGTTAGCGGAGAAAGTGCAATCCAAATTCCTTAGGCATATACTACAAGTCCCTCCATGTGCTCCCAACTCACTTATCAGAGTAGAAACGGATCTCATCACTTTCAGTAAAATGGATTTATGTGCCAAAGGAAGAAAAGGCAGACTACTTCAAGAAAATCAAGACTTGGAAGACTTTTAAAAAGAAGGGATTATAAACTGTTGCTCTTTCTCGTAATTGGGCAACATGGAATTAATAAAAGGAAACTGGTGTGTGGCCTTGAAACAGCAAGTGAGACTTCTAGAGGTGGCGGTTTTGAAATGCCAAATGGGACTTCTAAAATCTGAATGCTTCTCCTCTGTTTGTTATTTTTATCTATGGATCGTATATTTTCAAAGCTAAATAGAGCAATTTAATAGAGAGCAGGTGTTATATATATATATATATATATATATATATATATATATATATATATATATATATATATATATATATATATATATATATATATATATATATATAGTTAAATAGAGCAATTTAATAGAGTGGATTATAGAGATTGTATGATTTCTTACCTAGGTAAAAATAATAAGTATGGGAAATTAGGCTGTCACTGTTTATTAAACTTGTGCTTCTTAAAGTAATATGAAAATAGGAGATATAGTCTCCAAAAAGTTTAATGAATCTTAAACATTCATCCTAGACAAACAATTAATTTGGGTCAATTTATAATAAGGTAGACAACACAGGTATTTGAAAATTTTAAAGATCTGTTCCTGCTTCTCCTCCCCTCCCCTTTTTTAGCAATAAAATCTGTTGATATTGAAATAGATGAAGTATTGTCTGCTAGGTTTTATTTTGGTCTTTTGTTATTTTTATTTTTTTCATTTTTTCTCTGTTGGAAGCAATTAAGGTAGTATTAAGGATAAATAAATTATATTCATCTCCTCTCCTTAGGGTGACCATAATGTCTGAAGGCCAGCCAGGGACACCTTTGGGGGGAGGAAGGTAGGGGTGTGCGCGCGCGAAGCGCGTGCGCCGCCGGAAACAGGAAGTGACGTCACTTCCGGTGATGTCATGCCACCGCCGGGAACAGGAAGTGACGTCACTTCCTGTGACATCATTTCCCCCGCGCCACCTGCCAGAAACAGGAAGTGACGTCACTTCCGGTGATGTCATGCCACCGCCGGAAACAGGAAGTGACATCACTTCCTGTGACATCATTTCCCCCAAATGCCACTGCCAGAAACAGGAAGTGACTTCACAGCACTTCCTGTGACGTCCCCAAAAATCCCCCAAATATCACTGCCGGAAACACCAAGATTATTTATAGAGAGGGAAAGGGGGAAATAAAGTTAAATAAAACTCTTTTTTTACTTTTTTCAACGTGAGAAGACTAGAGAGAACGGGTTCCGCGCTGAGAAGCCAGACAGATTCCAGTGAGATTCCAGGGGAAGTTCTCCAAGAGAGTTATGCCTACACTATTAGTACAGTGTAATGAAGCAGAATTACAGAAATCCTGACTGTCATTTGGAATAAAAAGAGAGCCATCTCTTAGAACGGGATGGTGGTGCAAATGTAAAAAGGAGCTCCTTTGATGTATCACTACTGCATTTTTACATGCAAAACTGGTATGAACCTCTCTCTGGGTCCACACTACTTACATACAACTCTCTATCACAGATCTGTAGGAAAAACAGTATGCTAAGACACTAGGGTCAGGTTCCCTGCATAAGAACATAAGAGAAGCCACGTTGGATCAGGCCAGTGGCCCCTCCAGTCCAACACTCTGTGTCACATAAGAACATAAGAGAAGCCATGTTGGATCAGGCCAGTGGAGGGAGGGAGCTCCCTCCAAGTGGGAGAAAAAATCAAGAAGGTAGGCTGGAAATGGGGCCTGCAAACCAGAGCAGGCACGTTCTACCACACTCTCCATTCTCTGCATGGTTCTGCCTAGAGTCACATGTCTTTACAGGTCTCTCATGTAAAAATAATTCCGTCATGCTTCCAAGCACATAGTGCCACATTTAGCTTGTGATAGGTGCTCTTGAGATTAGTGCCCTTTAGATTGTTTTAGAAATGCTCTTTAGTTTAGGCTTCTTTCTTTCCTTTCAACTGCAACCTGAATGTGAACTGAATCTACTTTAATAAATGTAATCTTTATTTTGTAATATTCTTCTTGGGAGATTTATTTTCTTCACTCAATATCACACTTCTGTGACTGGACGAACTCTGCTGTATTAACCAAATATCACAATAATAACACCCAATGAGGCTGATGGGCAGTAGATTCAAGACAGACAAAGGAAGCAGTTTTTTTTAACTCAACAGGTGATTTAAATGTAGAATTCATGACCAGAGGATGTAGCAATGCCCACAAGCATAGATAGCTTTAAAAGGGGAGCAGTTAAATTATAAAGGCTAGGTCTATCAGTGGCTACTAGCCATCATGGCTGAAGAGCACCTCCATGTTCAGAGGCAGTAAACCTCTGCATCCCAGAGCCAGGAGGCAACTATCAGGGGAAGGCCTCAGCCTCTGTGCTCTGTCATTGGACCTCCAGAGGAACTGGTGGGCCACTGTGTGAGGCAGGATGCTGGACTAGATGGACCACTGGGCTATGGCCTCTTTCCAAATTCAATTAATTTGAGTATATTAAAAATTGTACTTGTACAAAAAAAACTGTACAAATTGTAAGAATATCAGAACTGATGACAGTAAATAAAAGAAGCCACTTCAGTCGACCATCATCCCCTCCAGCCATTAAAGAATTATGGAAATTTTAATTTCAAAACACAAACACCATTGCTTGCCTCTGCATAGCAACCCTTTCTAAATAGTCTCCTGATCCCCATCCAAGTAAAAACTGGGATAACCCTGCTTAGCTTCATGAAATCTAATAAGACCAGGCTAGCCTATCTACACAGGTCAGAAATATGAGGACTTTAAGAAACTGGTCAACATCAGCCCAAAAGCTGTTAAGACTGGTACTGCACAAATGACAACATTCTAACAGTCACATTCACTCAAAACGACTGCTTATAAATGAAATCTCAACCCTTTTATACAAAAGAGAGACCTGGGAATATAAGATTTCATTAAAAGGCACTTTTTTGCGACAAGTTAAGATATTTTACCATGCAAGTATTGATTCAGTTGAGGATTGTGTGGCAAAAATATGAGCTAGCTCTACAAAATGCAAAATACACACACTGGGGTCAGTTCCATTATAGGGCATCTGACCTCTCTAAGGACCTGCTCCATTTTTTGGAGAGTGCTGCATGACATAAAGCACAGGTCATTTGTCTGTCTTCCTCTCCTCTTCAAAGTCCATCCATTTGCAGTTTCCCTCACTTGCTAAAATTTAAAAGGAATGTCCATCTGGGAAACCCAAGAAGCCTCCCAGTCTCCAGAATCTACCTTACATCAGATGGCAAAGTTATAAATATCAAAACATTCCGTATCTAGCAGAACTCAAAACAGACAAGCTGCATGCTGTCTGTTCTGCTTAAAATACCACAATGCATTTGATAAGCAGCATTTATTTCAATTCCAGGAGATGCATGATCAAAATGCAAGCTTCAAGCCCCCACAGTGCATGCACATTGAGAATTACCAGTCCCAACACACTATTTATTTGCTGTTTTCAGCCTACTATCACATCTGAGCCTGGCTTAATGGAAATAACTTGTTTCATCTACATCCAAGCTCATGAGGAGACAACTAATGGGACAAATGAAGTCTATTTGCACTCAGTTCAGAACAGATAAATGAAAGCAGATACAGTGGAGGAAAGCTGTTGCCTTCAACAGGGCTTTTTTGTAGGGGGGGAAGCAGGAACTCATTTGCATATTATGCCACACACCCTGACAACACCATTGTTTCGTTCAGGGCTTTTTTTTTTTTTTTTTAGAGAAAGCCCAGCAGGAACTCATTTGCACATTAGGCCACACTAGGGTTGCCAAGTCCAATTAAAGAAAAATCTGGGTACTTTGGGGGCGGAGCCAGGAGACTTTGGGGGTGGAGCCAGGAACAAGGATGTGACAAGCATAATTGAACTCCAAAGGAGTTCTGGCCATCACATTTAAAGGGACGGCACACCTTTTCAATGCTTTCCTTCCATAGGAAATAATGAAGGATAGGGGCACCATCTTTTGGGGCTCATAGAATTGGACCCCCTGGTCCAATCTTCTTGAAACTTGGGGGGTATTTTGGGGAGAGGCACTAGATATTATACTAAAAATTTGGTGCCTCTACCTCAAAAAATAGCCCCCCCAGAGCCCCCAAAACCCACGGATCAATTCCCTATTATTCCCTATGGGAATCGTTCTCCATAGGGAATAATAGAGTGCCCAGTAGACATTTCCCTCCCCCCCCCACGCTTTCTAAAGCAGGGAATCCCCTCCCCCCTCCCTCTCACACACACAAATACTTACAAGATTGGGGAACTCTACTTGCTGTGAAAACGAAAGGGAAAAAAAAGGGAGGGGCTGTTCTCCGAAGCTCTTCCTGCCCAGCCTTAAAGGAGCCACACATTTTACAAACGGCTCAGGATCTCAACAATATGAAGCCTGCAGGTATGTTCTCCCCCCCCACCCCCCCTTCCCGATTTCTGGGGGGCGGGAGATTAGGCTGCGAACCCAGAAGTCCCCTGCCAGAGCAGAGGGGGTTGGGAAGCCTAGGCCACACCGCTTTCAGCCCCCTCCCTGCCTGCCGGGGGGGGGGGGGGGGAAGAAAACAAAAACAAACAGAACTCCCCAGAAAACAAAAAGCTTACCTTCTTGCAGGCAGGGCTATAGATATAGCCAGCAGGCGGGCGAAGCGGGAAGGGAAGGGAAGGGAAAGGAAAGGCAGGCCGGAGACTGCTGGGCTGCCGCCCGGCCCAGGCAGCCACCCAGCAGGCGGGAGGGAAGGGAAGGGAAAGGCAGGCCCGAGACCGCTGGGCCGCCGTGCGGCCCAGGCAGCCATCCAGCAGGCGGGCCGGGGTCTCCTTCCCCGTGGAGAGACCCCCTGCCCGCCCGGAAGCCCCAACAGGAAGCCACGGCTCAGCGCCGCCGCCTCCTTCTCCTCCGAGGCCGCCCCAGCATGCCCCTTGCCGCCCACGCAGCAGAGGGGCCGGGCGCTGGGCGGAGAAGCGAAGCAGGCCCACGCATGCCGCCTTTGCCCCTGCAGAGAGTGGAGGGGCGGGGCGCAAGTCCGGCCTGCTCCTGCTCCTCCAGCGTTGCTGCTCAGGGTCCTAGAAGGACCCAGATTCGGGACTTTCCACGCTTCTCCGCAGCTGCTCCTCCGAGATGGGCTCAGGAGGAGCAGCTACGGAGAAGAGGCAGCAGCAGCAGCGCAGCCTCCGCCCACTTCCGCCGGCTCCTCTCGCTGGCTGGCTAAACCGGGACTTATAATGGTCCCGGTATAGCCAGTCCGGGAGCCGGGAATTGGGACCCAAAAGAGGGACATTCCCGGCTGACCGGGACGATCTGGCCACCCTACCTCTCCTTATGACTATTGTCAATATTGTTAAAGTTAGTGCTTATCCCTAACATGGTTAAAATTAACTACCAGGCTTTATTTTGTGCTTAGTTTCTTTGCTTTTCTCATTTGTTTGTATTAAAGATGAATAGCTTAGATTTATATAATAAGCAATAGAGTATTAAAAAATATATAATAAAGTACTGTATTTTTCGCTCCATAAGACACACTTCCCCCCCCAAAAAAGGGGGGGGGGAAGTGTGTGCGTCTTATGGAGCGAGCAGCAGCAGCAGGAGGAGGAGGAAGGAGGGGGCACCTTCACTTTCCATGCCTGGAGCCGCAGCAGAGCTGCAGCCTGCAAATGCCTGTTGCTTGGCTCCGGCTGTGCGTCTCTGATGCCCCCGGCAGAAGTGGCCCAAAGGCTGCAATGCCGCCCGCAGCAGCATCCCCGATGGCTGTGCCGCAAAGCAGCGAGTGAGTGCAGCGAGAGGGGGGCTCTGCCTCCTGGAGCGCCTCCCCCCTGCCCCCACCTGGGCTTCTTGGCGCTGGGAGGTGTGGGCAGCAGATCGCCCCCCCCCCGAGGAAGGAGGCCGTGCGGAAGATGGCTACTCTGCTGCGGAAGATCGGGCTGATCTGCCTGCACAACCGCGACATGGAGGACCCGAAGCATCACCACCACCCCTGCGGCAGCTTCCCACAGGGCTCATCGCTGCGGGGCAAAAGCAACCAGAAGAACAAGGCGCCGCCTCCTCCCCTGCAAGGCACGCCGACTAGCGGCTGTGGCAGCCCTAGCAAGGAGAGCTGCAGCAGCAGCCATGGCAGCAGTCCCGCCGCGCACAAGCCCCACCGGGTGCTGGAGCCAGCCTGGAAGCCCCCACCGCCTCCCCCTGCTGCTGCTGCCAGGGCCAAGGGATCGGGCCGGGAGCAGTCATCAGGGCTGCTGCCACGGCTGCTGCTGGAGCTCTCCATGCCTAGTTTTTAGAGGAGGAAAACAGGAAAAACCAGGTGCGTCTTATGGAGCAAAAAATACAGTAATAAGACTGTATAATGTAATAGTTGTATTGGGTTAAAATTTAAGACTTGCAGGCAGAAAGAATTTAGTATCAGGTTTGGAAGGTAGAAATGTAACAGCTATATTTACTGCTTTTCTTTTCCTATTTTTTTCTGGTTTGTTCTTCCCCTAACTCTTTTCCTTTTTTTGCTTCTGTATCCTCACATCATTCCTTTCCCTTTATACTGAAACTTAATTTAAAAAATTTAAAATGGCTAAATTGCTATTTGACTTATCTTTTTTTTTTTTGGCAATACTGGGGCTTACCCTGAGTTTGCTGAAACATATATCATAGTGCTGGGTGATTTCCCCCCCCCCCCAAATTTTGGGCCATCCCTCACCACACACACACACACACAATAGACAGACAGACAAATTGTGAAAGCAGTTTCAGAGGACAGCCATGTTGGTCTGCAGTAAAAGACCTTGATTAGAGTCCAGTAGCACCTTTTCAGGATATAAACTTTTGAGAGTCAAAGTTCCCTTTGTTAAAGCAAGAAAACAAGAGCCCACTAATATATTCTGCTGGTAAATCAATGTCCTACTTTGTAAAATGTAGCCTTCACAATCTAACAATACCTGAAATTGATATCCCAGTAGATCAATAGGGATGGTGTATTTCCGGGCATAATTCTGCATGGCACCAGTTAAAAATGCTTGTGTAAAAAAGAATCCTGACAGCCAAAAGACACAGGGTTTCCCAGAGTCAAACCAATCCTTGGAAGAAAAATATGAAAATATATTTTAAAATACTAACTTTAGATGGTCATATTTTACAAAATAATGCTAGTTCAAGATAAATTTCAAAAGATATTATTAACACAATTTAGTAATCAAGAACTCACAATAATCTGTAACCCAATCTTCATTGCATTACCTGTAAAAATTTCAGCCTAGCTAGGAAATCCAAGATATAACTCCCCAATGGTTTCAGACTTGGGTATGAACGCTTAGCCCAGTTCTCTGCAACTTTTCCAACAAGAAGACTAGCACAAAGTGCCTCTAGCTCAGAATCCATCACAACCAGTCCTCTAATGGCTTTCTTCAAATTCATCAAAGTAGTACGTATGGTTCGTATCAAACTAAATATGCAGAAATGGGCAGAGATCAGTACAACAAGTTTTAAATAATTTACAAGACATTCAGTGCAATCCCTAGCAGAGTTACACCCTTCTTGACCTCACTGGATTTAGAAGAGAGTAACTCTGTTCAGGATTTCCCTTGGTGGTGGAAAATACCATCAACTCACAGCTGACTTACGGCGACCCTGTAGGGTTTTCAGGGCAGGAGATGTTCAGAGATGGTTTGCCATTGTCTGCCTCTGCATCACAATCCTGGTATTCCTTGGAGTTCTCCCATCTGAATACTAGCTACCCAGGGACAGGGCAGGATTTCACTTATTATCTAGTAATCTCAGAAAATAATATTAAGATGCCTATACAACAAGTATGTAGCCTGTTTCAGTAAGATTAATAGTAAGATAAATATTATACTACTATTCAAATTTCCTAATTCCTGCTTTAGGAATATGCATCTTTGGGACTACTTGCTGTTTACTTTTTTCCAGTGTAAAAAGAGAGCAATTAATCCTGTCGTTAGATTTCTATCCTTGCTGCTAAACTTTGGAATGATAATTCTCTGGTGTTCTTGGGTCATTTGCTCCTTCTTTAACATATATTTCTTCCTTTCCTAGGAATCCTTTCCCCGGTTTGTTAATGTGTCTCTACGCTACTGGAAGACTGGAAACTACTACCTCTTGTTCTAATCCAGTTTAATTTCTGCCAATAATACAAATGTATCCTCACAATATAAAAGCATATGAGATGAATATGTGCCAATTGACAAAAGAGAATGACCAAAACCACATCATAATCTACAACAATAATTAAAAAAAAAAAATCATTCCCTTACTTGTTAAAGCGCTCCATCTCTTGTACCAGCACAGTGTTCATACTTTCTTCATATCTCACCGGATATTTAAGTAGTGCAGCTTCAATGTCAAAATCTTTTGGAAGCTAGAAAGTTTGATATATTTGCTTCCATTTGATAATGTAAATCAGACTTTAATTTATAATAACTCAAAGTTCATACTAAAAGCAATCTTAGCTGAATAAACTAATATGAAAACTTATGATAAACGGTAAGAGGTAACAATCAAATGTTAAATAACTACCCAATAAAATTGCTAGCACCATGTGCACTCCAGAAGGCATAAAATAATTCATAATAGGAAGTGATTGCATGGGGGAGGAGAAAGTGGGGAAGATCTGTGACCAGCAGGCCATTCCACTGATGTATGGCTGGATCAAATTCAATATTAATTGTTACATTTTAAGATTAAACATTTCAAATATGAACATGTATTTGAACAGGAGGACATGGTAAAAATAATATTTAATAATAATATTTAAATAAAGATATGTTTGAAACAGTTGTTTTCTTCAGAGTATACTAAGAATGGATGGTCAACCTGTATCTTCAAAGAGATGACACTTCAGAGAGGTCTGAGAGAGAGCAGAGCAACTCTGAGGTAAGCTGAGACAGCTGGGGAAGTTGCTGAGAATTCCTGAGTTTGGTGATTATTTCTAGTGTTCTCATACAATAATTAATTAGTTTATCTGGTTTTATTACCTTGCTGAGGATGTCATCTGCAATTTCATACAAAGTGCTGTCCCCACTGCCTGAGGATCCGCCTTGTTTACTCCCTCCTTGTGTTAGTAGCAGAGATTCAAAAAGGATTTTTGTTTGCTGGAGATCCTTTGAGATATCTACATTTTCATGCAATCCAAATATCTCTGGCTGTTGACTAAAAGGCAGATTCTAAAACAAAAATCAATTTCATAAAGTGAGTCAGAAATGACTGAACAAAGAATTCTAATAACCATTAACCAAAATTGGTACAATGACAAGCAGATGTGGCAGCTATTTGTTGAGATGGCTGGCTGCTTCCGTTTGTATCTAGTAGGAGAGTGAAAAGCTATATTCCCAGGGACTAAATAAATTAGTACTAGATAACTCACTGAAAATGTCAAGACAGTGTGCGATTGCAATAAAAAAGGCCAACGCCATGCTGGGTATTATTAGGAAGGGAATTGAAAACAAATCAGGCAGTATCATAATGCCCCTGCATGAATCGATGGTACGGTCTCATTTGGAATACTGTGTGCAATTCTGGTCACCGCACCTCAAAAAGGATATTATAGCATTGGAAAAAGTGCAGAAAAGGGCAACTAGAATGATTACAGGCTTGGAACACTTTCCCTATGAAGAAAGGTTAAAACGCTTGGGGCTCTTTAGCTTGGAGAAACGTCGACTGCGGAGTGACATGATAGAGGTTTAGAAGATTATGCATGGGATGGAGAAGGCAGAGAAAGAAGTACTTTTCTCCCTTTCTCACAATACAAGAACACGTGGGCATTCAATGAAATTGCTGAGCAGTTGGGTTAGAACGGATAAAAGGAGGTACTTCTTCACCCAAAGGGTGATTAACATGTGGAATTCACTGCCACAGGAGGTGGTGGCGGATACAGGCATAGCCAGCTTAAGGAGGGGGTTAGATAAAAATATGGAGTAGAGGCCCATCAGTGGTTATTAGCCACAGCGTCTATATATATATATATGTATGTGTGTGTGTGTGTGTGTGTATATAAATAAATAAATTATTGGCCACTGTGTGATACAGAGTGTTGGATTGGATGGGCCGTTGGCCTGATCCAACATGGCTTCTCTTATGTAAATTCTTATGACATCCATCTCTTTCTTTTTCATCTGGCTCAATGTCCATCTTGAATGGCTAATGAAAACAAATGAGTCTAATGGCCAAAAGGTCTTTTGATCTTTAAAGCATAGAGACACCCATTTTTGACTGGGTTAAACTTGCCCTCACTCTACTTCACAAATCTGAGATGCTCCTGCATTCAAGGGTAATGTAGCCTAGAGGCTAAAATGCTAAACTGTGGACCTTTGTTCACTAGGTAACCCTAGGCAAGCTTCCATTTTACAGACTTAAGCTTCCAATAGGCAGTACAGAGATAACAAAACTGAGAAGTAACTGTATATGAAGCTTTAAGTTTCTGTGAGAAAGGTGGATTATAAATTTATTTATTCATATATTCAATTTTAGACTGTCCTCCCCCACCAAGTGGGGCTCAGAGTAGCGTAAATAAAGATGTTGAGCACTTTGGAAGAGGCATATAACATTTAAGATCTAGCATATTGACCACTACTCCTACAAGGTCTGATGTTTACAACAGCCAAAACAATTACATGGTTAAAGGTGCAATCCTGTGCATACCTACCAGAGAATAGCACCCAATGAAAGCAGTGAGACTCACTTCCAATCAAGCATGCATAAGATCAGACTGTAAGAGGTATATATCCCCTGCCTAGCCCAGGCTAGCCTGATCTTGTCAGATCTTTCAGCTAAGCAGAGATGGCCCTGGCTAGTACTTGGATGGGAGACCTCCAAGGAATAAAAGGATTGTGACACAGAGGCAGGCAACAGCAAACCATGTCTGAACACCTCTTGACTTGAAAACCCTATGGGGTCACCATAAGTCAGCTGTCTTGATGCTATTTTCCACCACCACCAGTTGCTGTTAACTGCTTCTAATATTCCTTCCTGATTATAGATGAAATCAGACATTTAAACTAAATACATGTAGTGAATCAACAAGGATCACTGCCTCTTAGCAGTTTCTGGGTTGGAAGCAGCTTTCTATTTGTTAAGACAGAGATGTGCTTAACAATGTATTTTATTCAGAATTTTAAAAACCCCATATGGCTAGTTGTTAATGACAAAATGTTAATAAAGAGACCTGACTGAACTGTTATTTTCAGCATGTTCTTTGAATAAAAGATGCAAGCTGATACCTTAATAAACTCAATATAGTCATCATATGTGCCTCTTGGTGGGGCATAGTAGTTGCCGCTAGGAGAAAATGTGTAATGAGCATCTTCAATTATATCTGAGCAGTAAAAGTCAGCAAGCATAGTCAACAGTAGCCGCCTGTCCCAATCATCCGTCACTCTTCCTCCATAGTTACACTCCCCCGTAAGATAAGATATTGCTTCAAATGGGACATGTTCATATTCATTTATGAACAACTGAAACAGAAAATGAAACAGTAGATTTAAAAAGCTTCAAGTCATACTATAGCTTGGTATTGCTGCAGTTGTCAAGTTATGGTATTAAATGTGAATGTGAACAATCAAGAAACAGGCTCAATTTTTCTAATATTAGTAACTTTACTAATTCCATTTCACCTTTAAGTCCACACTCCAGCAGAGTATTCGTATATTTTATGAGGTTTACATATGCATTCTGAAAACTATGCTGAATTCAGATTATCAATTTCATTTAATTTCAAGTATTGATCTAGTTCATTTAGCAAATCATTGGCTGAATGCCCACAGGGAGTTTCTGAAAACTGATCCAGCTGATTCACTTGGATTAAAGATGCAAAATCTCTGCAAATTCCCCCTACTGCTGCATCCCAAAATATCCCACCCCCAAGTGCTGCTTCAGGGGGACAGTATGATGGGGAAATAAGAGGTCTTTTGCCTCCCATCTTAGTCAATGGAAATTTTCCACCAGACCTAACCTATAGTTTGCATGGTGGGAGTACATTACTGATCTGACACCTTCTTTAAAAGGGATTACAAATTATTGTATAATTTATAAATAACTTCTTTTAACTGAATGTAATACTCTAATAACTAATATTATAGACATTTAAAACTAAGTATATAGTGTATTGGCTAGCTTGATACAAAAGAGCAAACTCAAAACTATAGCTTGCAGTTGCAGCTCAAGTGATAGCCCATGTTTGGAAAGTATAATACTTTCCAAAGTGATAGCCCATGTTTGGAAAGTATAATAGTACTTACAGACGATTTAAAAAAGCAGAATACAAAGAATGGGCATTGTTCTGGCTAACTGAAGTATAAGCGCTGCTCTGAGAGTCATTAGGATCCATCACAAGGGACCACTGTAACCTCCTTCGCAAGTCACTATAAGCTTTTTATACACCACAGCTGTGCTGCATAGAGACGAGCAGTTATCACTGGCTCAGCAGCCTCAAACAGTGCTTGCCATACCAATGCAGAGGGCTAGTCAGGTCTCATTGCTGGTGCAGGACAGCCAGATGAGAATTTGTACCAGCACTTGAATCCTAATATGCAAGTCCTATGAATTGTTATGATCACACACCAATTCTGCTATGATCCTGTACCACACCTTGTAATCTTTTATAGAAAGAGTAATGTATAATCTTACCTGCAGCTGTCTTACACTGATACGCAAATCTGACTCATTAAATCCATATGGAATGTTCCATCCAAGAGGCCCAAATTTCTTCCTCTCCTGAACAAGAGCATGAAAAAAGCAAACTCCAAAGAGAAGTTTCTCCCATCTCTGGAGGGGAGGGGGGAAGCAAATAATCAGTTAGCCAAAATGCAAATTCAGCTGAAGAAAGCATATGTGTCTTTAAGTTACTGGCCACTCATTAACGCAGGAAGCCCCACACAGGAGCAGTCTGGAGCTGTGCAAGGTCTTGCACTGCCCATTGCCCAGTTGAATTTTAAGATCATAGCAGTTATATTCTGCTCAGGATGTGAACTACTCCTCTCAGTGGAGGGAGGGTAGAATTAGAGGGAACACTGGTTATCGGATACATTACATCTTTCACAATATCTTAACTACACAATGAGCTACATCCAATGACACCATTCCACTGACAGAGGAGGTCTCCTCCAGTGAAAGGAGTATTCTGCCAATGGGAGAGGCTCCATACCTCACTGGAAGACTTGTTAGGCTGTGAAAACCTCCACCATCTGTGGATTGCTATATACCACACAGTACCTGGGGGTTATCTAATATATATACCTCATCAGTTTCTCCACCATCAGTACAGATTCTATGCTCCATGCATGGAAAAGCTGAACTCTCAGTTTGTTGGTTACAGCAGTAGTTCCTTACCTTTTCATACACTTTTCATACTGCTTTGTTCTATTTTCATACACCAGTTAGGTGCTCACATATGGAAATCCTTTTAATGATTCACTGGAACAATCAGACTGCAAAAGGTTGACAACTTCCAGGTGGGGCCTGGAGTTATGCAGGGATTACAGCTGATCTCCAGACTACAGAGATCAGTTCCCTTGGAGAAATGTGCAAGTGCAGAGGGTAAACTCTATGGCATCACATTCCTGCTGGGCTTTGAGCAGACTTTGGAGGATGGTGGAAGACAGGAGGGCGTGGCATGACTTGGTCCATGGGGTTGCAAAGAGTCGGACTCAACTGTGTGACTGACCAACAACAACCCCCCCCCCCCCCACTTTCCTCAGGTTTTGCCCCCAAATACCCAGGAAGTTCCCAAACTGGAGCTGGCAACTAGGGATGTGCAAAGAAAAAAAAATCGGAAATACACGGATTCGGAAGTACACGGGGAAAAAAAATTCGGATTCCCCCTGTACTTCTGAATGCCGTATTCGGAATAGCCGCATATACGGTAATGAGCGGCTATTTCCGAATATACGGCCCTATTATACCCTATGGGCCATTGAAATCAATGGCAAATAGGGTATATTTGAAGCCGCCTGGAGGGCGGGGGGTTTGAGGGAGAGCCCCCAAATTTGCAGGGGACCTGCAGGGGACTCTCCCCTCCAAACCCCCCAAGTCCCAAAAAGATTGGGCCAGGGGGTCCCATTCCAGGGGCACTCAAAGAGGGTGCCCCTATTCCATCATTATACCCTATGGGCCATTGAAATCAATGGCAAATAGGGTATAATTGAAGCCGCCTGGAGGGGAGGGGGTTTGAGGGAGAGCCCCCAAATTTGCAGGGGACCTGCAGGGGACTCTCCCCTCCAAACCCCCCAAGTCCCAAAAAGATTGGGCCAGGGGGTCCAATTCCAGGGGCACCCAAAGAGGGTGCCCCTATCCCATCATTATACCCTATGGGCCATTGAAATCAATGGCAAATAGGGTATAATTGAAGCCGCCTGGAGGGGAGGGGGTTTGAGGGAGAGGCCCCAAAACTGCAGGGCAGCTTCAGGGGACTCCCCAGCATGCAACCCCCCTGGCCCCAAAAGACAGCACCCATCTGTGGGCACCCCAAAAGGAACACTGCTCCCAATGGTGAGAAAAAACCAATTAGAGCCACTTCCTCACCGCAATTGTCGTGGGAAAAGTGGCTCTGGGGAGCAGGAGGTTTTGAGGAGAGCCCCCCAAACTGCTGTGCAGCTTCAGGGGACTGTCCCACACAAAACCCACAAGGCCAAAAAAAAATTGGACCAGGGGGTCCAATTCCTGGGGCACCCAAAGCCAAACCTAACTTCACACCAGAGAATCTCTATAGGCCCCAAATGCACTACATCCCTCTATCTAATCTATGAACCCTGCAGGCCTGGCACCAATAAAAACCCAGTTGCCACCAACGTCGTGGCAGTACAAAACACAATCTGCTCAAGGTCTGCTCTGCAGACCTGGCTGCAGCAAACCCAGATGCCAGCTCTCCAGCCCTGCCCCAAACAACACGGGGAGAGCTGGCAAACCACAAAAAGCCTGCTGCCTCTGGGTCTCTCACCCAGGTGCCAGCTTCCCTGCCCCAAACAACACAATCTACAGGTGCCAGCTCTCCAGCCCTGCCCCAAACAACACTGCCCCAAAGTGACCCAGCCCACACACACCCTCGCCAACCCCCACACCAACCAGAGGTAATTTTAAAAAACCAAAACAAAACCAAAGAATCACAAGAGGCCAAGCAAACCAACTCAAGATTTTAAAAAGTGGCCTTTCACCAATAAGAAAACTCAGGCCAAATCAGTCAACAACAACACCCCCACCCCTAAAACTAGAACCAGAAAAGAGGGACAAAACAATGAAAATTAGGCCAAACAGCACCCCCCCCCCCAATAACCTGAAGATAAAAGTAACACAGCAGCAACACAACACAACAGCAACAAATCAAACAATGAAACAGTAAAAAACTCAACTTTTAATAATACCGGAACTCCCCCCCCCCCAAAAAAAAAAACCCCTTCACCCTAACCCCAAGAAATCCAAGCCACCCAAATCAGGAGAAGTAAAAGGACACTGCACTTTAAAAAGTCCTCTCACTAAATTAAGATATGGGCAAATTTGCAAAACCACCCCACCCCAGGCCCCCCCACCCCCAGCAGAACCTAACCTCAACCCCAAATAGGCTACCCTACCCACCCAGCACTCACCCACCCAAATCTGAACAAGTAAAGGGACTCTAGTCCTTTTACCAACAAAAACTAAAACAAGAACCCCCAAACTGTCTTACCTTGTCTTCTCTGAGTCCAGGGAGGTGGTAAGGCAGTGAGAGAGCAGCAGGCAGGGCCAGCCAGAGCCACCACAGCAGCAGCACAATCTCTCTCACACCAACCCACACCACATACACCAACACAGCAATGGAGGAGGAGTCCAGCAGGAAGACTCCTTAAAAAGGTTCTCTGGCCCTACAGAGAGCAATTTCAAAAAATAGCACTGCTCTCTCTGATTGGCCAGAGAACATTGCAAAAGATCAAAATAACAATGTAGCTGATGGCTGGGCCATCAGCTACACGGGAGCTGTTCACTCTGCTTATGGAGGCACTTCTCCTCTTTGGTGCAGTACAATCACAGAATCACCGAGTTGGAAGGGGCCCTCCAGGCCATCTAGTCCAACTCCCCTGGCTCAATTCAGGATCAGCCTACAGAATCCCTGACAAGACAAAAGGCAAATGCAATTTTGGGCTGTATCAACAGAAGTATAGTGTCCAGATCACGTGAACTGATGGTATTGCATTGTGAAAGGGGGTTGGACTAGATGACCCTGGAGGTCCCTTCCAACTCTATGGTTCTAAGAGTTTGTCTAGCCGCAAGTGAGGGGGGGCTGGGCCACCTCCCCAGGTAGCTAATTCCACTACTGAACAACTCTTACTGTCAAAAAAAGAGAGAAGAGTTTTCCCTAATATCCAGCCAGTACCTTCCCATCCTCAGCATACATTTCCCACCCACCCCCACCCCCTGCTTTCTGATGACCCTGCTGGAAGATGGAAAAAGTTCCTTGGGGGAAGGTGGCAGTGGGCTTTTGCTGGCAGGAGGTCTTCAGCAGGGGTCCACCTGATGGACAGCTACCTGCAGCCACCTGCAGCGGTGGTCTAGGTTTGGACTGCCTGCCCTGGATGGGGTTGGACTAGATGGCCTCTATGGCCTCTTCTCTTTTTCTCTCAGTTGTGTGCAATGAGCTTGGGAAAGGAAAATCCCCACTTATTAAACCTCAGCCCCAGCGCTGACTGAGATCAATTATAATTAGCACCGTCCCTTCCCTGATCTCTTCGTAAGGCAGGCAGAGAAATCCAAAATAAATAATACATAAAATGAGCAATTCATTTGATAGCAATTAACCCACCCCCCCACGCCCCCCCCCTTCTGCTTTGCTTCAGTGCTTGTTTACAAAGGAGGGAGAGAAAGAGAGATCAAATGGCAGCCTGAGGGGCTTTGATCTTCAGGGCTCCCCTTTGAAAAAGCACAGGAGACAGAGAACAGGATGTAAACGCCAAGCTGCCAGCAGTACACAGCAACAGCCCTGCAAAGCATGCATTTTGCAAATGCATGCTTTGGATTGGCTGCTGGGGCTCCTCTTCCCCCCCCCCCCCTCCCTGATCCCAGGGAGGGTAGCCTCAGGCTATAGGAGAGGCGGGAAGCTAAGCAAGCAGCTTCATTGAGGCGCCTGCAGAATCCGCTTCCCGCCTTTTCTATGGAATTGACACTGACAGCCTTTTGACAGCTGTACCGTATTCTCCCGAATAGCAGTTCGGGAGAATACAGCGAGCCGCATTCGGGAGCCGCATTTTTGGCGGCAATGGGAATCGGCTGCGGGCAATGCCGGATGCAGCCGAATCAGCGTTGATTCGGCTGTATTTCCGGCTCGGCCGAGCCGAATGCACATCCCTACTGGCAACCTGAGCCAAATTACTCAATATGTTTTTCAACAAGCTGGATCGAAGTCCTCCTGAAGTGACTCACTTTCCCTGGAAACAAACAGTAGCTGTGGGGAACGTTATTTATAAAGCCCCTGAGGCCTCGGTTCAGCTCAGGATTTCAGCTTGTGGGGAGGAGGGGCTCCTGCCTTCCCCACATCATAGCCAAAATGGCCCAGGGGGGTATTATGTGTGCCCCATTCTAAAGTTGACTGGAATACATTACTTACTTCCAGAGTAATTCTGGAAGCATTCAAAGAGCCATACTCTACAATATGTTTTTATATCCATGGGAATATCATGTAAGGTCACATCTTAGATCAAAATCTTTGCTAATCAACTAACACTAATTAATCATCACGTAAAAAATTGTTGAGAGAAAGTTACCAGCTCCTTTCCAGGGCACCCAGCAAAGAAGATGGGATCAGAAAGAGGATCAGACATATAAGATTGAAGCAAGTTTAATCGAAGACCTGTAGGAGGCTCATTTGTCATCTTTACACCATTCTGTAGGATGATTACTGGAAACTAGACAAAATAAAATGGCAAGCAGTACTGCATAAGAAGATTATTTTTCCTACTTATCATTTATACAACAAAGAGATTTACAATTTTGGGGATATTTCTAAAAAAATGCAGAATACTATCATAAGAGCAATCTTAAATACATTTACACAAAAGTAAGTCCCATGTTATTCAGTGGGGCTTAAATCCTTAGGATTGCAACCTTAGATGCTTTAAGACAGGGGTCCTCAACCTACGGCCCGTGGGCCAGATGCGGCCCACTGAGGACGTTTATGCGGCCCGCCGGGTTATGGCAAAATCAGACCGGAAGTGACGTTCGACCTAAACTTGCATTAGCAACGCACACTTCCGGCACTGGGCTGAGGCGGCGGAGACAGAGTGTGAGGTGATACCGAGGTGAGGTGAGTTCCCAGGCCGGGGTGTGTGGTGTGGGGAAGGGAGACAGATGCAGAAGACAGAGAACTGACGGCCCGCGGCCTTGTACAGTAACGGCAGTCCGGCCCTCCAACAGTCTGAGGGACAGTGAACTGGCCCCATATTTAAAAAGGTTGAGGACCCCTGCTTTAAGACCATTTATTTGAATAGATCCCAATTGTGTAGTACACTTAAGAAAACAACTGTCACAGAAGGACCCCTGGAGTGGGAAGAATCTGCCACAAAGCCCCTTCCCTGGACTGATGATGGCCCTTCCCCTCTCACACCACTTTTCTGACCCCACCCAGTTTACCTGGACAGATGAGATTGCCACTGCCATCAACCTAGATTTGGAGGGTTTGCTTTACTGAGGGTGGGGCAGGTTACCCATTCACTTGACAGGATGGAGCTCCTTTTTATTACAAGGGGAATTGGTCTGGCTCAGCCTCCAAGCCTGAGGTGACCAGAAAACCCCCATTAATAGGGTTGTCAGGCCACAGCTGGGAACCCCTAAGAGCTTTTGGGGGGTGGGAACTGGTGCACTGGTATCATGCTGGTGTGTCGAACTGGAAATAGTGTCATAACCTTTTCTGTAAATCCTAAAATGCCCCCTAAGTCAGGGGTGGCCAAGGGTAGCTCTCCAGATGCTGGGTGGGGCTGATGGGAGTTGTGGGCAAAAAACATCTGGAGAGCTACCGTTGGCCACCCCTGTCCTAAGTCATGACATCACTTCTGGCTTTGGCCAAATGTAATGTCAGTGCATGCCCCAAATTGACTGCCATTTTCTCCTGCTGGCTGTTCAGGTTCTTTTGGGCAAGATCACGGCTTCCTGGGAGGTCTCTCACTGTGGCTATAGTATGAGATGTGGCAAGCCTATCCAATAAGGGTTAAAAAACTTTTACATTTAAAATAGAAAAGGTCAAAAAATACAACAGAAACAATCTCATAGTGCAAGGCTACCAAGCAAAGACAAACCAATACAAACTCCCTATAACACATCTGAATTTAACTGTCCTTGCCTCCCTGGCATGGGAGATCATCTTCCAATGGCAGCAGCCATTCAATTGTAGGCTGAAGTGAATATCAACACAAGTAGGGTGCCTATGAGGAGTAGAGTTGCCAGGTATGACTCAAGAAATATCTGGAGACTTTGGGGGTGGAGCCAGGAGCAAGGTTGTGACAAACACAACTGAACTCCAAAGGGAGTTCTGGCATCAAATTTAAAGGGACCGCACTCCTTTTAAATGCCTTCCCTCCATAGGAAATAATGAAGGATGGTGGCAGCTTTTTCTGGGGCTCACAGAATTGGACCCCCTGGTTCAATCTTTTTGAAACTTGCTTTTTTAAGGAGAGGCACCAAATGCTATGCTGAAAATTTGGTGCCTCTACCTAAAAAAAAACAGCCCTCCCTCTAGGGTGGCCAGACCGTCCCGGTCACCCAGGAAAGCCCCGATTCTGGCCCCCAATTCCCGCCTCCCGGGCTGGCTATACCGGGACCATTAGAAGTCCCGGTTTAGCCGGCGGGGAGCCGGCGGGCCGGGAAGGCGGTGAGTGAGGGAGCCAGCGTCCCTGCGCGTGCGCACGGAGGTGTGGCGGGCTCTGCGCATGCGCGGGGCCCGCCACAACGCCATGCGCACGCGCAGGGACGCTGGCTCCCTCACTCACCGCCTTCCCCACCTGCGCGCGCGGCCCGCCGGCTCCTCTCGCTGGCGTAGGGCCGCGGCAGAGGGGGAGGCGGGCCTGCGGCGGCGGCGTGGCGGGAGGCCCCGGGTCGGTGGGCTCGGCCGCCTCCTCCTCAGCCGCCGCCAGCCCCGCCAGCCCCGCCAGCAGCGCCGCCACCAGCACCAGCCGCCGCTGCGCCTCCTGGCCAGCCCGCCCGCCCGGAGGGGAGGCCACCCACGCCCTGGAGAAGGTAAGCCCCCCCCAGGCAGGCAGGCAGGCAGGCAGGCAGGGAGGGAGGGGGCCGAAAGCGGGGGGGGGGGGCGGCTGGAGGGAGGGGGCGGCCGGCCTTCCTTCTTCCTTCCTTCCTCCTTCCTTCCTTCCCTCCTTCCTTTCTTCCTTCCCTCCCTCCTTCCTTTCTTCCTTCCTCCCTCCTCCCTTTCTTCCCTCCTCCCTTCCCTCCCTCCTTTCTTTCTTCCTTCCTCCCTCCCTCCTTCCTTTCTTCCTTCCTCCCTCCTTCCTTCCTCCCTCCTTCCCTCCCTCCTTCCTTTCTTCCTTCCCTCCTTCCTTCCTTCCTCCCTTCCCTCCCTCCTTCCTTTCTTCCTCCCTCCTTCCTTCCTTCCCAGTGGGGTGGGCTCCCGACTCCCTCCGCTGGCTGCTTCTGATAGCCCTGCACCCCCTCTTTCATTTGATATGTGTCCCGTGCGGGTGCCACCCTCCTGCCGGGAGATACCGCAAAATGAGCCCCCTTGAGGCTTATGGCGGCAGGGCTCGGGGGAAGTGAGCTAGACTGCTGTTCTTTTGAGGGGTTATAGAGTGTTTCGAGCCCGTCCCTGTGGCATTGGTCCCATCGTTGTGGGACCCAGGGGGCCGGCGCAGCGACCCGCTGAAGCAGCCTGTCGGTCACTTCCGGGTTCCTGTCCTGCATCTTGACCTGTGTTATTAGTGACAGGCTGCTTCGGCAGGCCGCTGCGCCGGCCCCCTGGGTCCCACAACGATGGGACCGATGCCACAGGGACGGGCTCGAAACACTCTATAACCCCTCAAAAGAACAGCAGTTTAGCTTGCTTCCCCCGAGCCCTGCCACCATAAGCCTCAAGGGGGCTCATTTTGCGGCATCTCCCGGCAGGAGGGTGGCACCTGCACGGGACACATATCAAATGAAAGAGGGGGTGCAGGGCTATCAGAAACAGCCGGCGGAGGGAAATGATGTCATTTGGGGGAAATGATGTCACAGGAAGTGATGTCACTTCCTGCTTCTGGCAGGTGGCGGGGGGAAATGATGTCACAGGAAGTGATGTCACTTCCTGTTTCCGGCGGTGGCATGACATCACCGGAAGTGCAGTCGCCGGAAGTGCCATCACTTCCTGTTTCCGGCAGCGCGCACACTCACATCATTCCCCCCTCAAGGTGTCCCTGGCTGGCCTCCAGCTATTATGGCCACCCTACCTCCCTCCAAGCTGAAGATACTCAAGGATTGATTATTCATTACACCCTATGGGAACCAATCTCCACAGGATATAAAGGAGTACCCAATGGACATTCATCCTCCCTCCCCACTTTCTGATAACCCTGAAGTGGGGGAAGGACCTGCAAACCAGGGGATCCCCTGCTCTGCAACTGGGGATTGGCAACCCTAGCAAGAACTTGCAGGAGGCATTTCATTTTCCTATCCCCCACTATTTCCTTTTTCCTTTCCAGGAAAACCCCTGTATCCTGTCCACTTTTCCTGCTTCTTTCTCTCCTTCCCACCCACCAGTCAACCTATCCTTATCTGTATACTCCTTTACTTACCTTTAGCTGTCTATCCTTCATTTCCCTTGGCAAAACACAGGCTGATTTGCATGGTGCCAGCTGAGCTGGGCCCAGTTTTGCAGTGGGGAACCTGCAAGTACTTGTGTGTGTGTGGTGGGGGGGGTCTCCCTTTCCTCTGTATCTCCTTCCAACACTATTCTTTCTTATCCCAGCAGTCCCCATATCCTTTTCCTGCCTCTTTTCTCCTTCCCAGTCACCAACTATCTTACCTTTTATCTCCTCTTCATTTATATTTATTATCTATTTACTTTGTTTATACCCTGCCTTTTTCCACAATAGGGCCCCAAATGGGGACATTCTCCTGTCCTTAGTTTTATCCACCCATAGTTCTGGACCAAGGTTACCTAGAATCATAGCAGACTGGGAATTCAAACCTGGTTCTCCCAGATCCTGGCCTGGAATTCTGACCACTATACCACACGGGCTTTAGAGGGTGGCTGCTGTTGAATAGTAGCAAGCAGCCAGGCCTGATGTGAGCAAGTTGTGTGGTACTGACTTAGTCACCTGATGGCAGGCCCAGCCCCAGTGAGTCTTCCCATAGTCCAAAACACTCACCATGGGCCTGCCTTTGAAGCCAACTCTGATACTTTAGTTGATATGAAATGCCACAGCTTGGCTATTTTTGGGAGCTAGACGGAATATGCACATTACACCCATTCTGCAATTAACTTCACTGGCTGTCGATGAATTACTGGGTTCAGTTCCAGGTACTGGCTATGGCATACAAAGCCCTTCACAGCCTTGGATCCTTATATTCACAGGACCACCTCTCCTGTATGCTCCACCAAAACAGCTAATCAGGGCATTATGTGGGTGCCACCATATAAATGGGCAAGATCAACATAAGAACATAAGAGAGAACATAAGAGAAGCCATGTTGGATCAGGCCAACGGCCCATCCAGTCCAACACTCTGTGTCACACAGTGGCAAAAAATTTTATTTACACACATACACTGTGGCTCATAGCCACTGATGGACCTGTGCTCTACCTAAACCACTACCTAAACATGTGCATTCTCCTTTTGGCCCCCACTTTCTTCAGTGGCCTTCCTGAAGTAGGCAGGAAGGTTCCTGTGCTTCTGTTATTCTGCAAACAATGTATAACAGAGTGGTTCAGGATGCCATTTTTATGAAGGTAGCAGGGCTGTACTATAACATAATAGCTCAAGAAAGTGCTTTTATAAAATGAATGGGACATATATGACTGTGCATAGTATGTATTTATTTGCTGTATGTATTATTGTACTTTCACTGCTTTGTTTTATACATGCCATACCATTTTTTGCATTGTGTATCATATTATATCATAGCATATCCGTTGATTGCATTGATTTACAGAGTGTAATCCACTCTGAGTCTCAGTAAGAAAGGCAGACAATAAAGTAAATAAAAATAAAATACTATAGAATACAACTGATTTTACCATTAAAATACCTGTGGAATTATAATTACCTTTGGTGATGGATAACTGGTCAGCCAGAGCCTGAAAATGGGGTGGCAAATGTCACTGTTAAAGTCTTCACATATCTTCTCTAGCATTGGCATCCAGGAGACAGCAAGGTGGCAATTTTGTAAACAAACCCAGGATCCTTCCTCCATTCCTTGTTTAATCATTTTTGCTGCTATTGGTCCCTGACCTTGACCCAGAGAGATGGACTGAAACTTGTTTCCAGTCATATTTTTGTCATTTGCAAATTTCAGAAGACCTGGCATGAAAGATGTAAAATGACATGATTTAGCTTGTGAAATCTAGGTGTAAAATTCAAAGCAGGAATGTAGAAATATTTGTAAATCATCCCATTGATCAAGGGAACCACCTACCAATTAGATTCAGTAAATTTCTACACTTATTTTTGCAGCTATAAATTACTTCATAGGTATCCTAGGATCATAAAGTTGGGAGGGACAATGCAGGAAATTCACAAACACCTCCCCAGTGACCCCTGCTCCATGCCCAGAAGATGGCAAAAGTCTCCAGGATCCCTGGCCAAACTGGCCTGGAGAAAAATTGCGGACTGGCCCTTAAGTGGCAAGCAGCATTTCCCTGGGCATGTAAGAAAGAGCCATGAGAACTAAGCACTGATGCAACCCTTCCTGCCTTCCCTCTCATAATCTGCCTAATTTACAGAATCAGCACTGCTGTCAGATGGCTATTTAGCCTCTGCTTAAAAACCTCCAAGGAAGAAGAGCCCACCACCTCCTGAGGAGGCCTGTTCCACTGAGGAACCACTCTGTCATAAAGTTCTTCCTAATATTTAGCCAGAAACTTTTTTGATTTAATTTCAACCTGTTGGTTCTGGGGCAACAGCAAACAATTCTGCACCATCCTCTGTATGACAGCCCTTCAATCTTGGTACCCAGCTCTGCAAAACACCCTACAGACTATAAATTGCAGAAAGTCTCAGAACAACCAGCAAATTCCACAGAACAATCAGCACAGTCAACAACCATCTTCCTTATCTTCAAACCCCTTCCAACCCTCCCAGCAATTAACACGGAACAATGGTCACATTCAACAGCCAGTTTCCTTATCACTACCCTTCCAGGAAGCCCCACCAAACAATGGGCACATCCACAAACCAATTGCCCTTTCATCACACCCCCTCCAGCCTAGAAATAGCAGCTCTCCAGCAGCCCTGGCCCCACTCAATGCACAGCAGCCAAAAAGGTCTGAGCGCCTGCTCCGGCTGCAACGCCACTGAGGATGTTCTCTGCAGCTGACAACGAAACGTCTGGAAGGAAAACTTTCTCCAGTAGAACACGGCACTTGATCCCGAAAGATTCTACAAACCCTAATGATGTTACCAGCCGTGAAAACCTGAAATCTTTGGTAGCCCTTCAAGTACTTGGGAAAATATCCTCTTACATTTCTCCAGCACACTCCCCCAAATCCCAGGAAATCTTCATGAACCTATGGTTTCCTATTGTTACATACCTCTCTGACCGTGACATTTTGCCAAAAACCAAATTTTATCATAATCTGATATTTTTCTAAAAGCAGTGATACTCCTTTACTATTGCATTTTGGCTTTATTGTATATATTTTTGTTTTCCCTCCTTTTCTGGGAAGTTAGTTCACCCTGTGCATTCCATGAATTCTATAAGCAGAGCTCTTTTGAGCTCATTAGTATGTATTCTCTGTGTAGGGAGTTTATTTTGGAGCTTTTTATTTTGATCATATTGTCTTGTTGTATCTACTTCTTGAACTTCACCTGGTTGAATCTGATCCTAGGATAATAGCATAGATATGTTATTATAGGTTTTTGTCTGAGGGGAGGGCAGATTTAAAGGGTTAAGATTTTGTGAATATTTGACTGCACTTGTTGTATATTGTTTTTAAAAGTTTAATTAAAAAAAGAGAATGCAAAAAAAAAAAAAGATGGTGATCATATCACCTCTCAAACCCCGCACCATCTTCAGACTCCTCACTAGACCCCTCACCTCCAAAGGGAGTTCTGGCCATCACATTTAAAGGAACCGCACACCTTTTAAATGCCTTCCCTACATTAGAAATAAGGATAGGGGCACCTTCTTTTGGAGCTCATAGAATTGGACCCCCTGGTCCAATCTATTTGAAACTTGGAGTGCATTTTGAGGAGAGTCATTAGATGCTATGCTGAAAATTTGGTGCCTCTACTTCAAAACATAGCCCCTCCAGAGCCCCAGATACCCCCAGATCAATTCTCCATTATTCCCTATGGGAATCGATCTCCATAGGGAATAATGAAGTGCCCAGCAGACATTCCCCCCCCACCCCCGTTTGAGGACTCTGAAGCAGAGGAGGGCCTGCTCCCACCTGGGGATTAGCAAACACTAGAAATAAACCACTGCATTTTTATGTTGCAAATATATGCTTAAGCAATTTCTTTCTTAATTATATTATCATCATCACAAACCAAAATTCATTAAATGTCCATAGAAAAATCAAAAAGTTATCTCACACCACTCTTGAAAGGTAGTACTTTCAAAATCAGAATGTTATTTCACATCACTCTTGTAAAGTGGTACTTTACAGTCCACTGTCTCAGTTCTCCTTTGCTTGAAAGACGTAGACAGTAGCACGCTTGTATATGATTCCTCCTATGGGTAGCAGACCAAAGTCTGACAGGTGCAGCGGCTACACAGGTCCTAGGTTCAGTTGTGTGTTTTGTTCACAGTGGAGAACGGAAGATTGGTATCACTTACCGTGAAGCTTCCTTCTCGGTGGACTGGCAGTGGGTCGGTCCGACTACTGGGTATAGGCTCCTCCTCCTCGTCACAGGGTCGGGTGCTCCAATCGATCCGGAGGGGGAGTGGCCTATACCACCCAGGACGCGCCAGTTGTATCCAAGCCGCATCCCCCTAATAATAAAAATTTTCACCACCTCCCCATTCACGTACAGAGACGAATAAATGAGAAGATTAGTTTATTACAGTTCAACACACCATACAAATGGCAGATTGAAAGAAAGTCACTGTTAAGCAAAGCAAAGGTAACATCCTCCCCACAGGGAAAGCACCATTGCTCCAGGATCCATCTCCAAAACTCAGGAAGCCGCTCAACCTTTAACGGGCGGGCCGGACCGACCCACTGCCAGTCCACCGAGAAGGAAGCTTCACGGTAAGTGATACCAATCTTCCGTTCTCCGGTGGTCTGGACAGTGGGTCGGTCCGACTACTGGGACGTAACAAAGCTGAACATCCCCGGGCGGGACCGGCTTCCCTGTTTAGAGTGCATGCTGCAGCACACGCCTCCCAAAGGCCGCCTCCGCTGAAGCCCATTTATCCACTTTATAGTGCCTGGTAAAGGTATGTACCGATTTCCAAGTCGCTGCCTTACACACAGCTTCTAAGGACGGAAAGGACCGGTACACAGCTGATGTTGCAGCACCCCTTAGAGAATGGGCCGTGATCCCATCTGGAGGGGTTTGACCTTGGGCCTTGTAAGCCAAAACAATACACTCCCGTAGCCACCTGCTAAGGGAGGAAGTGGAGACCTGTCGTCCCTGCGACTACTTGCTAAATGAAACAAACAATGCATCAGACTTCCTCCAGTCTTTTGTGCGATCAATGTAAAAACTAAGTGCCCTCCTAACGTCTAAACAGTGCAGCTCCCTTTCCTTGGGAGACTGGGGGTTGGGACAAAAATTTGGAAGAACCAACTCCTGGGACCTATGAAAGACAGAATTAACTTTAGGAATGAAAGATGGGTCTGGCCTCAGCACCACCCTTTCATTATGGAAAACACAAAGCTCCTAGTCGACTGACAGGGCCCTTAACTCAGACACTCTCCATGCTGTAGTGATACCCACTAGAAAAATTGTTTTTTAGAGTCAGTTCCTTCAGTCCACAGGAAGCCATAGGTTCGAAGGGACGCCCACACAACGCAGTTAGTACTATATTCAACTTCCACGAGGGGAATCTATGTACCTGTGGGGGCTTAAGGAGAGCAACACCCTTCAGGAACCGTTTAATGTGCGGATGCGCTGACAAGGACCTACGTCCCCGCACCCCCTGTATAGACGATATGGCCGCCACCTGACGCCGTAGTGTGCTGGTAGAAAGCCCCTTGTCTGCCCCTTCCTGAAGAAAACCTAGAATACCATTTACCTTCACCTTCATCGGATCCCACCCCCGTAAGGTAGACCACGAAGCAAAAACCTTCCAGGTGGTATTGTATATCCTATTAGTGGAACACTTACGCGATGCTAACATAGTGTCCACCACTCTGGTGCTACAACCTAGCTGTCAATTGCTGTCAACTGTCAATTGCAACATGTCTGGTTGAGGATGAGACATGCTGCCCTGTGTCAGAAGGTCGTCCCTCCCTGGCAGCCGCCAAGGAGGCTGAATAGACAACCTCAGGAGCTCCTGGAACCATGACCGTCTCGGCCAGAAGGGAGCCACCAACACCATCTCCGCCTTTAGTTCCACCACCCTCTGTAACACCCTGGGTAATAGAGGAAGGGGCGGGAAGGCCTACACTAGTCCCATCGGCCATGCAGCGCTGAGGGCATCAGTTCCTTCTGCCCTTGTGTCTCTGACCTTGGCCAAGAACCTGTCCACTTGGCAACTTTCTGCCATGGCAAACAAGTCCACCGACACAGGTCCGTACCTGTCCACTATTAGACGGAAGGTGTCCCTGTGTAACATCCACTCTGCTTGGTCCAGCCAGCGTCTGCTGAGCCAATCCACTAGCAGATTGTCCTTCCCTGGAACATGCACCGCTTTGATTGACAGGAGATTGACTTCGGCCCACTCGAAGAGAACCTTCGCCTCGGCATGAAGTGATTTCACCCTGGTTCCTCCCTGTCGATTAACATATGCTTTGGCGGTTGAGTTGTCCGTTTTCACCAGGACATGGTGACCCCTCAGAACTGCCTGCAACCCTAACCGGATCGCCCTGAGTTCCAGGAAGTTGATACTGCGCTTCATCTCGTGAGGCTCCCACTGACCCTGGATCATTTGATCCTGTGAGTGAGCCCCCCAACCCCATAAACTGGCATCTGTAGTCATGCAAACCCTCTGAGGTTCGCGAAGCGGGTAACCTGGACTGAAAAGACCCGGGTTCAACCACCACTGTAACTGGGACGTCACCTCTAACGGTAGTGTCACCAGTTTGGGAATTTTGTTCCTTATAATCTCCTGAAAAGACCGCAGAAAAAATTGTAGGGGATGAGTGTGGAATCTGGCCCAAGACAGTAGATCCTGAAAGGATACCATCATCCCTAAGACTTGTGCTAACTTCATGACTGGCACCTTCGGTTGCTGTAACACCCCTTGCAGAAGGAGGCAAAACTTCTCCCGTCTCTCTGGGGTTAAGAAGACTCTGTCCACCTTTGTATTTATTTCCTCTCCCAGATGCACTAGTATCTGAGAGGGAAGCAGATTGCTCTTCTCTAGGTTCACCACGAAGCCGTGAGAGCACAACATGGTCACTGTCTGCTGCATGCCCTCCAGGCATTGCTGGTGGGACCCTGCCTTCACCAGAATGTCGTCCAGGGAAGGAAATAGGGCCACACCCCGCAATCTCAGCTCCGCCACCAGGGTCACCAGAATTTTTGTGAATACCCGGGGCGCAGACTTCAGACCAAACGGCAGGGCTCAATATTGAAAATGCTTCCCCCTGTAGGAGAAACGCAGAAAACTTCTGTGTGATTCCCGAATGGGAACATGCAAGTAGGCCTCTGACAGATCCAAGGAAGCCAGAAAAACCTGAGGCTGAATGGCTAGCAATACTGACCGTAGTGTCTCCATCTTGAAATGTTTTGTCAGGATGGACTTGTTGAGCCATTTCAGATCCAGAATGGAGGAGGAGGAGGAGCCTATTGGGGAGGGACGGTGGCTCAGTGGTAGAGCATCTGCTTGGGAAGCAGAAGGTCCCAGGTTCAATCCCTGGCATCTCCAAAAAAGGGTCCAGGAAAATAGGTGTGAAAAACCTCAGCTTGAGACCCTGGAGAGCCGCTGCCAGTCTGAGAAGACAATACTGACTTTGATGGACCAAGGGTCTGGTTCAGTATAAGGCAGCTTCATATGTTCATATGTATCTGACTGCTCAGAGTTTTCTGATTCCTCAGCTGAGCTCAAGAGGGGGGAATCCAAACCCAAAGGAGGCTTGATCTTAGAGCGTCCTTCCATAGTGTCACTGGGACTAGTATCTCTGCCCCTTTTCCCTCCATCCTTCTTTTTTGGTTGTAGGGAAGCAGGGGAGTCCAGCTGCTGACGAAGGTCCTGTCCCAACTCTTTTAGCAGCTCTTTCTTAAGCCAAAGGTCTAAATTTGACTTGGCATCCTCTCCTGTGAGGTCAAGATTCTGAGCCTCCTGTTGAGGAGTCAGAGCCCCAGACAGAAGAGGTAGATCACATTCGCTGTGTGAGTTGCTGTGAGAGCTAGTCGCCATTTTGTAGCTTCTCACGTCCCTATAAGGGAAGGAAAGGCAAAAGCAACTAAAAAAGAAGCGGGAAAAGGCTCAGAATGGAAGACAGAATGTCTCCGTTGCGCCCTCTATTGGGCCTTTTGGTATCTTGCCTTCCAGTCAGGAACAAACCCCCTCAGAGGCCTCTCTCTCTCACTCCTTTGCCAAGCCTATACGACTAGGCAGTCCGAAGGAGAGACAACGCGGGCAGCCTGGGGACCATCTGAAGCCCCGTGGACTCGCGCGCAGCCCTGTTGCTGTAGGGCGGCTTACCGCGCTGACTCTGCGCTTGCCGCCTCTCTTTCCTTCCGGCTTGGTTCCAATCGCGACTGCGAGGGAACGAAGCGCTGCGGGCGTCTGCCATTCGCTCAAGGTCTACTCGTGAGTAGACCCTGCAGACTGCCGCCACCGGTGTTGTTGGGACCGATCCCAACGCTTCCGGTCTGTTTTGTTTCAGTAATCCGGATCTTCTGCGCTTCTCAGCAAGCGCCTGGAGAAAAACCGTCCTGCCTCATGCAGGGCCGGGAGAAGAACTGGCGCGTCCTGGGTGGTATAGGCCACTCCCCCTCCGGATCGATTGGAGCACCCGACCCTGTGACGAGGAGGAGGAGCCTATACCCAGTAGTCGGACCGACCCACTGTCCAGACCACCAGAGAACCATTCATGCAAACTATAAAGTAACATTGTATTGTAATGTGTGAGCAATTGCCTATAGCATGGGTTCCAAAGCTAAAAGAAAGTGGCCAGTGAAAGGTGACCGAAACACAGAACTGAACCTAGAACCTGTGTAGCCACCGCACCCGTCAGACTTCGGTCTGCTACCCATAGGAGGAATCATATACAAGTGTGGTACTGTTTACGTCTTTCAAGCAAAGGAGAACGGAGACAGTGGACTGTAAAGTACTACCTTACAAGAATGGTGTGAAATAACTTTTTGATTTTTCTATGGACATTTAATGAATTTGGGTTTATGATGATGATAATATAATTGCATCATTATGAAAGAAATTGCTTAAGCATTTATTTGCAACATAAAAACGCAATGGTTTATTTCTAGTGTTTGCTAATCAGTACACTGCAGTTTCTAGTTTGCCCACCTGGGGATTGGCATCTCTACTCACGAGCTGCTGAACTTCCAACTTCTTCAAAGTAACAGAACAACTGACCTCTGAAAAGATTATGTGAACAAGAAAGGGTCTGGGCTGCAAGCAACCTCTGTACCCCAAGTGCAACCAATGGGGGGTCTGGGCTGCTTTCACAGCCATGTTATTCTGCCTGCTCCCCCGCCCCCCTTCAGCCTTAAAGATGCAGACACACCATCCCAATTCAGTGGAGTCTGAAGCCTCCGGAGGTGGAAAGGCACATGCGGGCTGTGGGGGCGGGGCTTCCCCCGGCCGGCCAGCTGACTGGGAGCGGGAAGGAGCCTGGGAAAGCGGGAGAACCCCTGCTGGGACCTGGGGATTGGCAAACCTAACTTCACTTCATCTGGACACTATACTTCTGTTGATACAGCCCAAAATTGAATTTGCCTTTTTAGCCGCCGCATCACAATGCTGACTCATGTTCAGCATATGGTTTACTAAGACCCCTTCTTTTTGCATATAGTATTTCCCAAAACAAGACTCTCCATTGGATCCATGGGATCGCAGCCTTTGGAAGCTGGCTTCCTGTTGTGCTCCCGCAGCCAGCATCACTTCCCATGGTCAGCCAGGCTGGAGTGGCAAAGGTGGTGGCTGCTGCAGGCTGTTCTAACATCTCCTCGCTCGCTGCCCTTAACCCTTTGCCTACCACCACACTGGAGAGGCCCATCCTCGAGTGGCAGGAATGTGCAGAGGGTGAGCTGGTACTGCTGCTGGCATTTAATTAAGCTTAATTAATGCCCCACCCCAGCACCATGAAACCCCCCTCTCAGAAAAAATCCTGCTTACAGGCCTGAATGATATACATATGCAATCTTATGATACAATATATGTATGTGTAACACATCAACATGCTCCAATGCTCCATTTTCCTGACTGTTCAAAAAGTGCTAAGTACTGTACTGCTAGTTTCTTTCTGCAGTGATCAGAATATAAACTCAGCATCAGACAATAGAGTAAAACAGTTTTTTTTCTTTCTTCATAATCCCAGGAACCTGATATCAGTGGGGACAGAAAGATAATTGGGCACATCATAGAAACTAGTAATTCAAATTATGTCTTAAACTCGGTTTTGTTTTAAACATCTGAAATAACTTTGGCCTGTGCAGTCACATCAACACATTAACCTTCTTCCTCCTCCCTGTTGATTTACAAAATTCAGTCCTTTCTCAGGATCTTTATAGCCTTTCTGTGGACATAAATGAAAAGCCAACTACCGATTAGATAGCTCAAGATCTCAAAAAGGATATCTATCCAAAAGTTACTCTGCTGTGTAGAGAACAAGAGGTATAAATATCTCAGACTTCTAATTTTTCCGTATAGTCAACATTTCTGAAAAAAGAATTTTCACATCTTCCTCTGCAAAGAGATTGTTTCACAATATTGTGGTCAGGCTTTATTTCAGATATAGGTGTGCACTTAAGAAACCCTAGACATATACTTTAGGGTTGCCAGGTTTTACCTGGCTGCTGGAGGGGGAATCCTGGAGCTGCTCTGGGAGTCTTCTGTTGGGTGTGTAAAGTGCATGCATCCAGAAGTGTGTCACCAGCACTGCATGCGACAATCTAAGTTTTGGGCAAAAATTCTAATTTTTTTGATACAAAACCATAGAGTTTGCTCAAAAAGCACAGCATCATCACATGTCCCTGCTTGGGGGGTAGGGTTTTCCCCCAGAGGCCAGATGGCTGCTTGAAGCCCGCAAAAGTACCTGGGGGTTGGCAATCCTAACTTTCCTATATCAGATCATTTAATTCCTGGAAAGAGGTATACATCAATAGTGTTTCTGGTTTGTCATGGATCTAGTATGCAAGTGATATTATTAGAGATTTTTTGCTTCCATTTTATCCTTTATTACAGCATAACTATTTTTCATCTTTAACACTAATTTAAAAGATTATGCCTTCCATAATTATCCAATAGATAATTAAAGAGCAATTACATGAGTCAATTAAAATATCTTACCCAAAGATAAGCAGGTCATAAGCAGCTCTAAGAAGCAGATCCCAATAAATTCAGCTTTCCATATTTATAGATCTTTAAAATCTTCTCCTAAGAATAGCTAACTGTCCCATTTGATAAGTGTGCACATTCTTGGCTAATTCTCTTATAATTTCAAACACCATACAAAGTTATCCATACAGCATCTTCTTACTGTTCATTCTTGCTACTTCTTATCATAACAGAGTCTATGTAAAAATAGTGATTACAAGTTTCTCATATATGAAAATATCTGTTGGCTCTCAAACAATACACTCGGTCTTTGAATGATATCTTTGTGTGAAGCTGGAAATTCTTGCCATTCTCAGATACTTCTGTACCTTATCTCCACATAGTACCTTTGATATTGGTTAGATGAAGGGTCTCCATAGTGATAAATGTGGATGCCATGATGCCCATCGATGCCATTCCTGGCACCTGCCAGGTGTTTTTATAAAGTGGGAGGGGCCAGGTGAGGTTTCTGCCCTCCAAGGCTTCTGATTGGCTGTGCAGATTTTTAAAAACCATTGCTTTGGCAGCAGCTGCCCGCACAGCATAAGGATCTGCATGGTGTGACTGAAAGTAAACTATGAAAGACATTTTGTGGCTGGCTCTGTCTCCTGCAATGGCCATTTTGTGGATATGTCCATTGCGCTGTGTCAGAATTTCAAAGGTGCCCTCAGGCTCAAAAAGGTTGGGGTCCCCTGAGTTTGTCTGGAGGAGTTAAACTAATTTGTTTTGAGGGATGGAGCTGACATAAATGTCACTTTGTTGGGCTGGGCTATGCATGCTATAAGATGTAGCATGAGGTACTGGAGATACAAACTTTATAAAGGTGATTTCAGAGGTCAAATGGCAACAGCAGGTGAATGACAACAGCAGGCTTGATTGCATTAGGTGTGATATGCAGAGGGGTTGTAGGTGTGGAGATACCAGTGCGCTGGTAATGAGACAGCATAGGTTTCAATTCATTCCAGGAGGATGCAAAGAATAAATGGACATAAGTCTGACATTAGAAACTACAACATTCAGTTGCTGACCTAAGACTAGCAGTGCTTTTACAAAGGAATTTCAAAAGGAGATTAGAAGGAGAGACTGTTGAATTGCAATTGATAATGAAACTCAAGCCAATGCATCCTCCTGGACTGAGCTGAGACCTAGTTTTCCTGTTTCATTACCTATGTGTGCTAGTATGGTCTGGCATCTGAAATCACTCCATTCTCCAAGGTATAAGGACCAATCCAAGTGTTCTAATTCCTAGTCAGGGTCTTTTTGAAAGAAAATAAATCCAGATAGGAACAGAGAAATCCAATATTTTTTTAAAATCACTTTTCAGAATAAGACAAAATAATTTCCTCAATGTACATTTGCTTGTCAGAAGAATCCATCTGCCCTCTCTGCCTCCCTCCCTCCCTCCCACTCACCCAACCAAGAAGAAGTGTGCTTTCACACAAAAGTTTATACCCTGAAACACTGTTGGTCTTGAAGTTGCCATAATGGGATTTTACTTCTCTCTCTCTCTTTCTTCCCCCAAAGAGGAGGAGCAGTCCCAGAAAAGGAAGCAGAACTTCTATCTCTTTGTGTGTGTGTGTGTGTGTGTGTGAGAAGCTTGTTTTTGTATTTCTCCCACACATAGCAGGAAGCAGCTACTGATCTCTTTCTCTCTCTCTCTCTCCCTTTGTGTGTGTGAGAGGGAAGGAGAGAGAGGGAGGGGGAGGGAGGCATGAGACAGGAAGCACTGACGGAGCTGGTGAAAAGCAAGCTACCATGAGGCTGCAGAAGCAGCCCTGGAAATGGAAGCAGGAGAGAAAGGTTGCTCAGGGGGTGGATTTGAGTTCTGCATGGGCTACATCCATCCCATGGGCCACATGTCAGATGGTTTGTAATCTACAAAGACCATATTATTGTGCTCTTCCTTTGTTTCTTGCTCCTCTTCAAGGCTATTATGTTCCTTTTAGGCATGCTTAGCTGAAATACTAGCTCAGCTCTGTTTCTGGTGTGCAAAAACATCCTCCCTGATCTTTTTGGTCAAGTTCAACAACAGTTCCCCTATATTCCTGGCCATATCCATGACAAGGTGGACAAGAAGCGCACTAGGAGCTCTTGCATCTCCTCATTCAAAGTTCAATTTTAGACAGAAAATTTCAGCACTTACTGGCCATGGGATCTGCTCCAGGAGACAGCACAAAGATCAGAGGAACTGTAGAATTTGAATCCAAGTAGCTTTTTGAAAGATCAAATGGTGGTGGCTCAACAAATTTTTTCCCAAGTTTGTCCGTCACAAAGGTTGTTATAGCTGGTGTAATCTATTTTAAAATACATTTCCACACAAAACAGGGTTTGGTTGTATATCTGGTTCATGTCTCATATTACAGACTACGAAAACAGTAAATATTTATGTACCCATAAAGTAAATTCTGCAGTCAGTGACTGCAATACTAATTAGATTTATGTTATTTATATCTACAGGGTTTTTATTCATTTCAGGATTTTATTTACGATTTTTCTTTTATGAAACAGAATTTTCCACTTACAGTCAGCTTAAGTGACAGTCATAAAAGTGACACTTTCCCCGTCATTGCATTGTTCAGTCAGACAGATCAACAGTGATCTGCCTATCATTAATATGGGGAGAAAATTTATACTTCATTTTCTATTAAGGGAAAGTCTTCCCCTCCACATGTCCTAATTTGTATTTGCTTGGTTAGTTCCTGCCTAATTGCCTCCTCAAAGAGCTCTCAGTGCCAGACTATATAGCAGGGGTGGCCAAACTTGCTTAACATAAGAGCCACATAGAATAAACGTCAAATGTTTGTGAGTCACAAAATAGATGAATGGATGGATGGAAGGAAGAAATAGATGGGAAGGTAGAAAGAAAGCACCTTTCAATGCATTCCCCTTTAACTGCTGCCAACTGCCTTGGCTTGGAGAAGTAATATAAAGAGACAGATGCCTTCTCCAAGCCAGGCAGTGGGGGCTTCAAAAGCCGCACAATATGTATGAAAGAGTCACATGTGGCTCCTGAGCCAATTTGGCCACCTGTTATACAGTATTCCCTTGGTTTAATGTATTTCAGAATTTGCATGAAATTCTAGCCAGCTACAGGAAGCTATGCTTGGATTATGTTACTGATTACAAAATTATTTTCGTATATTACCTTGTCAGGTCTCAAACATCGAAGTACAATCATCTTCTGTATTTCATTCAAATCTACATCCCATGGTTTTGGTAACGGAACGGTCTGAGGATCTTTATGGTCATATATTTTGCGCCACTCACTTATTTGTGACGCAACATGATTCCTAAAAAAAAAGGAAAACAAAAGTGCTCAGAATTCAACTTTTCACATATATATGGTCTCTTGCTGATGTCAGCTATTTCCAGAATACATGGTACTTGCATGCCTGCGTAATTATATGTTGTGCCACACTTCTGCAAGTTGGATGACAGTTTTGCCATCCCCTTTGCTGACGGCTGCTAGTCCAAGAGTCCATACCCAGACAGTTCTGCTAGTGGTGAGACCATCAATTTATTTATTTACATAGATAATTACAGCCCGTTTTCTTCCCCAGTAGGGACCTAAAATGGCTTACAACATTGTTCTTCTCTCCTTCATTTCTTTCACACAACAACCACCCTGTGCACCATTGAGGTCACCAGTGAGTTTCCTTGGCAGAGTGTGCATTCAGATCAGTGACAATTTAACCAGTGTGGCTCTCAGCTGTACAAAGATACTCAGGCCCTAATCTTTATGCTAGTATAATTAAATTAAAAGAACCAGAAACAATGGGCTTGCTACTGATGTGTCAAAATAGCAATGGTAGCTCTCAGTGCCTGCAATAGAAAGAACCACTTTTTAAAATATTTCCTATTGAAGGGGTGCCTCAGACACCAGTACCCAGGGACAGCCAATTTGGTGTAGTGGTTAAGTGTGTGGACTCTTATCTGGGAGAACCAGGTTTGATTCCCCACTACTCCCACTTACAACTGCTGAAATGGCCTTGGGTTAGCCATAGCTATCGCATGAGTTGTCCTTGAAAGGGCAGCTGCTGTGAGAGCCCTCTCAGCCCCACCCACCTCACAGAGTGTTTGTTGTGGAGGGAAAAGATATAGGAGATTGTAAGCCGCTCTGAGTCTCTGATTGAGAGAGAAAGGCGGGGTATAAATGTGCAATCTTCTTCTTCTTGTATTTTTGGGTTTAGTGTTATCATTGCTCACCCAACTGGTTCAGAGTTTTGGTCTTAGGTGTAAGACCAATATGCTGATGACACCCAACTATATGGGCAAATGGGCAGCCTCCCAGACTCCACACCAAAAAATCTGACCAAAGGTTTGGAGGCCATAGTGGGATGGCTGAAGCAAAGCCGGTTGAAGCTGAATCCATCTAAGACAGAGGTTCTGTAGCTGGAGGAAGGTGACTCAGGATTGGGGAGCCAACTCCCAGCCACTGAAGGGTTGCCTCTGACACCAATACCCAGGGCTTTTTTTGAGCAGGAATGCACAGGAAGGCAATTCCAGCTGGTGTGTGGCCTAATATGCAAAACAGTTATCACTGGGCTTTTTCTAAAAAAAAAAACCCCTCTGCCAGTACCTACTGTCAGGAGCCTGCAGGTGATCCTGGACCCCGCTCTAACTATGAAGGCCCAGATTGTCAAAGTTGTCTGGTTGGCATTTTTCCAACTGTGCCAAGTTAGACAACTGGTCCCCTATCTGTCTTGCCCCACCCTGGCCACAGGAATCGATGCAACAGTCACCTCCAGGCTAGGCTACTGTAACTCACTTTATGTAGGGCTACCTTTGAAGCTGACTCAAAAGCTCCAACTGGTACAAAATCTGGCAGTGCGGGTCCTTACGGGGACCCCATAGAGGGCACACATACATCTGGTGTTGCTTGAATTGCATTGGTTGCCAGTGGAGCACCAGATTTGATTCAAGGTTTTGTTGCTTACCTTTAAAGCCCTTAACAGTCAGGGACCCATATATCTTTGGGACCACTTCTCCCAGTATGTCTCCCAAAGGGCATTAAGATCTGCAGATAAAAACCTTCTGGAGATCCCCAGCCCAAAAGATATCCAGCTGGCCTTGACTAGGACCAGTGCCTTCTCCACCTTGGCCCCAGCCTGGTGGAATTCTCTGCCAAGTTACATCTGTGCCCTGCTTGACTTATTAAAGCTTTACAGGGCATGTAAGGCAGAGATGTTCTACCAGGTCTTTGGTTGAGGCCAGCAATGGTTCTTTAAATCAGCCTGGCACTCCCCTCCACTCCATGACTGAATGATAGCACTGCCATCTTGTTTTAATGTTTTTAAATGTTCTGGGTGTTTTATATATTGTTTTTTGGTTTTTTACTTGTTTTATATTGTATTAAATTAAACTGTTGTAAACTGCCCTGAACACCGCATAAGTAGGGAAGGGCAGTTAAAAATTTCATTGTAATAAATAAATAATAAATAAATAATTGCTGCATAGAGTATTTTTATAAGTATCAGAACAATGCACAGAAATCAATGGCTTCTAAAGATATAATTCTACATAGGATTGTACTGTAAATGTACTAACAGAATCAGCACATGGAGAGCAGTAATCAAATGTGGAAATGGCACTTGCAAATGCTAGGGATAATAGATTTGCTTCTATCTGTGATTTCCAGCACTTGGCAAGCACTTTTATTAAAAAGCAGCAAAACGTTTTTGTCATATAGAGAATAAAGGGAACAACATTAGTTCACTTTCTATTAAACTGATGAGAGCAGAAATTACCAAGGTTTCTAGCATGTTCCATCTTTTCTTATCTTAGGAAAGCAGTGATGAGTTAAACCCTAAACATGAAGGAAGCGGATTGGAAATTGAATTTCACTGGATGGTCCCTTGCCCAGATCCATTCAGGATTATACCTGTAACCCTCCAGGCTGTGGGCTAGTCTTAATTGATTTACAGTTCTCTCCTGTATAGAGGAATGCACATAGGAATGCCTGATGCCACAACTATAGTACATCAATCTCAAGAGTTTCTCGAACATTCTTACCACATTTGAAGATTTCTGAGGGTTCTGTATTTGTTTGCTTGTTTCTGGCAGTCCAAGGATGTGTGCAAACTTTGTGGAGGGGAACAGCTTTCAAAATATATGCTCAACCATTGCCCATCTTAGCTACTGGCAAATGGCCAGAAGGAACTGGTCATTTGGGTTTTCGATGTAGTGAGAGCTTCACTGAGAAAGGGGAAGGTTCATATTAACTGCAAACAGGCTGTCATACAGCCCTCTTGAAGGAGTGTCCTTGAATTTGAGCGGTTATCATCTGATAGTGTTAACTGTGCTAAACTGCTCTAAATATTCTGTATGTTCTAGAGGGCAACTGATCATTTTGGACTTTTGTTTCCAGCTTTTGCTTTTCATAAAAGCACTTTTTGTTGTCACAGTACACCAGGTTTCCATCAGACTCTTAAATCAAGTTGTGGGACAGAATCTTAGGAAGCATTACAAATATGCTACCTGAGATGGTGAAATACTTTAGTATGTTCATGGTCTCACAAAAGACTGTCTAAATTACCGTAGTCCTTTAAAAGTAGGTATATCACTTGCACGACAGATTTCATCCCAGCTTTTATCTTGTAGCCAAGAAGAGTCTGGATTCTTATATTTACTCTTGAGGCCGACTCCTCCAGTTAATAAGAACATAAATTCTTGATGTTCTATTTCTTTCTTAGCCCTATGTTGAATGAAAAAGTATCTTATAAGTAAGTCATAATTATTTTAGTTTGAAATGTGATGTTACTTAAATTACTACCCCATGCTTAGCTTGTGCATTTTAAAGGAGTGCATTGCTGTGGCTAAATATCCCACAATGTAATACAGTTCTTTAGAAGTACAGGTTTATTTTTTGCAAGGGAGGAAAACAATAATGGCAAGGATCCAGCCTTAGGCTGGGAAAAGCTCCTCCAGTTTAGGGTGCTTTCCTCCAACTTGTGACTTTTTTTGGAGGAAGGCTTCCTCAAACTTTGCTCAGCAGAGTGCCCTGAGCCTGCTTCGGCGGGGAGGGGGGTATATAAATTGAATAAACTAAAGTAAACTAAACTAGGATATTAGAGGATTCACACCACCATAAAGTACTTGAGTGTCAACATTTTCCTAATACCTCATTCAAAGTAAAAAGTTGGATCCAGCCAGCTTTTTCATTCACCCAATTCCACTTCTTATTACAGCCCCAGCCTAGGGTTGCAAGGTCTGCACTTGAAAATACCTGGAGACTTTGGGGGTGGATCCAGGTGAGTACAGGGTTTGGGGAGGGCAGAGGTCTCAGCATAGTACAATGCCATAGAGTCCATCTGTCAAGCAATGTTTTATTTGACCATAACTGTCTATGTTTATCAGAATATAACTGCCATGCTGTACCTGTTACTAACCCTGAAACAAATCTGAGGCACATCAAAGTAGAAAAGTTAGCTGGTGCCTCCTCCCTGCGCCTCTCTTGCTTTTACTAACAAATGCAGGAATTCGCTCTTTGAAGATAAAGCCTCCAGGGACATTTTCCCAGGCCAGGCCTGGACCCAGGAAGTATAACCGCAGGGAGATAAAGAAAGTACTGTGTGAATTTTCACACGTGAATACAGGACTGTTTAGTAATTGTAGCTTTGTTGATAGAACCTTTGATGTGCCATCCTTAAGTATACCCTCGGCTATTACTCTGTATCAGTTCCAATTCTTGGCTCAATAGAAGCACATGGATTATCAATAAACCTATACTTTGTTTCAGCTCAAGGACTGGTTACTTTGAGATCCGCTTGCTTGACACCATCCTTCAAAGCAGCCATTTTCTCCACGGAAACTGATCTCTGCCAGCTGGAGATCACTTGTTAAAACAGGAGATCTCCAGGCTCCATCTGGAAGCTGGCATCCCTACCCCCATCCCCTATGGTTTTTATCTGTAACTGTTGCATGATCACCAGCATGGACCTTTTGGTGGTCAAAGGGAACTCTAGTCCAATAGTCATGGAAATGATATTAGGGAAACATAACATGATTAGAGTATATAACATACTAGTTCTCTTGCTTAAAGTATTATGCTTCTATGTAAAATATAAATCATTTCTTGGTTTATAAAAAGATTTCAGAAAAAAAGAGCCTCTTACATGAGGAGGTTGCAACATAGTAAAAATGAAAACAGCAGCTTATCTTTCTCAAACAGGGAACGGCAGATATTGCAATACAAGTTGTATGTGAAATGGTCATTTAGGTATCGTAAGCGTTTCTCCAAAATTTTAGACTTGTTACTATAAAAAAGAAAATATACAGATTTGGTCAGGTAACAGCAATTTTAACACTGATCTAATTAATCAAACTATATTGATGTACTGACACTATGATATCTGCTTGAATGTGCACAGCCAAGTACAAAAAGTGAGGCATGACCTGACTTTTGGTGGCCTGGATGTCAACTGGAACCAGACTAGCGGTCAGAACAGAAGTACTTATATTTGTGCACACAAATTTTTGTGAGCTCAAAAATGCAGATACATTCAGGGCCAGCTTGCCTACTAGGGCGCTGGAAGGGCGGGGGCACAGAATTCAGCCTTCCCCCATCGCCCCTAGGCAAATGCCTAGTTTGCTTGCTCCCCAGCTTCCTCCCCCCCCTTCCCCACCAGATGTTTCAATGCCCGGGAACAGGTGGTCAAGCACCATGCTCCTGGGCTATTTAAAGGTGCCCCCTATCAATCAGCTGATTGGTGGGTAAAACCACGCTGGAGGCTCCTGGCTCCTATGCTGGCCCTCCAATGTGCTCAGTATCAGTGCCAGGTTGAGGGGGCAGGCCAGCAGCAGCAGGAAGGACCAGTGAGCCATTGAAAAAGTGGCCGCCACCACTGCCTCCTCCCCATGGCTGCCACTGCCTCCCCCCCACAGCTGCCACCGCTGCTGCCTCCTCATGGTGCTCGACCAACCGTTCCCGGGCATTGAAATAGACCTGGTGGGGAAAGGAGGGAAGAGGTAGTGTGGTGGAGGGGGGCAGTGTGGTGGACGGGGGTGGCAGGGCACGCACCGTGGGGGGTGGGCCGAGTCTGCCTAGGGTGCAATGCACCCTAGGGTCAGTCCTAGATACATTTACTTTGAAGATTAACTCTACCTATAAAAGCATAGATCAGGGATTCCCAACATGGTGTCCTGGGCACCATGGTGACTACCAACATGTTTCCTGATACCCAACAAGTGTTTTTAGAAAGTGGGTGGAGTCAGGTCAGGTGCTTCCCAGCAGGGAGCCAATTTGATGAACAGATTAAAATAACACTGTCTCAGTGGTAGCTGCCACCACACTGTTATATTCTCTCTCACTCCTCTTTCCCAGTGTATTTTTTTAGATTAACCCCCTTTCCTCTGCACCTCCATCTGTGTTTGTGGTTGCACCTCTTAAAACACCCATTTTGTGGCTGGCTCCACTTGCTGTGGCAGTCATTTTGTGGTTGCACCCACCACCCTATTTCAGAATTCCAAAGGTCCCTGCAGGGTCAAACAAACTGGGGACCCTGACACAGATGCCATAAAGTTTGAGGTAATATTTTAAAGTACCACAACAAATTACAAACTGAACTCCATAACTGCTTACCTGTCATGAATAGAGTTGACATAAAGATTTACAAACCAAATGAGAGAATACTGGTACATGGGGTCTATATTAGCCAGATCAGCAATACTAAAGAATAAGATCGATGAATGTTTTGCGATGGGTCTGTAGCCTTCTCGTGACTGTGCTATTTTAATTTCAGTTTTTTCTGCAATCTAAAGAAAAAGTATTCCTTACCATACACTAGTAAAAAACCTGCATAGATCATAAAGCATGGCAACTTCCATGGTTTCACAGAGTAATAGTTTGGAGAGACCTGAAGGGTCCCCTAAGTGTCAGGACCCTACTGTGAACACATCTCTATTACAAGATCTTCATTATGAGATGTGTTCATACCTCATTTTGTCAATAGTGCCTTAGCAGCACTGGCTGCTAAGAAAAAACATGCAAAATTTTTGCTCAACATTTGATCCACTGCAATTTATGTTATATTTTGGCCCTGGAAATTTTAATATCACTTTCAATTTCATTGTGCTTTTATTGCTGCTTTATTTAACATGGCTTGGGCAATTGTTATTGTGAGACTGTAACTGCCTTTCACCATATACTAACCTCCTACAGTTTTGTTTCACAAAGTGGTCTGTTTCCAGGAGCAGAGTGTTTTAGAAGGAATTACTGTACCCCAATAAAAGCAACAGCAGCAGCAACAACAATATTCTATGTGAGAGAGTCTGGGGCTAAAGTTGGGTCCTACTTCCTTATTCAGTGTAGATGTGCCAAAGAAGCTCAGTTTTTAACTGCTTGGCACTCCAACATAAATTTGGAATCACTTAAATCCGCAAGAATATTCTTTTAGAAAATGCCCTAAGAATACATCTCATACAAAATTTTATTTCGACACAAAGTGCTCCCATACAATATGCCCTCTGAAACACCATTATTTCATCTTGGCAATTCAATTATACAACACAGGTTGCTTCCACACTGAAGTTTCCTCCTCACTATCTTCTAAACTGTAACCTCCCTTTTTGGAGTTTCCACATGATGTCATGCAGTAACCATCCTGTTTCTGTTTTTTCCTCATCCTCAATATGCTGTTTCCCAAAGCTGCTTTACATGGGCATTTTCTAGAAGAATACAGAATCAAGCACGCTAGCTTGCTATCTAGAAGAAATGGAGCACACTTTCCTGCCTTGCAAAAGTCTTGCCAATATCAGTACCATTTTCTCACTGTCCCTTATTAATTGTGTTTTCCCTTGCCATGCCTCCAGAAGGCTTTTGAGGTCTTGTCTTTTTTAAAAAAAAAAAATCAGATATTGCTACAGTACTATAACAATATATTGCCACTTATCCATGTTATATTTGAATAGTTCTGTAAGAAAAGAACAAAACACAATGGCCAGTGAGTCACCATGGCAGCTGGTGTAAGCAGGCACCAAGAAATAATGCAGAGTCACTGCAGAGAACATATGGAGGGCACAAGTTGGAAGAAAGAGGAAGGAAAGTGCAGAGAAACTCTCTCATGTGGAAGCCCTGTCACCAATGTACATGGCTCTGCATTCAGAGTGGTAATGAACACCATGGAGAATCCTTGCTGTGTGAAAGTGGCCAATGACTGGTATTTGACAATTACCATTTTTTTTATCACCTCATTGTTTCCCTCACGCCTGAGCAATGAAACCCAGTACATACTGAACGTGAAAGCATGTTCAGGATATTTTGTCAACCCAACAGCTATGAAATAACCATTACGATAAAGCATCAGAAAAACATGACACATACAAAAAGCATAATAATTATGAAGGGACCATCTGGAGACAATTCTTATTAGAATTTCATACCATATTCAGCATATTTTGACACACCTGCTTTGATTATCTCAAAGAAGATGGTGCTGCACTATTGTTTCTGTGAACTGCAGCTGCTATGTCTATCATTGGGATCAGATAGTTGGCCATTTCATACAATTGATCACACATTAAATCAGAACTTCCTTACCTGTTGTTTCTTGGTAATTTCATTAGACATTACTTTGGCACAATCCAAAATCGTAATTGCACTTTCATCTTCTAAAATGTTCCCTTCAGAAGACTGTAATGTTTCTAAAATCTTATTCTCGATGTCTTTTAGTTGTTTATTATTGGCAGCTGACTGGAGGATAAGAGCATTCCTTTCCTCCTCTAATTCTGGCCTAAAAACAAACCCATCTTATTTACATTGCTACAGTTACTATAAAAAAATACTATATAGTTCACTGGCAGTCTGTAACTATCAGTAGGCATTTTATTTTTAGTATTTTTAATATTACATGAACAATATACTTTTGTCTTTGATATTTGTAGAATGATGGGGACCTCAAAACTATCAAAACAGTCATTAATGTCACTTGTAGCCTTTTCAGTTTAATCATGATGTTAAAGTCCAAAGTTGCATTAACCAGAGCATAACTGGAGTATAGGCAAAACAAAGTTTGAGTCCAGTGGCAAACAAAGACTAACAAAGTTTTATTCAAGGTATGAGTTTTCATGTACATGCACACTTCTTCAGATACATTGAAATGGAATGTACTAGTCCATACATATAGCTAGAAGGTGAGCAGCAAATTAGCATACAGCATAATGAAGAAGTTTTAACAAATGCAAGGATCAAACAAGAATAACAAATTAAGTTTATGTGGTCACGATTTGTTTGGATTTAATTTGGCAGGGAAACATGGTGAAGCAAATAAATCTATCATAGGGTTGCCAGGTCTTACCTGGCTCCCAGTGGGGGATGATGGCCCTCCTCTTCCTGTGTTTCTTCACATGTGTGGCACAATGATACCACCCAGAAGTGATGTTGTTGCACCAGGCATGTTGTGCAGGGGATCCTCTATTGGTTGTCAACCTTCAAGTTGTACCTAGAGACGGGGGTAGAATTCTAGCAGGAGCTCCTTTGCATATTAGGCCACAAACCCCTGATGTAGCCAATCCCCCAAGAGCTTACAAGGCAGCGTGGCCTAATATGCAAAGGAGCTCCTGCTAGAATTGTACCCCTGCCTAGAGATCTCCCACTTTTACAGTTGATCCTTCAGATGACCAAGATCAGGTCCCCTGGAGAAAATAGTTTCTTTGCTCTATGGCATTATACCTTGCTGAGGTCTCTCTACTTCCCAAACCCTGTCCTCCCCAGGCTTCACCCCCAAAATCTCCCTGTATTTCCCAACTCAGAGCTGGCAACCCTAATACATATGCAAAGATGACTATATGCCATATATCCTACTGCCTTCTCCTTTCTCTAATCAAAATGCACAGGTACATTAGAGTTCCAAAGCAGTCTTTTTAACTTTCAATACATCGTTTGGTTTGGGATACTGCTTAAAAGCTGCCCAGATGACAACTGCCCTGTTTCTGAAATACTGTATGTTTTGACTTCTGGAATGTGTATCTCAGACAAATATCTCTCCTCTCTCATCCAGACTCCAGTTGAAGGTTTAGATTGCAGGGACAGGAAGATCCAACACTGAAACAAGCACACTGTGCCCTCATTCAGGCATTAAACTCTACAAAAAGTGAGAAGGATAGCAAGAGAGAAAAAGCATAGGTCTCCTACCCTTTCTGGCTCTTGCCATGTATAGGGGCTTTGGGTAAGAGAGAGAAGGGCCTGAACAGTCTGAATCTAGTAACCTATAGTGTGAATTTGTACTGGGCACACTAATGTTTGCACAAGGTAAGGCCACAATCAATACTACAACAACTCCCTTACTATCACTCTTATTTTCTGATAAGCCCTTCACTTTGATATTTTGTGACTGACAAACTTGTAGCTCATTAAAAGATTTTCTGCAGGCTGTCTTCTGTATTTTGAGATGAAAATGAATCTTATAAATTCTTCCAGATAGTATGAACACTTACCTCTCCTTTGCAACAACTATACCTAGAAGCTGGTCTTCAAGTCCTTCTGGAGTTATCATGAAGTTGAGCAAAGAAACCTTTGTGGCTAATTCAGGCAAATAATGTGGATTTCTTAATTTGGTAGTAATATAAAATTTGAAATCAAAGGAATATTCAATAATTGTTTCACCAAGCCGAATACAATCCATGCCTCCTAATGTTGAAAAAAACAAACATACATTTATATTTATTATATTATATTTAGTTTTATAACCAGCTGCAAAATTAAAATGCTAGCAATTCAAACACTTGGATACTACTAAATATGATTGACAATGTGGTTCAGTGGACTTTTGTCATCACCTTTCTTGTATGTGTTCCTAAGGAAAGAAAATATTTTCTTTTCCAACTCTGGTGGTAGCAATAACTTCTCAGATAAGCTCAGACCTGCCCAGGAAAGGTGGGTGGAGTACATTGAAGCAACCTAAAATGTTTCCTGATGGTACATTTTCTTATTCAGGGGGACTAAAATAAAATACATATAGGATGGAAGTAATGGAGCACCTACCTGTGGGGAAAACAATTTTTTTTCTAGTTTCAGGCTGAGCCTAGTTAGTGGCTAAAAAGGACTTGCTCTTATTTTGCTTTTAAATTGGCAGTTTGCTGATGGATAACAACAACAATTATAAGTATAATTTCTATCCCACCCATTTCCCAAAATTGGTCTTAGGAAATAATACCAATTCATATTGCAAATTTTAATTTAATTTAATTTCTAGATTTATATCCCACCCTATCCCGCAAGCGGGCTCAGGGTGGCTTACAACAATAAAACAACGGAGTTAATATAAAAACACACATTACAAAACAGGAGCAGCACAGTAAACAATCTTACAGACATAGGTGGTGAACAACATGCAGCTGATGGCCAACAGCATAACATAACACCATAATGGTGAAATGCTGGGGGAAGCGATGACTTTCAAAGGACTCCCGCTGGATTAATTAAAAGCCTGGCGGAAAAGCTCCGTCTTACAGGCCCTGCAAAACCTGGATAAGTCCTGCAGGGCCTAGATCTCCAGTACGAGCTCATTCCACCAGGTAGGGGCCAGGACAGAAAAGGCCCTGGCCCTCATTGAAGCCAGTCAGGCATCCGTAGGACCAAGGACTATGAAAAGATGTTAAGCAGGAGATCTCAGCGCCCAGGAGGGGTTCATATGGGGAGAGACAGTCCCAAAGATATGCAGGCCCCTGGCTGTAAAGGGCCTTTAAGATAAGGACCAACACCTTGAATTGGATCTGGTACTTGAGTGGTAGCCAGTGCAGTTCGCGCATTACCGGATGCATCTGCGCCCACATAGGCCTTGATGTCCACAACCGGGCTGCTGCGTTCTGCACCCACTGGAGTTTCCGGAGCAGGGTCAAGGGAAGGCCCACATAGAGAGAGTTGCAATAGTCTAATCTGGAGGTGACTGTTGCATGAATTACTGTGGCTAGATCATGGGAGGTAAGGTAGGGGGCCAACTGCTGGGCCTGCCTCTAATGGAAAAAGGTGGCCCTTGCAGTGGCGGTGACCTGTGTCTACATAGATAAAGAGGCATCCAGGAACACCTCTTCACCTCTGCCAATGGTGTCAATTACAAAACTTAAATCTGTAAACAGATTAGTTTCTATAATGACAGCATACATTTCTAGTGCTCTTTAACATGGCCTGATGCAAAGGCGGAAAAGGGCCTCTTTATCTTTTAATATCTGGGTAGAAGAAGGGATTTTGGCTCATGGGAGTTCCTCTCCCATGCGTTCCTGAAGGAATCAAAAGTTCTTTTTCCTATTGGTATTATAGATTTCTTCTAAAACGAACCTTGCTTTGGATTTGGAGTGCAAAACAGTATAAAACATTATTTATTGCTAATATGTATTTTCAATGGTGTATGGAATTTTAAAAAATTAACATAGGATTATACTTTTTTTTAATTTAATTTTTTTATTGTAAAAATGTACTTCACACATGCATCATACATTGTAAACGTAAACACAAAGTTAAACTTAAACTAGCCTGCTAGATATACAAATCTATGTCAATAATAAACAAAGTTTATATATTTCTCTGGAAGCTTACACAAAGTATTTTGATGGTTTTGTACAAAATCAAACTTATGGTTTTGTACAAAATCATTAGCTTCTGAATTAATATTTGACTGTTGCAAGTTGTATGCAATTTTATCCATTGTAATTATGTCCCAAATCTTTAAGAACCATTACCGTTTGGATGGCAAAGATGTAGATTTCCAGTATGAACAATTAACATTTTTGCTGCTAGTAAAACCATCGTTGTTAATTCAGATTTATGTTTTAGAACTTCATCAGGAAAACATAGATTTAATACAATAGATTCAGGAGTAAGAGGAATCTTATGGTTAATAATTTGCTCAATTGTTGGTGTAATTAATTTCCAAAATTTCAAAATCAAAGGGCATTCCCACCAACAGTGGATAAAAGATCCAGTATTATTACATTCACCCCAGCAGTTAGCATTCAACAATCTCTTAGCATGGAATAATTGTAAAGGGGTTAGATACCATGAGTATATTTTAAAGTTTTGTAGTCTAAAGTTCAACAAAGGAGTATGATATAGTTTTGACGACCAAATAGATGACCATTTATCAAAAGTGATTTGCTTACTAGTCTTTATTCCACATTTTTTGCTGAGATGATTCTTTCAGATTCTTTCTTTGTCTAAGAGCTTTATATATTATTGCTGTCATTCCTTTAAGTTTAGATTCTGAAGCAGTCATAGCTTCCTCAAATGCATTTAACGGGCTGTTGGTTTGAGATAAGATATTTGGGCTGTGTAGTATGTGATGAACTTGGCGATACTGAATCCAAGTAGCTGTAAGTTGGTATTTTCTTTCTAAGTTTTTAGTATTCATTGAATTTTTGAGATTTAAATGTTTAAATCTAAGCACACCTTTTTGTCTCCAATTTTGAAATTCAACATTAGATTTAGCTGCTGGGAACCAGTCTTGTCCCAAGAAGAGTCACAGGAAACGGAATAGGCACCAATACTTTTTTATAACTATCCCATAATTTTAAGGCAAGCAATAAAAAAGGATAAGATTGAATATTAGGATTACGATGCTTAGGAAAGTTTCATATCGTTTCATGAAGTAGGTCAGGCGCAATAAATGACTGCTCTATCTGAATCCAGCCTTTGTCTCTAATTGGTGAAGCGTATAAAGTAATATATTTTAATTGTGCAGCCAAATAATAAGTTTCAAAATTTGGTAATGCCAAGCCTCCGTGTAATAAAGGCTTTGTTAACACTGAATATGCAATTCTGTGTTTCTTTCCTGACCACAAATAGTTTAATAGCAGATTTTTCCATTTTCTAAACACATCAGCTTTTATTAGCACTGGGAGGTTTTGAAATAAAAATATGAATTTCGGTAACATAAATACTTTAATTTGCTCAATTTTTTCTAATAAGTTTAGTGATAACTTCTCTCATTCTTTAATATTAGAACTTATCGAATGAATTAAAGGATCAAAGTTGAATTTATATGTCTTGTAGGTTAAGAGGAATCATGATACCTAAATGCCTCAGAGAAGACGTGACCCATTTGAAGGGAAAAGTTGTTTTTAATCTATGTTCTACTTCTGTCGAAAGAAAAATAGATTAAATTTCTGATTTGTTGTAGTTTATCATAAAACCAGCTACCTTACCGAATTCACTAATTAAATCCATGAGTTTGGTTAACGTATTCATAGGGTTAGTACAGTAGAAAATAGCATCATCAGCAAATAGGCTGATTTTGTAAGAAGATGAAGATGAGTCTATTGATACACCTGTAATTAAAGGATCCAATCGAATAGCTTGGGCTAAAGGTTCCAAAGACAGAGCAAAGAGAATTGGAGATAGACGACACCCTTGTCTGGTGCCTCTAGACAATGTCCATACTTGTGAATTACAATTATTTATTTTTAAATGGGCTTTAGGCTCTCTATAGATGGCCTCTATGGAGCGTAAAATGTTTGGACCAAACCCCATGTGGTTGAGAACTGTTTTAAGGAAAGGAGTTTATGCCTTATTGAAGGCCTTTTCAGCGTCTGATGAGAGCATAATAGATTCTACTTTGTTAATTTTACAGTAATTAATAATGTTGAGAGATTTCCTTATATTGTCAGTAATTGACTGTTCTGGAATGAATTCAGCTTGGTCCTTGTGTATATATTTTAGTATGATTTTGTTAAGATGTGCTGCTAAAATTGATAACAATTTTTTGAAATCGTGATTAAGGATAGAAACTGGCCTGTATGAAGCTAAATTTAATTTATCTTTATCTGGCTTTGGCAGTATTATTACTCTTGCATCCTTCCAAGATTCTAGGATTGTGCCATTTACTAAAACTGAATTGCAAGTATCTGCAAGTGGCTTCAATATGTAAGGTAATTTTTTTTTTTTTATAAAATTCCGTAATCAGATTATCACTGCCTGGAGCTTTGCTGTTTTTCATTTTTTAAATGATTTCTTGTACTTCAGTAGTAGTAATTGGCTTTTCCAAGGATTTTAGATGTTCTTCTGAAATTCTAGATTTAAAATCAATTTTCTTTAGAAAATCTTCAATGGACTGTTGTTGGGGTCTGCTAGAGGTGTATAAATTCTTAAAGTAGTCTTAAGGATTGCGATATAATTTCTTGAGCTTTTGAATTAATAGTACCTTGAGGCGACCTAATAGCATGTATTAATGAGGCGGTCTTCTTTTGAAGAACCCTGTGTTTTAGATACTTGGGGGTTTTAGTTACAAATCTTTGTTTTAGATAAAGAAGTTGTTTTTGATTTTTTTATGTTCAAAATTAAGTTTTTGTAAGATTCTCTTACCCCCATATCTCATATGTCTTAGTTCCAATTGTTTAATATTATTCTGTAGCTCTAAAATTGCCCTTTGTTTCTCTTTCTTATAGTGTACTGACATAGATAGAAGGTTTTCTCTCGTGACTGCCTTAAACGCATCCCAAATTACTTCCTGACTCACACCACAAGAAGAATTGAAAAGAAAGTATTCATTAATCTGTTTTGCAATCATGTCACAAAAACTTTGATTATTTAACAATAAAGTGTTTAAAGACCATGTTTGGCTCCGATTGTCTGAATTGTTTAGTTCCAAGATGGCCGTCACTGTAAAATGGTCTGAAATGAGTTATGTTGCATAATGGTGCTAGATACTAATAAATAGTCAATGCGAGAGTATATGTCATGGACGGGAGAGTAAAAAGTATATTGTTGAACCCCTGGGTTTAAAAGTCTCCACACATCTTGAAAACCAAATTTAGTAAGTAAAGAAAGATTGCAATGCTGAAGCATTATTTGTAGTATTTAAAGTAGAAGTATTTATCTAGTTTGGGATCTGTAATTAAGATCAGATCTCCCCCTATCACTACTTCCCCCTTGTTTAAAGTCATTTAGTTTCAAAAAAACATTTTCTAAGAAATCTATTTGATTTTTGTTTAGGGCATAAATTGTAGCTATGGTTATGGGGGAACCATCAAGGTCACCTTGAATGAATAAAAACCTTCCTTGTGGGTCTGCTAAAGTTTTATGGCATTGAAATGGAACGTTCTTAGATAATAGAATTGCAACACCTCTTGCCTTGGAAGAGCCTGGGGCTTGAAAGCTCTGGGAGAACCATTTAGTTTTCAAAAGAGGTGTAAAAATTATTTTAAGATGGGTTTTTTGTAAGCATAGAATATTTATTTTATCTTTAAACATCAGGTTAGAAATCTGACTGACCTTAATAGGGTTACTTAACCTTCTGCAATTCCAAGTGGCAATTTTAACAAGTTTAGACATTTTAGTTTACTATAACTAGATACCAAGCTGACTTAATGAAACTTAGCAGGACAACTTTCAAAATAAAATTTAACAAACAACAACTCTATTAGAAACAATCTACCTAGTTAAAATTCCTCAACAAGTAGGATCCGGTTCCAAGCCTCTACAAAGAAAGAGGCTAAAGAGAGATTAATGAAAATACTCTCACTAGTTTAGAAACCTAAACTATTCTTCAAGCTACAACTATAAACTATTTTGGGGGTAGTTTTAAATAATCAAGATTAGTTAAATAGGAAACTCCTTCTCCGGAGAGCCGGTTTGGTGTAGTGGTTAAGTGTGCGGACTCTTATCTGGGAGAACCGGGTTTGATTCCCCACTCCTCCACTTGCACCTGCTAGCATGGCATTGGGTCAGCCATAGCTCTGGCAGAAGTTGTCCTTGAAAGGGCAGCTGCTGTGAGAGCCCTCTCCAGCCCCACCCACCTCACAGGGTGTCTGTTGTGGGGGAGGAAGGTAAAGGAGATTGTGAGCCACTCTGAGACTCTTCGGAGTGGAGGGCGGGATATAAATCCAATATCTTCTTCTTCTTCTTCTTCCTCTGATTAAGTCAGTTATTGAATGAATAGCTTTAATAGGAGTTACTTATACACTTAAACTTTACTATGTTTTAACTTATTTAATTATGTTAGGAATCTTTTCCCTTATTTTACGTTTCTCTAGAGTAGTCTTATCTATTTTATTTAATTACATGTTAAGCTAAGCAAACAAAAAGAAAGAAGCAAAAGACTTATTTGGTTGTCAAAACTACAACTTCCAATATATTAGTTATAAAACGTTGATCTTGTACATACGTGAACTTGAATTTAAGGACACCTTCTTTGTCTGTCCTCTTCAAAAAAATAATAAAAAAGTGCCATTCAACCAGATTAAAGTGTAAAATGTCAAATACAAACACAATTAATTAGCTGTGATAATATATTAAATTCATATACTTTTAACAAAGTAGAGTTCATAATTAATCCAAATTTGTATATAACTTTCATCCTTACTAAAATTAATCAATGAATTATTTTGTAATTAATTAATGTAGGTAAAGAAAGACAAAAACAAACCAAAATATATTTTAGACTCCATAGCAAGCTAAACTTCATAAACTAGCACATGAGATAGATAGAATATAGATGGAAAAGAAAAAAGAGAGAGAGAGAGAGAGAGAAAAGGAGGGAAAGGGTGAGAAAAGAATGCTAATATATATACTTATCTCATAGTATTGTATCTGCTATAATTCTCTGCAATCTTTCTTATTCCAACAAATGTAATATTTTGAAGCTGTTACAACAATCCATAGATCAGAGATAAAATATTAATTAATGAATGAATCAACTATTTATAAATTCATAAACACATTAAAAACCTCTTTAGAAAGAGAGAGAGAGAAAAGAAAAGAGAGAAATTTGTATAGAAGGAAAGATGTAGAAAGAAAAGATTTAGAAAGAAAAAAATAGAAATAGATACTGAAGATTGATCAATGCTTATAAACAAAGAGAGAAGCACTCTACCCTCGCCTACAGATTTATAAAAACTATATCTCTTTGATTTTTCCACACCCCTGCTACCTTATAGTACTTCTGTAGATATAAATCTTATATCTCAAAGCATGTCAGAAAAAACTTCCTATTATCAAACATAAAATCAGTTAGGGTAAAGCAGAACTTCTATATACAGGTAAGCAGTTATAATCAGAAGCTGTACATTCCAGTGCTATATTCTGAAACAATGAGAGTTCAATAGTTGTCTTAGGGAAACTATGCAGAAAGTTCAAAAAAAGATCATCCAGAAAAACTTGCTGCTTCAGACCCATGACATGCTAGCTGCAAACCACTGAAAATGAACAAACAAGTCAAACAAACATCAAACAAACAAGGTTTCTGTAATACAGTCTAACTCATAGAACTAAAGAATGATTTCAGGTTTGCTCGTCTTTGTGGGAATCAGCCAATAGTAAGTTCTTCTCTTCTTGTGTGATAGAAACGTTAAGCACCGCCAGCAAAGCCTTGCCCGTGATGCCATCTGATGCTTGAAATAGTGCGCCATTTTTGTAAACTAGTATATCCGACACCGGACTCCAATGAAAACGGATTTTCTTTTCGAAAAGTTTTGTTGACACAACCTTCAAGAGACTTTGTTTTTTCATTTTCTCTGGTGACAGAGCTGTAAGGACAAGCACTTTTCCCCATTAAATTTAAGGTCGTGTCTTCGTGCCTCCTGTAGAACCGCTTCACGTAATTCCAAGGAACTGAATTGTATAAGAACATCTCTGGGTCTGTTTTTATGTACAAGCGCCTTTGGCCCTAGTCTGTAGGCTTTATTAATGGTAGAAACAGATATACCATTTTCACAGACTTTTCAAGTCAGTCTATCATAATTTTAGTCATTGTTTTGACATCCTCCACGCCTCTCTCTATCCCCCTTATCTTCAAATTCCACTATCTTCAACGGTTCTCCAAAGATATTAGCCTCTCAGTTGCCATTGATTCTAAGCTTTGTAAGGCTCTAATCTCGTCCTGAGCTGCATGTAGCATCTCTGTGGCATTTTCTGCAACCTTAGAGGTTTCTTGGAGATCAGCCACGAGGGAGTAAAGTTTAGTGTTCAACGGCTGCAGCAAGTTAGTCATTGAATTTGTAAAGTACATGCAAAGATCTTCCTTAAAGGTGGTTAGATCTTTCTTAGTGAGAGGGGCATCTTCATTCTCTGTAGTAGAGTCATTTCCAGGCGGACTGGTAAAAGGCGCCATTTTAGCTATCTGGGGAGAGCCCCGTTCAACCGAAGATACAATGTTAGTTGGAGAAAAAAAGTTTTTTACCGACTTTGCTGATTTGTTTGCAAATCTAGGGGTCTTCTGCGAGCTTTTTCTCATGTTTTGAAAGGATTTAGGCCATCCATAATGATTTCTTTAGCAACGAGGAGGAAAGGAAATAGGAACTCTCTTAAAACGCGCCCGCCATGTTGAAGTGACGCCCCCGGATTATACTTTTTGTATCTAAATCTGTTACAATGGCAAGACAGTATGCAATTACAAGGCAGTATAGTCAAAAGATATTACAGAACAAGAGGTCAAAAAGGTTATCTCATATTACCTTCTCTTATGCTAGGCAGCAGCAGTTAAGGAATAGAAAGAAAAATATTAACTGAGACAACAGAATGTTCAAGGAAAATCAAAGATATAGATTGGAGATTCTCTTCCTTTCTCATACCTTGTTTAAAAGTCTGTCTAAGCAGCAGGGGTTCCAGTGAAGGATCTATGTCTTCCCCAACATTTTCAAGCAGAAGTGGTGTTCCAAACTGAATGCAGTTTTCTAGAGTTCTCATGTAGTCTGTGTCCGTTAGCTTTATGACACTCAGTCTATTTTCTTTCTCAGAATTTTTAATCCATTTATTTGCTTGACCTTGTGGATCAATCATTAATGGCCTACAACATAATAATCATACATTATTATAAAGATGGAATGCTTAATAAGCTTGTGGCACTGGTCACTTTAAGATAACAACATGAGAGTCCAGCTGGAGGCAGTAAGCATGTGACTTGGGTATGACTGGAAGGTCACCAGTTGGGTATGTTACACCTCAACTTTTATTGGGGAATATTAATATTTCTTAGCTCAAAATGGTGAGTTTATGAGAGGTGAGGTCAGCAAGGATCTCTGTCAATGTTTACGGAGATAGACCACTGAAAATCCTTATAATAATGGATTTTATTATAGATAAAATAATGGATTTTATTATAGATATTGGTTTTCAAATAGTTACACCCCAATCAAACAATTTCAAGCATACAAGAGGAATGCAGTGGTTAGCTGAATAAGTGTGGATGGGGGGGAGGTGATACAATACCTAGATCTTGCAGAGTAGGATTAGTTAGAGGGTAAATTGTTTCTAGGGTAAATTAGTTTCTAGGGTAAATTGTGTCACATCAAGTGATTCAATTACCCAATGAGGAAGCAGAGTGTCACACCAATGGAAAATCGAAGTGTCATATGTTGAATATCCAATCAGAGATCATTGTGTCATAGACCCATACTCCAATAGAGGAATTTTAATTACACTGGCCAAATGAGTTGTTATGGCCCTGTTTTTCTAAACTGGTTCCTTTGAAGCTCCCCCAAAGTGATAGATTTCTCCTTTAATGTCAAACATGGATAGGCATCCATCAAGTGTTCAGGAGATTGGTTGACTTTGATAGCTTTAGCAGTAATTAAAGAAAAACAGAAATTTTGTTAAGAGTCAGATTCCCTGGCAGAAATGTGAAACCAGTTTACAGGTATACCACACATTCACAACAAGATGGCCACTTAACCTTTAGCCTTTGTGTTTCTGCTGTCTTGCCCTGAAGAATAACAGAACATATATATACAAACCATTTGTTTTTGTTGCAGGATATTGCTTTTATGTTTTGATAACAGGACTTAAAAGGTTGCCAAAAGAAGTGAAGGAACTTTTACAGCTCTGCCCACTACATGTCCCTTTCTGGGCCTGGAATTCTTTATTTCCAGGAGCAGAAAGATGGATGCTCTTTAGCCTTTCAGCACAGCCACCACGTTTGCCCAGCCTGTGAACCAGACTTGACATCATTCCAGCCTGCCTGGGGCCTAGAAGGAACTAAATTTGTCTCCCTTATGCACAAGAAAGACCATTCCAATTCAAATGGGCATTGCTGTGTCATATTAATATTCTAGGGTTACATTGCAATATCACATTCCAGAGGTGCATGGTTTGGGAATCGGTACAGGGGTGTCTTTCTGCATATCAGGTAGAGGATGGATACTGGGAGCTGGGGCCACAAAGTCAGGAGAGGGCATACCTTGGGCAATGAGGTTAGGAGAGGGCATTCCACAGGCCTCTCCCAGGCTATCCAGGTGCAAGACCAACTCTAGGGGAGGATTTAAGGATGACTAAAGAGCTGAATGGAAGAGGACACCTGGTGCATGTGAGGCAATGAATGAGGCAGGTGAAGGAGTCTAGGCAGCTGGTACAAGGGAGTGCTGCAACTACCCTGAGGGTGACCTCTATGTATGCTGAACCCTCAAGTAAAAGCTTATTATTTCAACCCTGCCAAGAGTCTGCGGGTGAGTGCTTGTGGCAAATAGAAGGCTGACTGCTCCCTAGCTTTTTGAAAACTTCTCCACTAGTTGAGCCAGGGGGCTGGCTGGCATGTCAAGAAACTGACCTTCCATCATGCTGTCTGGATGTGTTTGTTTGTACCCTTAACTTTAATTCTCTAAACAGTAACACCCTTGGTCTATAAGTGTTTTTTGGATTTTGTAAGTCTTTAGGTAGAAACAGCTCTGCAAAACATTCATCTGTTCTATGTTCACCTGGGAGCTGTCAAGTTAACTATCTGACACTTGTCCATCTCACTTTGACAGTTCAAGATCTAGATCATTTTAGAGCAATTGTTTTAATTAGCTGAACACACCGATAGGCTGCTTAATTAAAGGAATGACAGTCAGCCTTGTATAAAGAAATCCCATTCACCATTCAAGAACATTCATTCAGAAGCAAGAAGAGAGAAGAAAGATCCAGAAGCTCAGGGAGAAGCTTGACGCTCAGTCAGAGGATGACACTGAAAGGCTGTGGATCTGGATGCTTTGAAGGGAGGTTTTTCTTTAATTCTTCCAGGACTTCCATTAAGTTGATTGAAAATTGCTGCTGAGATACTGCTATTTTTATTGCAACCTTGAGCCAGGAAATGGCTGAAAACAAGTGCTGGTGAGAGTAGTCTAGAGGTTTGTTATTTTGTGTGGCACTTTGTACCCTGTACACTCTTTTCTCCCTTACATGTTATTTTTATTTTTTATTCTTTTTTGTAAACAAACTTTATCTATTTTAATTTGGAGTGAGTGCTGGTTTCATGTGCAAGCATATTGTTGTTGATAGTACATTACACAAGGTTAAAGGACCCTATCTCATTAATTGGCATTATTGTTTCCATAAAACTTGGCCAGATGCCAAAGGAGGGCAGGGTTTGGGGAGGGACATAAAGAATAATGCCACCCTCCAAGCCACTCATTTTCTCAAGGGGAAAATGCCAGATGGAGTTTGGCAACCATAGGATTATACTGTGAGTCTCACTTGTGTAACCTAGAAAGGATCCTGAGGCTGAACTCCCTTCAAATCACTGGTGGTGTTTGCTGAGTCATGCAGCCTGTATTGGGGTGTGTGTGTGGGGGGGGGAGGGGATGGACAAAGTGTGTAGACTTCAGAGTTGAATGGGATTGGGTAGCAATCTGAGTTAACATGTTATATAGTGATCCCTTCTCTCATGCTTCAAAATGTTTGGCTGTACAGTATTGACACATATGTATACAATTGTCTATATCAACACTGATTATGCGTTTGGCATTGAGGACTGGGCTTTTTAGTGTACAAAGGAATATATTTAATACATTCTGACTTTTTTTGTATTTTTGTGTCTTATTTTTGCTTGGTGAATATACATTTGCTCAGCTTTTCTTTCCCTAATCAATCTGATTTTCTGTTTGGCAATGCTGTCCCTGTTCTACTGCTGTTGTTAATATGTGCATAGGTACATACCATGAACATCTCATCTTCATGGTTTCTTTTGGCATTTTATTGCCTTGTACCTCTCAACCTATTGTTCAGAGTTTTCTAAGTGTACAGTTTTGGTGCCATGAGCCTTCTTGGTCATGGCACCAAAACTTTAGAACTTCCTTCCCAGGGAAATTTGTCTTGTCTTCCCCTATCAATGTCTTTCACCAGCAGGTGTAGACGTTTTTCTATTTCATCTACCATACCTCCCAGAACAGTAACTGGTCTTCCTTCTAGTGCTGTTTATATTTAATTGAATTATTTTATAATTTTAATAGTGTTTTACATTGTTTTAATGTTTACGGGCTCTGATCAAGAGGAAAAGTGTCATAAATTTTTTTAGATAAATAAAATATATAAAAATCAGAAGAAACCAAAGCAGCACATTAACCACAAATGCTTGTCCCACTAAAAAGCATTTATAGTATGATTAAGAGACCTAAAACCCTAAATCTCATCAGGCAACTGATTTAAAAAATTGGAAACTAGTAAAGAGAACATTCATTTTATAGTGGCTACCAAAGTAAAAGACCAAAAGACCATCAAAATCTTAATGTACAGGAAGGTACATATGAGTGAAGTGATGCTCTCACAAATATTCCAGCCCGTCTCTAACCCCAAAGCAAATAGGTTATCAGAGAAGCTTATGCAAAATTGATATTGCATGTTCTTTATGATTCATAACATAAATCAATCTAGCAGCTGATCAACTGAGCCTGCAAAAAAAAATCTTCACGGGAAGACTGACATATTTCAACTAGGAATTCTCTGGCATGCAAAACAGTGGACAATTCCTTCTGTCCTAGGAAGAAGTGTACTTTTGTGAACTAATCAAACCTGACCAAAAAAATTACTCCTAATTACTTCAACCTGGATCTGGAAGCTGAAAAACAAGTTGCTTACCTGTAACTGATTATTTTTGAGTGGTCATCTGTGCATTAACACCTATGGGATATAGTGTGCCCATGCCAATCTTAATCAGTAACTTCAAAGCCTGAAAAAAAGGATTTTCATACCCTTCCCCATGCCATGTGCAACAGCTCCACTGTGCATACTTACAGGAAGGGGATGAAGATTTCGCCAGTTTCTTCTGACCACTACAAGTCCCGAAAGGAGGCCCACTCAAAGATCATCAGTTCCAGGTAAGCAACCCGTTTATCTTCTTCATGGTCTCTGTGTTTCATACCTAGGGCAGAATAGCAAGCCAAAACCACAGAATTCTACCTGGAGGTGGGTGCTGTAGGGACTCAGGAACAAGCTGCTTGCAAGACAGCTTGGCCCATGGAAGTCCTCTGTGAGTGACCAACATCCAGAACATAGTGCTTCACAAACATGCAAGGTGTGGCCCATGTGGCAGCTCTGCAGGTTTCAGGTAGAGGGATTCCTTTTAGGAATGCTGTAGAGGCTGAGCCCCGTGGCACAGAGTGGTGAAGCTGCAGTCAGAACCCTCTGCTCACGACCTGAGTTCGATCCCAGCGGAAGCTGGTTCAGGTAGCCGGCTCCAGGTTGACTCAGCCTTCCATCCTTCCAAGGTCGGTAAAATGAGTACCCAGCTTGCTGGGGGGAAAATGTAGATGACTGGGGAAGGCGATGGCAAACTACCCCGTAAAAAGTCTGCCGTGAAAATGTTGTAAAAGCAACATCACCCCAGAGTCAAAAACAACTGGTGCTTGCACAGGGGACTACCTTTACCTTTAGAGGCTGAGAGAGCCCTAGTGGAGCTAGGCTGAAGTTGTACCATGGACAGGGCTAGTGTGTGAGCCATATGTTTGATGAAGTCACTATAAGCTTGCAAGTCTTCCAATGGCAAAACTGGAGAGTCTTCTGTCATGTTCTATGTCAGGGACAGGTTAGTGTTGGAGTTCATCGGCTTGGAGCAATCATCATCGGAGTCTTGGTCCAAGTGTGGTGGTGATGCTTCCAAGTCAGATAGATCCAAAGGAGGTGTTGATGGTGATGGAGTTTTCTGCTGGTTGTTTTGGATGTTGGTTAGTTGGTGGCTGCTTTGGTCTTGGAGGTTTCAATGTCAAGTTGGAATCTTGGCAGCGAGAGTGGTAGGTGATGGAATGTGCTTCCCAACATGGCAGAGGTTGGGGAAGCCATGGGAATGCTGAAGGCATGGGGTATGCTCCATTGATGTACTGCCACTGATGTTGGTCCCATGGGGTCAGTGACGATGGAGGTGGTGGATGCTCAATTGGTTGGAGAGGGAGGAGGTTTTGGAATCGAGGGGGTGGTCAAATTGAAGGGTTTCTCCTGTTGGTGTGGAGCTGGACCCTGGTAAATAGTCGGGCTACCTTCAGTGCTGGACAATGAGTGCAATGTTAATTGAGTTAGGTCAATTTCCAAATCCAAGAGTTGAGGTGGCTGAATTAACTGTTTAGATGGTAGAGTCGGTCGGTGAGTTGAGCAGATGAATAGGAGGAATCAAAGATGGCTCCGGAATCTGATGAGGTTTCTCAAGACGGTGATGGGGACTTTTGGATTTCTCTGAGTCCTGTTTGTGCCTCTTTTCCTTGTCCTTTTTTGTGCTCTTTGCCTTCCCTGCATTTCTTAGCAGGAGTGGGGGTGTCTGAATCTGATGCTGGGCGGTTTGGCGCCAGCCAGTCAATGTCAGACTGAGCAGGGATTGCCTAGGTGGAGGTCAATGTGGTAGGAGTCAATGTTGAGGCATGCCCGAAGTCATCTTGGGAGGAGGTCATTTTGTGCACCAAAAGGGCGGACTCCAAGAGTGCTGTACAGAATTGAGCTGCCCGGTTTCTCTGGATCTCTTTAGAAAATTTGGTACAATGTGGGCAGATTTCTGGGTGATGAGATTCCCCAAGGCAAAGGAGACAGAGAGAGTGTACGTCCAGTGGGGGAATTTTATTACAGCCGCACTTGGTGCACCTTTTGAAGCATTCCCAGAGTTTTTTCCATGTGTTGGTGCCAGGAAACTCGTGTGTGGGGGGGAAACGGGAGGAAAGGGGCTAGGCCCTGGGTCCTCTGAGGAGGGAGAGAAGGGAGAGAGGACAGGTGGGAGTGAGAAATCGAAAATTAAAGTCAAATTAAAGTCACTAACCCACCAAACTTTCTTCCCTCAGGTTTCTGGAGTGAACATTGAAGTGAGAGCGACAACAAAGATGAAGAAATGTAGGCTTACGAGATAAATACCGACAAGGTTGAGGAAAAATATCCTATTTGCGTGGTGGTCAGAAAGCAACTGCTCATGTCCCTCCCTATGGGCATGTGCGGTGGAGCCCTTGTGCATGGCACAGGGAAGGGTATAATTTTGTTTCTAGGCTTTGAAGTTATCGATTAGGATTGGCGCAGGCACACTATATCCCATAAGTGTGAAGCACAGAGACCACAAAGAAGATCCTATTCTTTCTTAGAGAATGTGACTCCCTTCAAGACAGGCAAATCAACTCCTCCACTGGTACTAGGACAATCAACTATGAAAAACTTTGTCTTGTCTGGATTAAGCCTCAATTTATTCATTGTCATCCAGTCATATCATACATATCATATCATGGACAAAACTGCCATAGAAAGGAGAAAAAGAACTGGGTGCCATCAGTATCTTAAAAAGAAAACTGAAACATATAGAGAAGAGAAAGGAAAGTGATCAGGGATATAGAAATCATCAATCTGTTATTAGTGCAGAAAGTTTATTTAAATTTGTTTTATCAAAATATTAGCTTGTTGTTACCTACCAACGTCTAGAGTTGTCAACAATCACACCATTGTCTATGGAAAACTGATCTGTTGGAAGCCCTGCAATATTCCACGATCTAATTTTTATTGGATCACCAAGTGTCTTACTCAGAGAGAAGTTCTCAGAACAAGGAATATTTTTATCCTGCAAGAACAGATATATTTTTAAACAACCTTAAATCAACTAGCAATGGTTACTTAACAGCAGAAGAGAAAAGGACAAACTTGCAAAGATTTTTCCAAATTGCTACAGTGTTTTTCCCAAATTGCTAAGTATGTTTAGCTTATTAGGCACTTTTAGGTTACTTTGTGTGCTTTGTTGTTTTTCAGTTGCACAGTGGAGTCCGACTCTTTGCGACCCTATGGACAAAGTCTAGGATTTGTGTGCTAGGATTGTTTTATTTTAGCTGAGTTACAGCCAAATCAACATTTAAATGTACAGGGTCGAGTGTGCACAAAAACAAATACTGTGTAGATTTTTCAAGGCTGAAAAATCCAAGAGCTGCAGAGGTTTAGACATAGCCCTGGCCATAGTTTTCTTGAATGCTATATGAAAAATAAGTTGGATCCAAAGTACCACCAGTGGAGCAAAGTTGTGGGTTAGAACCTTCCCCACCCCACACACTGCAGCCCACTGAGCCCTCTGAAATGTTCTGCTCCTGGAGCCAGGCAAACCTCATAAATAGGGTGGGGAGTAGGTAGGGGGCCTTCAGTGGAATGGGAAAATCAGCAAAAATCACTCCCCCACAAACACACCCACACCCACTGCAGTACCATTCCACTGTTGTAAGTGCAACTTCAACCCTACACCCCAAAGATAATGTTGTTTGCTCCTGTCCAGAAGTCAAACATAGTCCATAGCAATTGCCTTAGCAATACTGTTGACGCATTGGCAGCTAAACTAGAAAACAGAGTGGAGACAGAAACTCAGACATTATGAGACTCCCATTATGTTGTACATAAACAGACGTGATAACAAATATGTGTGTACCAAATCCACTTCAAATTGTTGGTACTGACATTGAAAGCCCTATATGGCCAAGGACCTGTCTATCTAAGGGACCGCCTTTCCTCACATATATCCCAGAGAGCACTGTGTTCAGGAAGTCAACATCTGTTATCCATCTCTGTACCAAGGGAGGCCAGAGGGCCTTCTCTGTGGCAGCCCCTAATTTGTGGAACGCACTTCCAGCGGCCACGAGAGCCCTGCAGGATCTTTCCCAATTCCGCAGACCCTGTAAAACTGATATTTTCCGGCAGGCCTACAGTAATTAATGCACGAGGAGCTGCCACTAGTATGTCGCTGAATATCACCATCCATCAATCAGACATCTAGTAGAGCAATGCAGAGAATTAAGAACTTTAATGAAATTAGACTGTCTTTGTAAGAAATTTTATAGCACCATTTTTAAGTTTTAAATTTATAAATCGTTTATATGTGTTTCTGCTTTTAAAATAATAAGGTATTGTTATTGTTGTGTTATGATTGTGAGCCGCCCAGAGTCCGTGTGTGGAGTGGGCAGCATACAAATTTAAGGTAAATAAATAAATAAATAATAATCTTTGTTACTTTCATTATCAACTTGAGATATTTTAGTGTTTGCAATTCCTAAAGATAAGAAATGGCAGAAGTCTTTGTATGTTTTGGAGCAAAACCAACAAAAATATCTCAAAACTCATCCCCCTCCCAACAAAAACAACAGTCATTGTTTAAACCCACCTTACATAGTTGGCTCCAGTCCTTAGTACACGTTTGTCGAAAGCCAGCTGTGAAAGCACCCAGGTAAGCTATTACTCCTGCTGATACCAAGACATCTCCTGTCAGGTTATCATATGTGTTTTGAAGATCATCTGCAGCATTAGACCATCTATGAGAAAGCACAAAATTGAACACCTAGTACTATCACCATTAGTTGTTGCCTCAACACATGGGAGGTGTTAAATCAGAATTAGAAATCATACAACTAGAAAAAAATGGCTAAGCATCAAACCAGGATTCAAGAGGTTAAAGTCCCCATTCTACCACGGAAGCTCACTGGATGTCCTTGGGTCAGTCATTCTCTCTCAGCCTAGCTTACCACACAGGTTGTGATGATAAAATAAAAAGAAGAAAAGCAGCATATAATATCTAAATATAAAAATTAAAATTTTGAGAATGTTTTTGCACATTGCATGCAAGCGTAACATTTATTCACTTTAAAATATTTGTGTATATATTTTACCACATGGATTTCAGATGTTCACAGATAAGTAGTGTTGAAAAATTTCTTTTTTGCTTGCTAGAATGAATGCAAAGTATTTTTCTCTGACCTTGATTTTTCTCCACCAAGACCTCCAATCAGCTTTTCTGCTCTTTCTAGCTTTTTAGCACATAAATCCACCTGAAATTCTAGGCGAGCTTTTTCTTCCGTTTTTTCTGCAAAGGTTTGCTGCAAAGCTTCCAAACGATCTTCAACAGCTTGAAGTTCAGCTCTCTTTTGATTTAGTAATGCCATAGTTTGTGCTAAAGACTGCTGTGCCTCTGCTAAGCGGGCTTTCTTAGGAGCAACAACCTATTCAATTACAGTTGAAAATCACTGATCACTAAATGGCTAAAGAAAAAATATAAAATAAAATGAAGTCTACAAAATGTAGTTCAGTTGCTGTACACAGGCAATTTAATGATAAAAATATCTTTCCAGAGACTTGAAGCTAAAAGTTCAATTAAACATAATAATATATTAAGTGCTGTTCCTATTCAAGTCCAAATGACAAAAAGAGCAAATATGAAGGGGGGAAGATCTGCTTGTTTTAATTTTTATTTCTTCTTTTTTTAAAAAAAAAATATTTTATTAGATTTAAACTAAATACAAAAAAGAGAAAAATAAAACAGGAATAACCACCAACTACAACTGAGATAAAAGCAAACATAGGAAGTAACCTTCTAAATTACCAACATAAGGGACAAAATAATAAGAAAAATACACAGAGACAAAGAAATATTGTTAAATCAAAGTATTGACAGAGGGCTTAACATTCAGCATGTTTTGGAATTTATCTTGATGGCTTTAAGGACTGTTATTTTCCTATGAATTATTCTATTAAGTACATACTTAATTCCCCCCTCCATAATATGAGGAAGGGCTTGGATAAATGTTGAGTGCCTCTTTGATTTGTATATATGACAAATTCATGCCACATTTTTTAAAAGTCTGACATTTTGGCTTTACCTTGGATTACTCCAAGCTGATAAATCAGTTTTTCTGCCATGGCTATTTGCCATAGCTCAAGCTACCAAAAATGTAAGGTTAAAAATTTTGCAGATTTCCAACTTTTTGCAATTATCCTATGGGCTGCCATCAACACAAACACTATTTAATCCTTCAGATGTCACTTTTTCATTTTGTTCCCCCCAGATTGTTAACAGAGCTTATGCTGGTATGGCGTAAATAATTTCATGAGTGATGTTTCCCATTTCTGAAAATATTTGCTCCCAAAACTGTAACATTGCAAACTGTAAAACTGCATGAACACCACATGCGAATATAATAACCTTGGTAATTACAGTTTCTCCAACAATTATATTACTTGTGTTACTTATTCTCGCAAGGCATACTGAGTAATATACTACTGATGTAATAGTTTCAGAGAGTTCTCACTAAGGACTATCAGTATAGTTTTCTGCCATATTTCTATTCCTCCATCAGAACACTTTCTGTGTTCTGAGTTGAGCTCCTATCCAGTTATTGGCTGCAGTAAGATCCACTTAAACTCAGTGCTTGATTTCCTTTTAGACATCTTCAACCCATTCTAGTGTGCGTGGATGAATTTCAAATTGTCTGGACAAAGCTATAGGATAGGTCTATAAATGGCTATTCACTCTGGCAACTATATGGAACCTGGATATTCAGAGGCAGTATACTGGAGACTGCCAAAGCTGGTGTCACGTTCTCAGGGTTCAGGCAGGAGTCCAAAGCCAGTCCAAGGTCAAAGTCCAGGAAGTCAAGCAGGAGCCAAGTCACCAATGCAGAATCACAAACCGGAGTCAGTCCAAAAGCCAAAAGGTCAGGGTGCCAAGGAAATCAAGCAGGTCAGGATCAGAAAGCAGCGTGGATGCAAGCCAGAGAATAGACTTGTTGCTTCCACAAGGTTACCAGGTTCTGGGTGGGAGCTATATGGGAGTCTCAATCAGCCTGCTCCCTGGGTGGCAGTGACTCTGCTAGAACTCAGGGCTGAGAGTTCTGAAGCATCGGCATGCCTCAAGTCTTCGCTCTGAAAGTTCTTTCTGGAGCCTGCTTCGAACTCTTGAGATGGGAGGAGGAGAGCTTGGAGGAGATTGATCGTCAACAGCTGACACAGGTGCCTGGAGAGTGATTGATGGGCCAGCTGCTGTTTGTTCAGCTGAGGAACTGGCTGGCAACTCTTCCAGGTCTGTTAACCCTTCCAGCTCCTCCTCGTCAGGGCTCATGACAGCTGGGGACAAACAACAGAAGGACTACTGCCTCTATGCTCTCCTTGTGAGCTTTCCAGATGCATCTGACTAGGTGCTGTTGGAAATAAAATGCTAAGCCAGATACCATTGTGACAATCTTCACCTAATGGGGCTTTGTGGAATTAGTATTTTCCAAGCACAGAGAAAAGAAGGTACACAATCCCACCTTTGCAACTCTGTCATAAACTTCCATTGCCATAATCCATTTACACAGGCCTTCTGCTGCTGAGGATGCTTTAACCACTTTGGCTGGATCGAACTCAGGATTAGTTATATATTCAGCACGAATCTTCTGCATGACAGAAACCTGTGTGACAATACATCATGTATATTTGAAAACTGTTGATATAATTCCCAAGCCTTTGCTTGGTGAGATAATGGATATGTAGTGGTACACCTACAAGGGAGAATCAGTTGGTGGGAGGAAAAGGTACTTAACCATGCCTCTCTTTATTGATTCTCCCCTGAAGAGGTCTCCCTGAACTGTTTTTTTTCCCCTAAGCTGGGCATGCTTCCAATATCAAAACCCAGCTGGGGTAAAAACATTTTAAAATGACCAGGTAAGCAGTTGCCAAAGAGAATCAGTGGGGAGGGTGGGAAAGAAAGGTTAAACATCCCACAACAAATTAATCTTCCCTGTGAAATTTGCCCCAGCCCTTACATTATTATTATATGCTCAGGAAACTAACATTTTCCTTCTGATGTGTAGTTCTATCCTGACCAGCTCAATTATTTTTGCATTGTAACACCACAGCTGACACTGAAGCATTCTACCAAGACAGAAATTCCTTCCCTCTGTTCAGCATTAAAATTAGCGTCTTCCTAGGCACTAGTAATAAGTTTGAATTGCCTCTGGGTATTCAAGGGAGAGGGAGGGAAGGCAGCATAGTATAGCCTGATTTCCTCAGATCTCAGAAGCTAAGCAGGGTCAGTACTTGGAAAGGAGACCCCCAAAGAAGACTGCAGAGGAAGGCAATGGCAAACAGACTCTGATTCTCACTTGCTTTGAAAGCCCTTTGATGTCATCACCATAAGTCAGCTGCAACTTGACAGCACTTAACAGACAAACATTAAAGGAGATCTAGGTGGGTAGCCATGTTGGTCTGAAGTGACAGACTAAAGTTAGAGTCCACTGGCACCTTTAAAGGTATGACATTTTGTGTGCATACACTCATACCTTGAATGAAACTTTGTTGGTCTTAAAGGTGCCACTGGACTCTAACTTTAATCTAACACATTAAGGGAAGAAGGGATAAGTCTTGCCTATAGCTGCCATGATTATGCCATGTGTAGAATTCTGCTCTCCCACATCAACATAAACAGCTACTTGTCTCTTGACATTAAATGACAGGCAAAGAGCCTCACATTGATCCCCCTTTCATCAACACAATTTGGTGTTACTCCATGATTGCTTGATATGCAGTGTTGTGACAAATAGCTGATTTCTCCTTTATTTTCCCTGTAATATAAAATACTGTCATTTATCATCAGGAATTACCTGAACAACAACAGTGACTTACATGAGTCAAATCTGAATTTAAAAACAGAGTATCTGATATTTGCATTCAGCAAAATGTGGCAGGGTACTGCCTTCAGAGTTGCCCCTCCCCAGCTGAAATGGATCACGGGAGGAGGAGCACTCAAGCACAGAAGGATGTCTTCTTCTCCCTCAAATAAGAACCTCTGTGCTTGAAGGCTGCTATGGGCCAATTCCATTTGCAAAGAAACTATGTATTTTTGGAGCAAATGTCACAGAAACAGTTGATCATTATCTTTTTTAATAGTTTACTGTAGAGAGAAATCAGACAGAGAATGAAAAATTATTCCATTCTGTACTGTAAATATTATTACCATCTATTATAATAATTTGTTATAAGACTACAAAAACTTACTGGAATGTTGTCCTTGTCATACTCTCTCAGGTCTTTTAGAAAATTCATGTCACCCAAAAGTTTTTTGCTAGGCCCCCAATAGTCCAGAATCTGTAAAAAAAAAGTTGTAGAACTGAAAATAGTTATTTTTTTAAAAAATGAAAAAGTTTCTCTAACTAAATAAAATTATTCTCACATTAATTAGGTTGATAATAGGTTCCCAGGAATAGTTCTGAGCTCCATAATCCCACAACACCACTCAGGGAAATCTAGGGTTGCTATAACAGAGATATGCAATGGCAAACCAGCTCAGAATGTCTCTTGCCCTGAAAACCCTATGTAAATCAGCAGCAATTTGATAGCAAAAAAAAAAAAATCACATAAACTGCATCGCTAACAAATACATCATGTCCCACAACGCCATAACATATATTATAGAAAGCCTCCTAAACCAGGTAAGAGTTGTCAAGCTAGAAGTAGCCAATCACATCAGATAAGTTGGCTGATTTTAAAAACTGAGATGTAACATCAGATTCTATAAAGGTGTTTGAAAATCAAAACAAGAGACAGAAAGGAAATCAAATTAATTGAAAACCGATATTATTATTTTTTCTTTTTGCCGTCAAGTAGCAGCAGACTCATGGCAACCCTGCAGGTTTTTGTTGTATATGTGACTTGAATTGTATCTATGATATAGTTTTTGTTTGGCCCATTGGAGCCTGTAGAACTGAGCTTGGGGACTCAGGAACAATAGGGAGTAGGACCCAAATTTTACTGCCCTACTTCAATCACGAGCCCCCTGCTGGTTTGAATGGGCCAACAGCGCGCTAGAATGGGAACTCTGTGTGTATATAGAGTTGGCCCTGTAGGCCCAGTCTTCAGTCTTCTAAGGCAGCGCTATACCATGTTGTATTCAATAAAAGAGCTATGTTCACTACCACCTTACCTCATCATTGCATAGAACCCACTATATTATAGTGGCAATGAGGATGGGATCCTGGTAAGCGAGACCAGCAGCCACGGGGCTGCATCGCACACCGCTGCATCTGCATCCAGCCCTGCACACCGCAGTGCCTACGCTGACAATGGCTGCTACACCAGGAATGATTCCGGAGTTCAACGTGACCAGCCCCGAGCAATGGGAGACATGGTTGGAACAACTGGAGAACTTCATCCACTACCACAGGGTCGAGGGAGCAAAGAAGAAATTGCTACTACTCAGCTGGTGTGGAATAAACACCCAGGAGCTGGCACATAGGTTAATGGCACCAACCACCCTCAAGGACACCTCCTTCGAGGACATCACCGCCACCCTGACGACCCATTTTGCACCGCAGCCGATGGTCCTCGCCTGACAATTTGATTTTTCCGAGCGCCGCCAGAGTCCCAACGAGTCAGCAGGGGACTTCATCACAGCCCTTCTCCACCTGTCACTCTGCTGTGATTTCCTCCGGCTGGACAACGCCTTGAGGGATCGGTTTATTTTCAGGCTGCGGGATGAGAAGCTTCGGAGGAAGCTGCTCGGGAAAGATGACGTGGACCTCACCAAGGAGATTAAAGAGGCTATCACCTATGAGAAGTCGCGGAAAGAGTGCATGGCAGCCGTGGCCCACCAAGCCGCCTCATCATTTTCAGAATTGGATGACTCAGGGGGAGACGACGCTCTCAAACTCCACCACTTAGCTGTGAAGCGCCAGCCGCCACGTGTGACTGAGACTGCGCCTGCCCGGGAGTGTGCCAGCTGCGGGGAGCATCACGAGCGCTGTTCTTGCCATTTCCAGGACACCGTCTACCACCAGTGCAGAGACAGGTCATCTCGCCCAAGTCTGCCACTCAAAATCAACCCAAGAGAGCACCACCTGAAGGAAGAGTGGAAAGAATGGCCACCATCCCAAGGTCACCCTCGTGGAAGACATCAACGCCATCCATGCATCAGTTGGGCAGGTATGCGACATCACCATGTCGTCTCCTGATTAACTAAAAACAGCAGTGTTTATTGACAGCGCTCCATGTAGAATGGAGATTGACTCTGAGGCCACCCACACCATCATATCGGCCCAGACTCTTAAGAAACTGTGCCCGGGGGGGACCCAAGCTGTGCCAATCCCCCGTAGACATCCGGGATTTCCAGAAAAGGGCAACTGTTATCCTAGGGGTCAGGGTAGTCAAAGTACAGTACGGAAAATTCTCTGGTAACCTTCACTGGCTGTTAGCTGAGGGGAACCTGAGCAGCCTACTAGGCCAGGCTTGGTTCGCACCCCTGGGGATCCAGGTAGAGGGAATCCACAACACCCCAGCGAGCATGGATTTCCAGGACAAATGTGGGGAGTTTCCATCTGTTTTCGACAGAACCCTGGGAACATACACGGGCACCCTCGTATCATTACAGATCAACCCCAATGTGCAGCCCATACGGCTGATGGCCTGGTGGGTACCCTTTGCCTTAAAACCCAAAAACGAGGAGGAACTATTCCACCTCGTGGCACGGGGGTCCTGGAGCTGGTGGCTAACACACGTTGGGAAACCCCGATCATCACCCCCATAAAGCCAAATTGGAGTGTCCGCATCTGCGCAGACTACAAATGTACGATCAACAAGGAGCTTCAGGACCATGCCTACGCGGTCCCGGTGGTCAGCCATGTGTTAACGTCCCTAGCAGGCGCCAAAATTTTTGGAAAGGTGTATCTGGCCCAAGCATACCAGAAATTGCAGGTGGACGCCACTACAGCTGAGGCCCAAACCACAGTCACCCATCGAGGCGCTTTCCGGGTAAAGTGCCTCCAAGTTTGGGGTCAGTGTGGCCCTGGGGAGCTTTCAGAACTTAATGGACTCTCTCTTAAAAGGCATCTCCGGGGTCCAGCCATTCTTTGACGATGTGCTGATTGCTGCAGCAACAGAGGAGGAATTTGTTAGCATCAGGCACTTTAAGATGAAAACTGCTGATGCAACAGTATGTAACTCCAACTATACTAGCTAATGAGAGGCATGTGAAGCTAGTTAAGTGGGGTGTAACATGATTGGCCAGCTGCACCATAAGAACAAGGAACCTAACTCTTAGTCTTCATTGGGTTGATGAGGAGGAAGGACGTGTTGGAGAAGTGGAGAGCTATTGTTATCAGAGACTGTTACTCTGTCCGTTTGACTGATGATGGTAATGACCCTGGTATGTGTAGACTATTCTCTGGATTTGTGACTGTGTACTTCTGACCTGGATGAACTGAACTAACTGTGCTTTGACTATCTTGGACTGCCTTTAACTACTCTTTTGCTGTAACCCCAATACAACTGTTTCAACCGGCTTACTGAAGTTGTGTCTTTGTAGACTTTTACTAGAGGCTGCACTTATCAGCATACTCATACTGCAGAACTCCCATGCACTACTGACAGAATTCGCCTTCAGCCTCCGCACCATGCTCTTTTTTACTTTTTCTAGGTACCTTTTTTTTATTATATATATTAAAAAAATAATATATAAAACTATAACACATCATATAAAAACCCTCCTAAAATACAATAAAATAATAAAACTTTCCGCACCTATAGAGGTCGAGGATAGCTAAAATATAGTTTAACCAATTGTAAAATCCAAGATTAGTTCAAATTAATATAAAATCCTTTAAATCAGAATATATAAAATCATTTATAACCTAAAATTCAAACAGATCATACAAAACATGCAATTTCTTGTCTCTTAGTATGGAACTTCACAAGGTAATGGCAGAATTTAGCTATCTGTCTGGACTTGCATCCACCAAAAGTTTCTCCAAACACGCCCCGTCCGCATCTGCTATTGGTTTAACTACAAACGGGGGAACAAACCTGTCCCTATATACTTGGTGAAATGGGCATCGAAAAAACATATGCGTCATCGACTCCACCTCTCCTGTAGCACAAGAACAGCGTCGATCTTCATATGGAACTTTTCTATATTTTCCTTCTAACACTTTTGAGGGCATGGCTGCGCATCGAGCCAACGTAAAGGCTCTTCTGTGAGCTGATACCTCCAAATAAGAAAAGTACTTGGCCATCCTCATAACATATTTAGTCTCAGACGCCAAAAAAGAAGGGGCCTTTCTAGATCCCTTTGTCTCTCTATATCACAGATTCTTTGTTTGATAATACTTTTTGCTTTGGCAATACTTTGCGTCAAGAGGTTTTCAAGTGAGAATCCTATACTTTCCAAATTGCTTTTAACCAATTGCAGCCACCTTGGCCTGTAGAGGTCAAATTATTAGAGGAATTAGAGGCCTTTTTTGTTTGTATAGACCCTTCGCCATTGGTATGCCGAAGATAACATAATTCTGGCCTCAATTCTCATTTGCCCAGTTTCTAGTCACAAAAGGACATTTGGCACACCTGGCAGGAGCTGCCTGCACCATACTCCAGTGCTTCAACAAGGCAGGGTTCAAGGTAAAGAGGGAAAAATGCCTGCTGGGGGTCCCTATGATAGACTTTTTGGGATACATGGTGGATGCGAGGGGAATCCACCTGGCTAAGGACAAAATCACAGCCATTTGTGAAACACCAGTCCCCACTAACTAGTCTGAATTCCAAGCATTCCTCGGCTTGCTCAACTTTTACCATGTCTTCTTTCCCCACAAGGTGGCGGTAGCAGAACCCTTACATAGGCTCTTGGACAAATGGGCTCCGTGGGTTTGGGGTTGCAGGCAAGTGGCTGCCTTCCAGGCAGTTAAGCACCTTTAACTTCTAACAGTTTGCTGGTGCACTTCAATAAGCAGCTGCCCATCGTCTTGGCCTGCAACGTCTCCCCCTACGGGGTGAGTGCTGTCCTGGCCCATGTGCTGCTGGATGGCAGGGAGGTCCCGGTAGCCTATTACTCTAGGACATTGCAGAAACCGGAGCATAGCTACATGCAAATCGATAAGGAGGGCCTGGCAATCATGGCAGGAGTTAAAAAAATTCCATGATTACCTGTATGGCCGGCCCTTCACCATCCTAACGGACCATAAGCCTTTATTCGGCCTCTCTGCCCCCAACGAACAAACTCCTTAGATGTTGTCACTCAGTGTACTGCGGTGGTCCATTTTCTTGGCTGGGTACCAGTACGGCCTTCAGTACCGGCCGGGGAAAGCAATGGGCCACACGGATTCCCTCAGCCGCTGCCATCGGACAATCCGGATCCTGCCCCAGCGCACCAGATCCTGCTTCTGGAGTTGCTTCCAGACCACCCAGTTCACGCTAAGGACATTGCATGCTGCTCAGCTAAGGACAAAATACTCTCCCGAGTTTTGAACTGGGTGTGGAGGGGATGGCCTACGGCCTGGTGGGTCTGGAGTTTGCTGCGTTCGCATCCACAGGGACTGGGAGGCCTGCCTTGCAGAATTCTTATTATCCCAGCACATTATCCCCTCCACTGCCACGGGCCACAGCCCAGCCGAACTCTTCATGGGCCACTGGTTAACCACCCTACTAGACCGGTTACATCCAGACAGAGCCCTCGACCTGCAAGAGGTTCCAGAGGTGGTCCGGGCACCTCAAGGGTTAGATACAGGACCTGGTTATGGCTAAGAATGGGGAGAGGTGTGCTTAGATTCCGGCAAGGGTTGCTCAGGTGTTGGGGTCCATGATGTATAAGGTAACGACGGGGGGGGGGGGGCACTCTAAGACAGCACATAGACCAGTTGAAGTCCTGCAAGATTCCCAACGAGGAAGTCGAGGACTACAGTCCTGATGACCTGCCAGTCACTCCCACTCCTTCCCCGACCATCATGGCCAAGTCAGAAACACAGGGCCCTGTCCTCCTGGAACAGCCGACAGTCGCAGAGACCAGGGGACCGCCAGCCAAGAGCAAGGCAGCGTTGGCTCCCCCACTCACCGCCACCGCTCAACTGAGAGCACTCCAAATAGATAAGGCACAACTACTGACTAAGAAAGAACCTAGACTACAGAATACCTTTTCCTGGACCATGGAATATACACCTCTTACTTTTGCTATTAAGACAATAATTGCCAAATACTGGCCTTTGATAAATGATGTTCCTGGCTATGAATCTGCTCCTTATGTTGGCCTTAGGAAAACATGTTCTATTAAGGACACTGTCATCAGATCAGACATTAGGGAGCCTTTGCCACAAAGTACTTTGCCAAGAGGTCACTTTAAATGCTAGAAGTGTAAAATATGCAAGAATACAGTGTGTGTTTCCTTTACGGTGGGTAAAACAAGTGTGGAGCTTCATTCCTTCAGTACCTGTGATTCTTTTAACATCATTTATTATATCCAATGTGAGTGTCCCCTGGTCTATGTGGGAAGCACAACTCAGCCTTTGAAAGTAAGATTTATTTATTTATTTATTTTCGTAGATTTATAGGCCACCCTTTCCCATAGTGGGCTCAGGGCGGCTTCCAACACGTTAAAACAATCAAATCAATTTAAAACAATTAAAACAAGTTAAAACAGTTTAAAATTAAAACAATTAAGCCACACTCACAATTAGGTGGGGCAGCAAAGATGGTATTAACAGATTGATTCGGCTTGCTTGTCCCAACCTAGATGTTCAAATTCCGGCTATCTTGGTTTCAAATAATCAGTACAGTGCAGTCAATGCGGGGGGGGGGGGGGCGTTTAAATGATAGGACACCTGTCTGCCTCAGTCATAGGCCCGATGGAACAGCTCCTTCTTACAGGCCCTCTGGAATGGTAACAGATCCTGGAGGGCCTGAACCTCCACTGGGAGCTGATTCCACCAGGTTGGAGCCAGGGCTCAAAAAGTCCTGGCCCTGGTCGAGGCACGCCGGGTGTCCTTTGAGCCAGGGATGGTCAGAAGATGTTGGCTGGCCGATCATAGTGACCTCCAGGGCTTATATGGGGAGAGAAGGTCCCGCAGGTATGCCGGTCCCAGGCCGCACAAGGCTTTGAATGTCAATACTAAAACCTTAAAGCGAATCCGGTACTCAACTGGAAGCCAGTGCAAACTGCGTAGCATCGGCTGACTGTTTGTCCATACAGGTGATTCAGACAGCAATCATGCTGCCGCATTCTGCACCAGCTGGAGCTTCCGGATCAGCCTCAAGGATAAGCCTGCGTGGAGCGAGTTACAGTAGTCTAGCCTGGAAGTGTCTGTTGCATGGATCACTGTAGCTAAGTCCTGAGGGGCCAGATATTTTTTGCAAAATTTTTTGCAGATAAAATCATGTCGCTCCGCCAGGACTTGCCTGCCACATTGGATACAGTACAAGAACTCGAGGCTCCGTGCCTGTCTTCTGGTTTAGTTCTGGATCACTTCGACACACTTAGCCTAGGGGTAGTTGACGGAATTCTCTCTACTATACGCCCAACAACTTGTGATCTGGACCCATGCCCCTCTTGGCTGATTAAATCTTGCCAGAGGGAGCTTAGATGTCCTTTACGGGACATTGTAAATAGTTCCCTCTCGGAGAGGCACTTTCCAACACCTCTGAAAAAGGCTATGGTCCGTCCTCTCTTGAAAAAGAGTATAGCAGATCCGGCTGAATTGGCAAATTATCGACCGGTCTCAAATTTACAATTTTTAGGTAAAATTATTGAGAGGGCAGTTGCGTTACAGTTGCAGGGTTTTCTGGATGACGCTTCCATCTTAGACCCTTGCCAGTCCGACTTTTGTCCAGGCCATGGGATGTAGACAGTGCTGGTCGCCTTGGTGGATGACCTCCAGCGGCATCTGGATCAAGGTGGCGTGGCGGTGCTGATGTTGTTAGACCTGTTGGCCGCGTTCGACACGGTTGACCATAAGTTACTGACCCGCCGGCTCACCAACGCAGAGGTCAGGGGGTTGGCCTTACAATGGCTTTCCTCCTTCCTCGAGGAATGGGGACAAAGGGTGGCAATTGCGGGAGAGCTGTCCCAGAGGCACGCACTAGATTCTGGGTGCTGCAGGGAGTAACATCTCTCCCCGATGTTACTTAACATCTACATGCGCCCCCTTGCCCAGATTGCCCCGAGGTATGGGCTTGGGTGCCATCAATATGCAGATGACACCCAGCTCTATCTACTAATGGATGGCTGGCCTGGATGCATCCCAGGAAATCTGGACCTGCCATTGCAGGCCGTGGCAAGCTGGCTCAGGCTCAGTAGGTTGAAGTTGAATCCAACGAAGACAGAGGTCCTTTGCTTGGGTCGTGGTGCTCTGGGAAAAGAAATTCCTCTCCCAGTTTTTGAAGCAGCGCACCGGGTCAGGAGCTTGGGGGTCCTACTGGAGCCTTCATTGTCAATGGAGGCCCAGATAACGGCCACTGCCAAGTCCACGTTTTTTCATCTTAAGTGGACAAGGCAGTTGGCCCCCTTCCTAGAGCGTCGGGACCTAGCAACAGTGATCCATGCAACGGTCACCTCGAGAGTGGATTACTGTAATGCCCTCTACATGGGGAGGGCGGGATATAAATAAAATGTATTATTATTATTATAGGGTGCTAGTTGTTTGGCCTCCCGGAGATGATAAAAGGCAGATTGTGCAACAGCTGTGACCTGGGCATCCATAGAGAGGGTGGAATCCAGTATCACACCCAAGCTCCTCAGCTTCTGGGTTGGCACAAGAGATGCACCATTCAGGATGGGAAGCTGGATTCCTGATCTTGGTCCCCGCCCCCGATCCAAGTACAGGACCTCAGTCTTAGTTGGATTAAGCTTCAACCAGCTCTATTGCTGCCAACTGGTCACTGCTTCCAGCACCTTGGTTAGATGATCTGGGGCAGACTGGGTGGCCGTCCATCAACAGATAGAGCTGGGTGTCATCTGCATACTGGTGACAACCCAGCCCAAAACCTCTGGCAATCCAGGCAAGGGGGCGCATATAGAAGTTAAACATCATCGGCGAGAGAATAGCTCCCTGCAGCACACCACATTCTAGTGAGTGACGCAGGGAGGTCTTTTCGCCGATCATCACCCTTTGTCCCCAGCCATGGAGGAAGGAGGAAAACCATTGTAAGGCAACCCCCTGGACTCCAATGTCGGCAAGGCGGTGGGTCATTAGATCATAGTCGACCGTGTCAAATGCTGCAGAAAGATCTAAAAGTGGTAGCAGTGCTGACCCGCCTTCTAAGGTCATCTGTGAGGGCAACCAGAGCAGTCTCCACCCCATAACCAGGACGGAAGCCAGACTGGAAGGGATCAGGAACAGATGTATCATCCAAGAAAGCTTGAAAAATGGTCTGCCACCGCTTTCTCAATTATCTTGCCCAGAAATGGTAAATTCGAGACTGGGCGATAACTGGCTAGGACCAATGGGTCCAGAGATGGCTTCTTCAAAAGCGGGTGAACCACTACCTTTTTAAGCTTAGCTGGAAAAACACCTGATGACAGGGACAGATTAACAATCTCAGCTAAGGGCCCCAGAATGTCCTCCCCGCCTGCTTTAACAAGCCAGGATGGACATGGGTCCAGAGGACAAGTGGTGGGCTTCATCGCAGCCAGGATCCTGTCCACATCCTCCTGAGAGAGGCGGCTGAAGCGGTCCAATGTGGGACCCAAAGACGGACAACAGGCTTCCAGTTCCCGTACTATGTCAATTGTTGCTAGAAGATTATGGCGGAGAGTCGAGACTTTATTTGCGAAATAAGTCGCAAAGGCCTCACAGCCAATATCCAATTCCCTAAACTTTTGATTGCCAACCGGCACCATAGTCAATGATCAAATCGTTCTAAACAACTGGGCTGGGCGTGATTTCGCAGATGCAATGTAGGCCGGATAGAAATCTCTCTTAGCGGACTTCACTGCCTTCTCATAGACCTTCATAAACGTTCTATAAGAAGTTCTAAACTCCTTGTCATAAGATCTCCGCCACACTCGCTCTAGCTGTCCAAACTGCTGCTTCATCCTCTGCAACTCCATGGTATAACAAGACGCTGCTTTGGTACGGCAGCGAAGACGGCGTCGGGGCACAATATCGTCGATGGCTGTGGAGAGCCAGGAATACCAGTCCTTCACTAGCTCATCTAACGATCTGCCTGGGGGCATTGGATCCCGCAGAGCCTCCCGAGGCCGCTCTGGGTCCAGTTGGCTCCACGAGCAAGCATAAATCCGCTCACTGCCCAAACAGGAGGTGGGCTTCAGGCCCAGTCCGACTTTCAGGGCAGAATGATCTGACCATGGAACTGTATCAACAGCTATTAGATCCGGTGTTATCCCAGCCCCAAAGACCAAATTGAGCGTATGGCCAGCCTGATGAGTGGGAGCTGAAAAATCTGGCTGAGCCCCAGTGTCTCCATGGATGACACCAGGTCCTGGGCCTGCGTGGAAGCTGCATCATCCACATGGACACTGAAATCTCCCAGAACTACTAGCCTGGGGAAGGCCAATGCCCAAGTCGACATTGCCTCCAGCAGGGCAGGCAGGCTCTCTGGGGGTGCGTTGGGCACCCGGTACACAACCCAGATAGCCAAGCTCTCCTCGGCTTCCCATATCAGACTGACACATTCAATGCCCATGATGTTTGGGACAGGAAGTGCCCTGAAAGAGAAAGACTCATGAATGAACACCGCAACCCCACCCCTGGCCGGTAGTCCGCGATTGGCGGAGGACTGAGAACCTGGGTGGAGTAAGCTGATTCAAGGTGATCATCTCGCCCTCCCATACCCAGGTCTCCGTCACACATGCCAGGTCTGTCATTACATGAAATAATCACGTAAGGTGTAGGTCTTTTTGTTGATAGACCTGGCATTAATCAACACCAATGTCGGAGCCGGATAAATCTTCCTAGCCCCACAACCTGCATACCTTGGGATGGGATTTAGGAGGGAAGAGGTTCGAGCTTTCCCATATCTCTGGCCTCTTCCTGATCTCTGAAACCTAGTCCCACTGCCATATCTCCCCTACCTCCAAATGACCAGAATCCCTGACCCAGTCATGGCCTCCCCTGCACAGTGCTATCGAGCAGAGTTGGTTCACCTAGCCTGTGTTCCTTAATCTATTACACTTTCATAAATTACTTCAAGCCCATTAAGCACAGAATATAAATATATCAAATGAATTGACCCCCTACTACTAATTTAAACCTTTATTAACTAATTAATATAGAAAACCCTCCCCACTTCAATTTAACCCAATTAACTCAATCTGCTAACTAAAACCAATCTATAAGTAGCACTTAAAAGGCATCAATAAAATGACTCCAGTCTCTGGTAACCAAGATGCACTGGAAAAACTGCAGAAGAGTGTAACAGCTGGATTTAAGAAAAATCACGAAGCCTTGGATGAATTAAGAACTGACTTGATGAGTGAAGTAAAGAAGACAAATGACCAGTTGGCTGAATTCCAAAAACAACTGCTGGCTAATACGCAACAGGTCCATGGCTTAACTGCTAAAGTAGACAGAATGGAAGAGCGAAGTAAGCAGACAAGTGACATAGCTAGAGAGAATCAAAAAGAATTGACAGAGCTGGAAGATCGATTGATGAGACTTGAAATGGAGAAAGCAGCAACAATTCTGCGTTTCCAAAACATCCCTGAAGAGAGGGAAGAAGACCTACCCAGTAAGATAATGGACATTTTAACAGTGGATAATGAAGAATTACTAGAAGAAGGCCCAAGAGATATCTTATGGGCTAAAAGAGTCTCATCCAGTTACATAAGGAAGTTTAAACTCCCTAGGGAGGTTCAAGTTAAACTTTTGCGATCAGAAACAACGGAAAGAGTCCTGAGAAAAACAAGAGAATGTGAAATTAATTGGAAAGGAAACAAAATAAAGATTCTAAAAGAGATACCTTGGAGTGTAAGGCAGAGGAGGTTTAAATTCAAGAAACTGTCAGCGTGGCTAATTAAGCATGAAATTCAGTTTAGATGGCTTTTTCCACAAGGTCTCTTTTTTACATTTCAAGCGAAGAGGTATAACATTACTACTGAGGCAAAGATGGAAGAATTCTGGGACCAGTGCGTGGAACGGAGTGGATCGGAGTCAGGAGGCGAACAAGAGCTAGAAGGCGATGAAGAATCTCCGGCTGGAGAATCCCCCAAAAAACAACGAGACAAGATGAAGACAAGACTTCAGAGTAGGAAGGAAGTCAAGATACCTGATAGTAAGGAATCACCAAAATGAATTCCAAGGCAGAGACTACAATATTTTCTTTGAATGTGAACGGTTTAAATGAACCCGGCAAGAGGAGGAGAGTCTTTCAACAATTGAAAAAATCTGGCGCACAAATCATTTGTTTACAGGAAACTCATATTCGGAAAGACAATGTAAAGTACTTGGAAAACAAGAAATTTGGAACTTTATATGCTTCATGTGACTCGCAGAAGAAGAAGAAAGGGGTAGCAATTTTCATCTCTCATCAGATTAAATCGAGCTGTTTGTATTCGGATGAGCAAGGAAGAATTCTTATCGTTGAAGTAGAATTAAATGGGCAGAAAACAATTTTGGGGAATATATATGCCCCCAATGAAAATCAAGAAAAATTTTATCAAGATCTGTACCTTAAGTTAAGAGAATTGAACTCGGACAGATATTGTATTATAGGAGATTACAACGCGATATTTGATACGAAATTGGACAAAAAATATGAAGACTCACAAAAGAAAAAGAAGAAGACTCGAAATTTATTACCTAATTCCTTCTTAAAAATGGCCGAGGAACTGAATCTAGTAGATGCTTGGAGAACAAGAAATTCGAGCACAGCAGATTATACTTTCTACTCACAACCACATAAGTCTTGGTCAAGAATTGATATGATCTGGATGTCTCTGGATATGATGTTGACAGTTAATCAAGTGGATATTCTTCCCCAATCGTATTCAGATCATAGTCCAATCTCGGTGGCATTTCAGGAACAAAAAAGAAACTTTAGATGGTCTTTAAATTTACAAATCTTGAAGGAAACCAAATTTTTGGAAGAAGCCAAAAAAGAAATACAAGAATTTTTTAAATGTAATCTTGAAAAGGATACAAAGATTTCAATAATATGGGATGCATTCAAGGCTTTTTTTAGAGGTGTCGCCATCCGATATTCATCAAGGAGGAAGAGAGAACAAAGAAAGACTTACAATGAGCTCCTAGCAAAGTTGAACTATTTTGAGAAACAACAGAAAACGGGGAATCCAAACGGGATCAAGACTAAAATTATAGCTATTCAACATCAGATAAATATTCTTTTAGCAGAAGAAATTGAGAGAAAGCTAAAGTGGACAAGACAAAATTACTTTGAAAATGCGAACAAAGTGAGTAGATGGCTGGCGTACAGATTGAGAAAAGAGAAGGAGAAAAAGATCATAAAGATGTTAAGGAATGAGGCGAAAGAGGAGATCTTTCAAAACTTTCAAATGAAAACCATTATTCAGGACTTTTACCAGAATTTGTATAAGAAACAGAAACTTGATCAACAAAAACAAGAGGCTTATATAAAGGAAGTGAAAATGCAACAATTAACAAAGGAACAACAAGCAAGCTTAGAAAACTCAATCTCAATGCAGGAAGTAGTCGATGCTATAAAAACTCAAAAAAACAACAAGACGCCGGGCACAGATGGATTGCCGATTGAATTTTTTAGAGCTTTTGAAGATGTATTACTTCTTCCCTTTAAGAAAGTAATGGAAAATGTTTACAATACCGGTGATATCCCAGAATCGTGGAAAGAAGCTTTAATATCTCTTATACATAAAGAAGACTCTGATCCAGCAGAAATTAAAAACTACAGACCAATTTCTTTGTTGAACAGTGACTATAAGATTTATGCAACAATACTAGCAAATAGATTGAAGAAAGTCATCAGAAGTTTAATACATGAGGATCAAACGGGGTTTGTTCCGGGACGCTTAATGAATCAGAACGTGAGACTGCTCCTGAACGCAATTGAGTACTATAGAGAACACCCAGATAAAGAATTTGCGGCGATCCTGATAGATGCTGAAAAGGCTTTTGACAATGTTAATTGGAACTTCATTAAAGAGACTTTGGTAGGAGTTGGGTGTGGAGAAAGATATTGTTCAATGGTTGAAGCAGTGTACACGAAACAGACAGCGAAAGTTAATTTCAACGGAGTAACGACTGACTTAATAGAAATAGAACAAGGTACAAGACAAGGATGTCCATTATCTCCGCTACTATTTATACTGACCTTAGAACCGCTGATCAAGAAGATTAGAGAAGACTCTCAAATTCAGGGGATTAGAATAAACAATACAGAATTAAAAACGTTGGCGTTTGCAGACGATCTGGTATTTACACTGGAACAACCTATATCATCGATTGAACTCTTAAAACAAAGATTAAGAGAGTATGGAGAAGTATCCGGATTTAAATTGAATACTGTTAAAACCAAGATCCTAACAAAGAATATGGAAAAGGACCAAACTGAAAGGTTGGAACAGCTTTCTGGATTTAAGAATGAAAAGAAGGTTAAATACTTGGGAATCTCTCTGACCAACAACTTAAAGAATTTATATAGAGACAACTATGAAAAAATTTTGAGAGAGATTCGGAGGGATCTAAATAATTGGAAAGATCTCCAAATTTCGCTCCTTGGCCGAGTTGCAACGATTAAAATGAATATTCTTCCGAGAGTATTATTTTTATTCCAAACAATTCCAATTACACTACCTAAATCTTTTTTTCAGCAACTTAACGAGATGACTAAAACGTTTATTTGGCAGAGTAAGAAGGCCAGAATTAAAATGAAAGTTATGCAAGATGCTAAGCTAAGAGGAGGACTAGCTCTCCCGGAATGGAAACTGTATTATAAAGCGTGCAATATAGCGTGGCTGAGAGCTTGGTGTAAATTGGAAAACAAAAGATTATTGGCTTTAGAGGGCGAAGGGTTAGGAGAAGGCTGGCATAATTACATGTGGTATAAAACTCCTGTCAAAACTGGGCGCTTTTTCAGACATGAAATAAGAAGATCTCTGTATGCGGTCTGGAGTGAAATTAAAGTGATGTATAAACATACTCCAAAATGGATCTCCCCGATAGAGGCTGCGTCACATCCCAAACTGTATAATTGGGAAAATCAACAGGACTATGCCTACTTGCTCAATGACCAGAATGAACTGATTGAGGAAGAAGTTCTAAAGTTAACTTGGTGGCTACAATGCCAAGTGAGATCAAGATTTCGGAAAGATAAAGAAATTGGTTTCCTGAACTCTTATTCTGACCTAGATTTGATTTTGGAGTCCAAACAAAAATTAATTACCAAAGTTTATGACTGGTTGCTCCAAGTTAAGATGCAAGACGAGGCGGTCAAAGAAGCATGGATCAGATGGCTGAAGGACTTCGGTTACAATATAGATTTGCAAGAATGGGAGAAGCTATGGAAGCAAAATATAAAGTTAATAAAGCCAGCAGATCTTAAAGAAAATATGTATAAAATGATATACAGATGGTACCTTACGCCAGATAGATTGGCAAAGATATACCCTTCTTATTCTAATAAATGCTGGAAATGTACTGAAGTTAAAGGCTCTCTGTTCCATATATGGTGGCAATGTAAAAAGGCTAGAAAATACTGGACACAAGTCAATATCTGGATCCAAAAAATTTTGCAAATACAAGTGAAACATGTTCCGGAACTATATCTTATAAACATTTGTAGACAAAACTTACCTGCGACCAAGCTGAAATTATTACTGTACATAGTCACAATTGCAAGAATTTTATACGCTAAATATTGGAAGGAAGATAGAACTCCTAATAGAGAAGAATTTATTATTAAACTTTTAGAAATAGCGGAATCGGATCTGTTGACTACCCGACTGCGAAATGGTAACGTGCAGAAATGCCGGGAGGAATGGGATCCTGTATACGAGTGGGTTAAAAATAGAGGTTTTGACATAAAATGATTATATCTATTTTTAAAATAGAGGTTTCGATACAAAATAATTATATCTAGTTTAAAGTAGAGATGGAGTAAGAAATGTTTTATTTACAAGCTCAATCCTCTCCCTCTCCTGTGGGGGAGTACATGTAGTTAAGTAGTAGTTAGAGGTTGTATGTAGTAATGTGTATTTTGTTTAGTGTTTCTTTGTATTAGTGTTTAGTGTTTAGTGTTTTTTGTCTTAGTGTTTTTTGTTTTAGTGCTCTCTTGTTTCTGTGTTTTGTTTTGTTTTGTATCTTGTTTTTCTTAATAAACTTAAATCTTTTCTTAAAAAAAAAAATAAAAGGCATCAATTTAATAATCAATTCAATTCACACTAGTTAATTAATTAAACCCCTCCTATTAATCTATGAAACTACTCAGACCAATTGATAATGAACTCAATAAAATCTCTCCTCAAACTAACCAATTAATTAAGACCTTCCTCAATCTCTTAATACTAATACAGATATATACAACTTTACCAATTGGATAAGCCTAGCCTAACCCCCCTCCCCAACTAAGTAAATTTCATTTAACTAGCAATGAACAATGCGGCTCAATAGTAACAAATGAGCTGAGTAAAACAATGAGCTCTGCCAAAGTGTAAATAAAGTGCTAAGTGCATAGACTGAAAACAAAGCAAGCTCTCTAGCAGTCCTCTCTTGATGGAATGAGTCGATGATCTCTGAGGTCTGGATGGAATAAAGTGCAGCAAGTGTAAAGTGCAGTCCGGGTGCAGTTCGAGTGCCAGAGTATCTCCAGGTGCCGAAGGCACGTTCTCAGCCCACCAGGATGGGGGGTGGAAGGGAAGCTCCCCTCCCGGCTTCTCAGCAGATGGAAACACAAGCCCCTTGCTCCACTCCTGCCCTGCCCAGCCGCCAGCCCATTGGCACCCCGAAATTGGGTCAGTGCCGCAGAGTGTTCCGGGGGAGTAGAGACTCCTCTGGCGCTCCCCCGGTCTCTCCACCAGGGCCCACAGAAGCATGGACACCGGTGCAATCTGGTGCTGGGGCCAAAGCCGGCTGCTCTCGGCCACATCCATGGCCGCACAGATGAAAAAGACCCATAGCAGCAGCCAGTTGCCGGAGCCCGCTGTTCCTCCTCCAGAACCCGGGTACGCCCACAGTCAACGCCGCGGCTCCATCGCTCCTCCGCTGCACAGGCAGGTCTGTGCTGTGTCAGTAAATCCCGAGCTCCGTTCCAGTCGTGCTTTAGAGAAGCCCAGGAGTCCACAGTGTCCTTATTCTGCCCCAGCCGTCGTTTTGCCACATCTGTTGGTCTGTGGCTTACTTCGCTCATCTCTTCCCGAGTGTAGAGCAGAGGAAGGTTTGAATTCGTGGGAGCTCTAACACCGGAGCTCCTCGCGCACTGCCATCTTTTTCATTCAATCTTTTTGACTACCAAGAGAGGGGGAGGTGTCCCATGGATTATAATGATTCCAGTCCGACATGTTTGCATAGCAATTGTGCATAATTGTCCATAATTGTGCATAGCAATTATGGAATATTCTTCTAGAATAAAAAATAAAGTGGTACAGGCCCCTCTCACAAATCATTTTCTTCTCAAATCACACAAGGAGGATGAATTTAAATATGGAGTACTGTTTGCAGTCAATAGGTCTATCACTCAGAAAGAGTTGCTATGTTTGGAAAAGAGATGGATTTTTAATTTAAATACTTTACATCCCCATGGCTTAAATACTGAATTTGATTTAAGCTGTTTTCTTGGGTAAATATATGTTTCTGGTCTGTTATTCTGATGTATTTAAGTGCTAAGTTTGGTCTGGAACTTCCTGTAAAAATGGTTGTTATTGCTGAAAGTTCTAAATTGTTTCTGGATTTTTGTAAATTAGAAGTCTTATTCTAGCTTACTCCCAATGAAATTGGAAACACCAGGTAAGCTCCCCATAAATTTGGCTCCTGTGGATTTCTTATTCCTTCCTTTCAAAGGAAGCTAAGGACAAAGAGAAATGTGGAGCCGTGCTTGATCCCCGGAGATAAGCAGAGCAGAGACAAATTGAAACTGTAGTGCGTATATATGAGAGTATATAAGGGAGTACCTTGAATAAGACTCTAAAAAATGCATTTGAATTTTGTTAACTGGAACAATCACACCTGCATTGGTGAACTGGACTTCAGGAAGTCCTACAAATGAAGAAAAACACTGTATATTGCAAATAATTTCAAATTAATGTGGAAATATTGTGATTTAAAGTATTGTTTAAAATATTGTTTTCAATATATATTAGTTAAAGCTCTCACGGAGTGTTCGCCTATATATACCTTACTCATACCCATGAGCTCTCTGGTTTCACATACCTCAGGGACTATGTCAGCTAGGCTTGCGAACTTGGGGGGAAGGGATGTTGTATATGTGACTTGAATTCTATCTATGATATGGAGTTCTTGCTTGGCTCATTGGAGCATGTAGGACTGAGCTTGGGGACTCAGGAACAATAGGGAGTAGGATCAAAATTCTACTGTCCTGCTCCAATCACGAACCCCCTGCTGGTTTGAATGGTCCAATAGCATGCTAGTGCGGGAACTTTGTGTGTATATATAGTTGGCCCGGTAGGCCCAGTCTTCAGTCTTCTAAGGCAGCGCTATACCATGCTGTATTCAATAAAAGAGCTATGTTCACTACCACCTTGCCTCATCATTGCATAGAACCCACTATATTATAGTTTTTAAGGCAAGAGACATGCAGAGGTGCTTTGCTACTGCCTGCCTCTGCATAGCAACCCTGAGCTTCCTTGAAGGTTTTCCATCTGAACACTGACCAGGGATGATCCTGCATAGCCTCTGGTGAGACTGGGCAATACAAATGATGGTACCTTAAGCAGCATTCACCTTATTCTTTAAGGGGGAACAGGAATTTTTGCACAAGCCCCATTTTAAAATTTCCTATAGATTTTTACTATGGTGTGTGGAACTTCTTGAAAGATACTCGTGTTAAGAATCTAATTCACAATCTAATCTAATCTAATAATTTTTTGAAAGATACTCGTGTTAAGAATCTAATTCACAATCTTTGGGCAATTTTCCACACTGTGTTAGAAGATAATGCTATTAGCATGGATCCCTTTCACTGCATGTATCTCTGCCATGTTTGGTCAAAATATTATTTTATTAAGTCCTTGACATATATGTTACCTATTTAATTAGAATGACCTATTTAATTAGAATGACATAAAAGTCACTATAAATTTTACCTTGCCTCCAATTCCCGCAGGATCCGCCACTTTTTCAGGTTTTATATCCTTCATGACGCATATGGCAGCCATGACAAGTTTAACACCAGAAGGTGGATTCTTCATTGATTTCACAATTGTAATATCTGCAGGCTAAAACAAAATATATTGATTTATAATACAATTTGTGCTACTCAAAATGGTGGTGAGTTATTTTGTAGAATTCATCATAAACATTTTTTTTCACTGTAGAATTGCTTTTCTCAGTAATGTTTCCAGTCATCTCCTCTCTTCTTCTTCACTTCCTTCCACCCATGAATCATCAAAAAAAATGCTTATTTTGCTTCTGACTGTGCTCTGTTTTATCCTTGATCTCATATGTTCTGATGACATTGATTTAACTTGCCTTCAGAGTGTCCAGTGCAGAGAGCGCTGCCTCTAGGGCTGGAATTGCCTCTGCAAGGTCACTTTCACATTCATTCTTTAGTGCCTGGGCTTCTGCTGCTTTTTCTGTAGCAAGTTCTTCATCCACTTTCACTGTTTTGCTTTTGGCTTCTACTTCTGCAGACTCTTTCTCTATGATCTAAAAGAAAAACAAAGAATATAGTCATAGAGTCCAATATAGGCCTAACAGATTTTACTCATTCATTTATTAAGAAAAAAGAGAGGAATTGAATCCAAGAGGATTTTCAGAGTGTAAAATTTCATGAGACAAAGCTCCCTTTATCAAATATCTGATAAAGGGAGCTTGCACTCTGAAAAACTTATCCCCCACAAAACTTGTTGGTCTCTAAGTGCTACTGGACTTGAACCAAGCTCTTCTACTGCAGACCAAAATGGCTACCTTCTAAAAACTATCTCCAATAGGCACAAGGTAAGCCTTAGTGCAAGGCAAAGGCAGTATCCAGATTAATAATTGCTCCTCCCTCATTTGACACTCAGCCACACTCAGCCTGTGGGCAGGCTAGTGTTGCCAGCTCCAGTTTGGGAAATACCTGGTGATTTGGGGGTGGGGGTGGCACCTGAAGATGGAGGGGTTTGGGGAGGGACTACAATCCAGTATAAAAGTGTAGAGTTCATCATCCAAAACAGCCATTTTCTCAAGGAAAACTGAGCTCTGTCACCTGGAGATCAGTTGTAATTCTAGGAAATTTCTAGCTACCCCATGGAGGTTGAGAAACCCAAAGGCTTGGTGTTTCAGAAACCTCTTAAAGATGTTGTGGTTAGCTTAGGCTAGCCAAACATGCTAAGAACAACAAAAAAGTGTTATTTTCTTATGTTTAGAGTAAGAAAAAGAGCAAGGACATGGTAGGCCCATTGAGAGAACAGGGAAGTGAAATTGTAACAGGTGTGAACAGAAGGCAGAACTGCTCAATTCCTACTTTTCCTCAATCTTTTCTTCTAAGGGAAATGGTGCTCAACATGGCAAAAACAGAACATATAATGAGGGTATGGAGTTCCAACCTAGGATCAGCATAGGGGTAGTACATAAACACCTAGTTTCTTTAAATGAAACTAAGTCCTCAGGGCCAAATGAACTGCATCCAAGGGTACTAAAGGAGCTTACAGATGTAATTTCCAAGCCTCTGGCCATTATTTTTGAGAATTCTTGAAGAACAGGTGAGGTGCCAGAAGATTGGAGGTGAGCAATGTTGTCCCCATCTTCAAGAAGGGGAAAAAGGAGGATCCGGGTAACTACTGACCCATCAGTTTGATGTTTTAGAACAAATAATCAAACAGCCTTGGAACATTTAGAAAGGATGGCTGTGATTACTAAGAGCCAGCATGGTTTCTCAAGAATCAGTCATGTCAGACTTACCTTATCTCTTTTTTTGAGAAAGTTACTACCTTGCTGGATCAGGGGAATGTTGCAGACATAATTTATCTTGATTTCAGTAATTTTTATTTGAGGCAAAAGAATTTGGAAAAGAACTTAAAAATTAAAAGCTGAGGTAAGAGTTATGTGGGGGAGATGAACCTGGGTATAGCATTAGTTTGGCATTAGAATAAAAGTTTTAAATAATGTTTTTGTAAATTGTTTAACAGAAGCCTGGAGGAAGCTATTTAGCGAAATAAACTGGTTTTGCCTGTTGCTGCTATACAGGTTGTGGGAAAGAGTGGTATTGGGACTTCAGTTTCTCCACAATTTGATGCATACCTGTGTGCAATTGTGTTCCTAAAAGAGAAGTAAAAGCATCAGTATTGTGACTGAAGATCCTCTGATTTGACAGTGAAAGAAATTGACACAATATGTCTAAGAGGTTTCTGAAACACGGGAGCCTTTGGATTTCTCTCCAGTTCCACTTTTCGTGTGACTCTTGGTTGCTACATACCACATGGAGGTTAGCAACCCTAGGGCAGGCTCTGATCCCAACTGATTGGAGGTGCTCAGGCCACATAGCATAGGCTTGGTAGGAAAAGCTATTGGATGGGATATAAGAGAGACAAAAAAGAATGAGATATGCTGGAAAGGCAAAAGATGATTTGGATAGGCTTACATGAGGAGGATTTAATTACAGCTGACACCGAAGCATTTATTTTTGTGGGGGGAATGGTTCCAACTAGTGTGTGTATGTGTGCACATGTATAAACAATGATATGACTTGCCCAGTGAAAAATTGTTACTGCAACAGACCTGACTGAGAACAGCAGATTGGACCTTCCTATTTGCCTTGTATAACATACCAGTATAAGCTACTGCGGTACCATTTGAGCAAACTGATGCAATGCAGAACTATGTAAATTTTTAAGAGCAGAAACTTTTACCTTCATCATAGTTGCATTGTCCACTTTAGCCTGCTCCAGTTTAGGCTGCAAATCAACCAGTTCTTTTTTCATTTCACCAACCTAAAACCAACAGCAATTGTACATCAGTTGTTTACAGTACTGTAAACTGAAACAGCAAAAGATGAGATGGCTGGACATTACTGGACATTACTGATGTAACTAACGTGAATCTGAACAGACTTCAGAAGATGATGGAGGACAGGAGGGCCTGGAGTGACTTGGTCCATAGGGTCGCAAATAATAATAATATTTTATTTATATCCCGCCCTCCCCACCGAAGCAGGTTCAGGGCAGCTCACAACATATACCAATTACAAAATTACAATATAAAACATTATCTCAGTACAATATAATTTACTAATTAAAACCATTATAATTAAAACCATCAAAATTAAAACTAACATTTACAGTGCTATAGTCTAAGTGTTCTCCTTGGTAGTTTATGATGGCCGTATGCAGTAGACTAAAATCTGCATTAAGCGAAGGCCAGTTGGAAAAGGGTAGTCTTACAGGCCCCACGGAATTGATCAAGACTCCGCAGGGCCCGCACTTCATCCGGTAGTTGGTTCCACCAGTGAGGCCCTTTCTTGTGTATTCTTCAGTTTGGCCTCATTTGGCCCGGGGATTGTCAGTCAATTTTGTGCACCTGATCTCAGTACTCTCTGGGGCACATATGGAGAAAGACAGTCCCTAAGGTAGGCAGGTCCTTGGCCATATAGGGCTTCAAAGGTAATAACCAGCACTTTGTAATGAATCTGGTATACAACTGGCACCCAGTGCAGCTCACGCAGCCCCAACTGTATGTGCTCCCACTTTGGGAGCCCTAGTAGCAGCCTGGCCGCCGCATTCTGCACCAGCTGCAACTTCCGGGTTCAGCACAAGGGCAGCCCCATGTAGAGGGCATTACAGTAATCCAATCTCGAGGTGATCATTGCATGTATCACTGTTGCCAAGTCATAACGCTCTAGGAAAGGGGCTAACTGCCTCACCCGCCTAAGATGGAAAAAAGCTGATTTAGCAGTGGCTGCTATCTGGGTCTCCATTGACAAGGAAGGCTCCAGTAGAACCCCCAAGGTCTTGACCTTGTGCGCCACTTTCAATGGCGCACCATCAAAAACTGGAAGAGGAATTTCCCTTCCCAGACTGCCACGACCTAGGCAAAGGACCTCTGTCCAAAGAGTTGGACTCGACTTGTGACTGAACAATAACAACAGACTGAAACAGGAAAAATGATATTTATATATGCCATCAAGATATGAATTCCCAAAATTTGCATGAGTATTTAATTAATTATATCCTTCTTTAAGAACCCCACAACATTAGTTCTTAAATGATATGTTCTTGTCACCAAATACTGAACACACAGAAGCAAAATAATAAAAACTATGAAAACAACAAGGCATTTTAGAGCGCTGAAGGGAGATGGTAAGCAGATCTTACAGGCCACAGATGTGGACACTGTACCTTTAAAATTAATTTACCTGAGATTCAGCAAAAGCTAGTTTGTCTAAACCATTAGTATATCGTTTTTTGGCTTTCATCACATTGTCTCGTTTTGAAGTCAAAAGTTGTTGGAAAGAAGCAATAAGTTCAAGATATGAAGTAGGCGTAACGTAATTATGCCGTCCCAACATTTCCAAATATCTGTGGCATGAGAAAATAATCTTTAGACAGACATTTCTATAGACATTCAAAGGAAAGGATTCATTTGTTCAGTGACAGGATCTCTTGCTCTAGCTGAATATTATTCTAATGTTCCAAGACACCCATATTATTAAAGGAATCCCTGGACAACCAGTGCACAGGATTAAGTGTACAGTTATTACAATTACCTATTTATGGTGTCCAGTCCTGAAGTCCTTTCTTTTTCAAAAAATGTTAACCACAAAGGGTGTGTGGGAAAGATATGCTGAATCTCCCCCCCCCCCCCGCCCACATCCAGCAACTGTCTTCAGTTGTTTTTAGTTCTATTTGGACTTATTTGTGGTCCTGAATATGAAGGGGGAAATGGCTGGGGCATATGGTTGGGTTATACGTGAAAAGTGACAGGCAGAGGAAAAGTTTAGCTCCTCACTCTAACATGTTACTTTAAGATAGATTCAGGTGGGGAGCCATGTTGGTCTGAAGCATCAGAACAAAGTCTGAATCCAGTGGCACCTTTAAGACCTTGAAAAAAACTTTGTTGGTCTTAAAGGTGCTACTGGACTCAAATTCTGTTATGCCACTTTAAATTCATTTCCCCTAAATATACCACTAAACAAACATTTGATGGCAACTAAAGGTTTAACAGCCAGGTCTAACATATAGCCATGCAGCTAATGTGACTTAACATCTATTGGTTCATTTTAGTTGAGGTGAGGATTAGCAATGACCTGCTGTACCAATGTATTTACTCCTAAAATCCTGTACATCTTGGGTTTGCATTAAAGATGTTTCTACCACTACAATGGCAGTGTACTACCAGTATCCTTATACAAACAAACTAGCACTTCTACTGCCAGAGAAAGGGCAATTATTGCCTATTCCTGTCTCATGTAGCAAATTCCCAGTTCAACCTCCTGCCCCTGCTGTTCAGGAGGTTGAACTGGGAATTTGACCCTGCCTAGGTCTCAGGAGCAGAATTTCAATGAAGGGGGGGGGGTCACTGGGCTGTAGTGGGAAGGGGAAGACAGAAAAGCCCCATTTCACAAGCTTCAGTCTCCTAGTGGTACTTTGGATTCTACCCATTATTGTGAGATTGCTGTGTAATTACTGTGAATGGACTACTACACCCTTCTTAAATCTTCGTTTGTGAAGTCAAGCCGAGAGAGAGAGAGAGAGACTGTGAATGGGTCTATAAGCTTACGGTTATAGCAGGCCTGGAGTATGGACAGAAAGAGAGAAACTGGGGGTGGGTGGGGTTGAAGCTGTAAACTGGCTGAATATGAATCTCCTTAGAGTGCAGGAACATCCTCTCTGGAGCCTTGAGGTGGCATACCAGAGGTGCTGCAGTGCAGGAGTGTTCCTTTTGATCTACCCATATATTTGCAAATAAAGCAAATATTGTAAAGGAGACAAACTCTCTAGCATTCTCTTCTTCAAAGAAAACCAATGCAGGTTGTACTGTCTCTGGAACTTTTCACTTCTTGAAGAAGCGGGAAGTGTGCAGGACCATTAATAAGATAGATCAAAGCAGATTGCTGACTAGCTAGCATTTTTCTGGGGAAAAATTATCCTAAAACTTTAGCTTTTTTATAAGATTCCCCCCACCTCAATCATCGAACAGTAACATAAATATACCCAAATTCTTCCTTTCAAGTGTCCTACATATTATATTAGGCTGTTTCAAAAATGTATATAGAAATATAACCTTGTAGAAAGTGTCAACACAGAGGTATGGAAGTGTTTGCAGATAGGAACAACTTCTTGCCGTTCATTTTCTGTGAGCTCAAGCCTTTCCAAAAACTTAATAGCCACACGTTCAAGAGCATCCTCAGGCCAAGGCTGAAAACAGAAAAAATACAAACTTCACTGATGATCCCCCATTCAATGTTAATGCAATACAACTTTTGACTCTGTCCTTACTAGTGACTCTACATGAAATCTGCTGTAGGCATTTAGGTAAGGGAGAAGTCACCGTTCACATTACAGGCTATTACATCTGACACACTGTTATTTTAGTTATTTACTTTGCTGTCAAATCACAGCCAACTTACAGCAACTCAGTTTTCAAGGCAAGAGATTTTAGAGGTAGCTTGCCGTTGCCTGTCCTTGTGTAGCAATCCAGGATATTTTTGGTACTTATCCAGGGCTGACCCTGATTAGCTTCAATGATCTGATGAAATCATACTACCCCAGGCTATCCAGGTCAGGAAACAATGTAATTATTCAAATTCAACTTCCTGTTTCTTCCCACTGAAGAGTTTTGCTCTGCTGGTGAGCATGGAAGCTCAAATTGTGCTTCTTTTCTAGTGACTGTTCATTATTATTCACTTTCAGGCCCATATTCAGAAAATGTTGGGTGGAGGGGCCCCAGGAGCTAAAAAATTTGGTGGGAGGGCCGCAGAGCTTGGCTGCTTCTTCCTTCCAGTGCCCACCCCAGCTATGCAGTCTGCTCTTTCTGCTGTGATCTCTCTCTCTCTCTCTCTCTTATATCTAGGGAGCTATTATTATTCTATTTATGAACGGTAGCCTCCAGTCAGGAATCTTTGATTTTGATCAGGGTCAAAGGGGGGCATGTTGTTCCCTCTAAGCTGAGTTAGTGTGAGCTAGCTCAGTTTTTTAGCCTCCATTTTTGTCTTAGCTTAATACTGATTTTCGTTTTAGCTAAAAGCAGATGTTTTTGCTCGCAAGGCTCCACAGCTTAGAGGGAGGGAGTATTGTTTGAAATCTTCATCCGGAGACCATGGGGGGGAAAATACACCTTTTGAGGTTTGCTCTCACCCCTCTTTCTGCTGAAGACTTTCTCCCAAGCACACCTCTCTGCGCTCATGTCTCTGCAACTGAGACCACAACCCAAAGGACCAAGTTGGTCTTTTTTAAACAAACAAACGTCTGGAGCAGTTATAAAATGAAAGAAAAGAGAGAGAATTGGGGGAGGTGGAGATGGCATTCTCCAAGAATTCTCTGCTGCCTCTTCCCACCTTTCCCCCTCAGGTCGGCTCCTTCTTGCGCCGATGCAGGACTTCTCCGTGGCTCTCCCCCCTCCCAGCCCCATCAAGAAGGCTGATCAGCCTTCAAAGAGTTCTCTCTTTCCTTTCATTTTATAATTGCTCCAGAGGTTTGTTTGTTTAAAAAAGACCTATGGGCTCAGCCTTCAAAGCCAACCCTACGGATGACGACCCTCCTTTGTTGGAGACCCACTGCACAACGGCCTCTTGGGGGAGGAGGGACGGAGGAAAACAACACAGAGCACCTGGGTTTGGCTCCTGCTCGTGCCAATGCTGGACTTCTCTGTGGCTCTCCTGCCTCCCATAACTTTACCAGGTGGATGGGAGGGAGGTGCCATGGAGGAGGGTGGGGGACAACAGAGCAGTAGTGGGGCGACAGAGTAGAGGTGGAAAGAGCGGGGCTGCTAGAGCTGCAGGGAGAGCAATGGCAGTGGTGGTGGGGAGAGCAGGGCACTAAAAGGAGGGGCCACATAGTTGGAAGGGGGGTTTGGATGGAGGGGCCTAGCCCCCCCATGGCTATGGGCCTGTTCACTTTTTACATTTTTGTTGTTGTTGCATGTTATGTAAGTTGGAGGTTTGAAGATAGCACTGTAGTTCTGACCATAAATGATGCCAAGTAGTGATCTGCCAATTTTATTTCTATATCCCGCTTGGCAACTTCCAGGAAACCAAGGTCCTTGGTTGTTGTTGTCTTTTGGGGGAAGTGTGGTTCCAAAGCTTAAACTTAAAGGAATTGATGGAAGAGTAAAGCCTATAGCTCAATTTGACTCAACACAGGAAACTTCCCTAGCTCAGACATGAAAAGGGCTGACAGACTGATAGCTGTTTCTCAATTCTGTAGGTGGTGGTGCATGGCCATTCTTGCTTGGTAAAGAAATTTGCCTGGTTGGGGAGGGGCCAAGGCTTAGTGGTAGAGCATCTGCTTGGCATGCTGAAGGTCCCAGGTTAAACCCCCATAATCTCCAGTTTAAAAAGGGCCATACAGTAGGTGATATGAAAAATCTCTTCCTGGAGATTCCAGAGAACCAATGCCAGTCTGACAGTCCTGATCTTTATATTGTTATTTTTGGAGACCTCAATTAGCATTTTCCAATCTTTCATTTGAGATTCACATTTCTTCCTTTTAACCACTGATTCATAAGATTTTTTTAGAAAATCCAGCAGCTTTAGCAATTTGCCAGGATCACTTGCTGAACAGAAGTTTTTGTGGTATTGCTGAAGCGCCCATTTGGCTTTTTTGCATTCTTTATTGAACTGCTGGTTTCTCTTTAAGGTGCCTGAATGGATAGTCCACTGTCTAGTGCAAGCAAGTAAAAACAACTCTAATAATTCCATAAACCCCTCCAGCTGTATATCAATAGAGTTTGTACTCAGAATTTTTACATGTAAAATCCTATATTGTTCTGAGTTGATTATCTGTCTGGAACATATTGCTGATGATCCTGTCCACTTTAGAGGTTTGAGAATGTTCCAATCCTGAACAAGAGAGTCAGTTTGGTGCAGTGGTTAAGTGTGTGGACTCTTATCTGGGAAAATCGAGTTTGATTCCCCGCTCTTCCATTTGCACCTTGAAATGGCAGCTTCTGTTGAGAGCTCTCTCAGTCTCACCTACCTCACAAGGTGTCTGTTGTGGGGAAGGAGGTAAAAAAGATTTTGAGCTGCTCTGAGATTCGGAGTGGAGGGCGGGATATAAATCCAAATCCAATATCTTCTAAATTACAGAGATTTTTCAGATGACTTTTACATGATAATTCAATAACAAGGCAAAATGATTACTATCTTGATTACTATCTTGAAAATCTTCAGCTCTTAGGCTTCCAAAGTAATTGGAGATAGATGTCGATACCATAAAACAATCTATTATGTTCATTTCTCTTGTATGTGAAATCCCCTGCAGAATCTCCTCTTGCCTGACCATTCAAAATGACCAAGCCATTGTATTCTATCATTGCCACCAGTTTTTCACCAACTTTATTAAATATCTTGTCTTTAGATCTCCAACAAAAGAAAAAAAGGATAATCAGGATCTATTAATGTTTGCCTGGCATTTCTCTGAAAAAAGGTATTGTCATCTGGTCCTATTTTTGCATTGAAATTGCCAGCTAGAAACAAAGAGAAATAATCCATAATAAGAATATCTATGAAAATATTAAACTTCTTCCTGGTCTTGTCAATTACAGAAGATAGAGAAGCAAGAGGGAGATACACAATACAAAGTTTTTGAAATGTAGCAATATAGCTATAGCAAAGGGACTGCATTTCAGAATTCCTAGAGAATTAACATATAGCCTAGCAGACACTAGGCATGCGGCCCTTCCACTTTATCTTCCTCCTTTATCTCCCCTAGATGCTGCTACTGTAAAAATCTCAAATCCTTGAAAAGATATATTATCAGATGTCTATGTCTTCTGTAATAATATAAAATCAAAAATAGATTTGAAGGGTTCTGGTCTTAGACGCGATGGAGAGGTGACGTACTTTGCAGAGCTCCTGCAGAGGCGGGGCCAAACCACTCAATTTTGGGGGTTTTCCGCTGAGCGGAGACCCAAAGAAGCCCCCGTTGTGGGGGCCTCTGAGAAGGGGAAGCAGAGTGAAGTGGAGATACTGAACTGGGGGGGCCTTGGTGTGGTTTCTATGGCTTCCAAATCCCCGAAGCCCAAGTTGAGACAGATGCCATTATGGCGGCTTAGCCACGTTACCGGAGAAGGTGGAAGGAAAGCAGCAGTGAAGGCAACAACAAAGGGTAAGAAAGCCCACAAAAGACGAAAGATTATAAAGCCTAGAACAGGACTATCAAACAATATAAACTGACAAGCAAGAGTGGAGAGGAACTTTGAGGAAAAAGTGAATGAAAAGCCGGAGAACGGGAAGTGAAGAGTGGCGAGAGATGGGACAGTCTATAGCGGGGAAGGTGCGAAGAGCAGATGAAAGTGGTGACAGGCGAAGAAATAGTTGAACAATTATAAACTATTATAAATTGGAGTTAATTTCGGACTTGAAGGGAATAGAGTTGACGGTGGCAGTTTAATGGCTGGTTCTATATTGTGAGTAATGCATTGTTTGGTTGAGTAACAGCATGCTGACCCAGCAAGCAGGACTATCTGGAATCTTAAAGAGACTGGACTAAATTGTTGACATTAGCAGTGTGCCTCTTCTCCAGAGAAGGCTTCGAGTGGCAGAGTGGTGGGGAAGATGGAGAAAAAGATAAGGGAGAGAAGGATAAGAAGAAGAGAAAGTAAAAAGGAAAGACAGAGAGAATTTGGATTAATGAAATTTTTATAAGACTGAAATAAAAATCAACTTGGAAGATTGGAAGAGATTGAACTGAATATTGGATTATTGGTATAAAACTGTAAGTGTAATTATTTTTGAAAATTGGAAGAGACTGAACTGAGACTGAACTAAGTTTGAAGAGCATTTGTATTTGGTAACCCTCCCCCTCCTCTCAGCTATTAAAAAGTTATGAATGTATAGCTAATTAAACAAGTAAATTAAGATGTAGGATACAGATTCAAATCCGTGTAAAATGACTAAGTCAGGGAAATCAATACCCTCATCAGGGATTCCTGAACCAGTGGGTACTGCTACTTCACAGGATATTATTAAAGAGTTGCAAACCAACATGCAAACGTTCTTTATGACAGCATTGAATCAAATGCAGGCCAATCTAATGGAACAGATTGGAGGGCTAAACTTAAAATTGGATAGCTTGCAAGAAAAAATAACTGATACAAAAGTGGAAATATTTGGCCCAACCCAAACTGCTAAGTCTTACAATTCTAAAATGAAGGAAATGAGCCAAAGGACTGAGGCTATAGAGATGGCTCAAAGATTGGAAGAGAAGAGATTGGTTGGATTGAAGGTGGAGCAGGCAGCACATATATTGAGACTGCAGAAGCAGGAGGATTCGTCTTATTTAATGAGAGGGGGTTTGGCACCTGATCTACGTAGGGATAACTTAGTATATACTGGAAAACACTTATTTCAGAGAGAAATTCATAGTAGCCTTAATAGAAGAATGTCTAAGGAGTTAAGTTGGAAAGTTTTTATGGATCAACCATTAAAAATTACCGAACAAAAGATTAAGGTCTTAAGAGAAACGCCATGCCTGGTGAGGAAAAGAAGATTAAAACTAATCTTAGCCTATACAGATGATCTCAATCCTCCAAAAAAAAAGAGGAAGGAAAAAAAAGGGGGGGGGTAGATACTCTGTCAAATATATTTGAGAACAGAACAGAATTAATATGAAGCATGGAATGGGTCACTGCTTAAAGATTGGATAGGTAAATGTAAATAATGGAATGTAGATTACTTTAAAGAATGATGCCGGTTAAGAGGTCAGTAAGGTAGTATGTAATCCAACATGGCTTCTCTTATGTTCTTAAGTACTTTTCCCCCTTTCTCACAATACAAGAACTCGTGGGCATTCGATGAAATTGCTGAGCAGACAGGTTAAAACGGATAAAAGAAAGTACTTCTTCACCCAAAGGGTGATTAACATATGGAATTCACTGCCACAGAAGGTGGTGACGGCAGCCAGCATAGACAGCTTCAAAAGAGGATTGGATAAACATATGGAACAGAGGTCCATCAGTAGCTATTAGTCATAGCATATTGATGGAACTCTGTCTGGGACAGTGATGCTCTGTATTCTTGGTGCTTGGGGAGGCGCAATAGTGGGAGGGCTTCTAGTGTCCTGGCCCCACTGGTGGACCTCCTGATGGCATCTGATTTTTTGGCTACTGTGTGACACAGAATGTTGGACTGGATGGGTCATTGGTCTGATCCAACATGGCTTCTCTTATGTTCTTAAACAATTAGGACTCTGACTCTCTAATTAAGGTATAAGAACATAAGAGAAGTCATGTTGGATCAGGCCAACGGCCCATCCAGTCCAACACTCTGTGTCACACAGTGGCAAAAAAAAATTATATATACACACACACTGTGGCTAATAGCCACTGATGGACCTCTGCTCCATATTTTTATCTAAACCCCTCTTGAAGGTGGCTATACTTGTGGCTGCCACCACCTCCTGTGGCAGTGAATTCCACATGTTAATCACCCTTTGGGTGAAGAAATACTTCCTTTTATCCGTTTTAACCTGTCTGCTCAGCAATTTCATCGAATGCCCACGAGTTCTTGTATTGTGAGAAAGGGAGAAAAGTACTTAAGAACATAAGAGAAGCCATGTTGGATCAGGCCAACGGTCCATCAAGTCCAACACTCTGTGTCACACAGTGGCAAAAAATTTTATATGCACACATACACTGTGGCTAATAGCCACTGATGGACCTGTGCTCCATATTTTTATCTAAACCCCTCTTGAAGGTGGCTATACTTGTGGCCGCCACCACCTCCTGTGGCAGTGAATTCCACATGTTAATCACCCTTTGGGTGAAGAAGTACTTCCTTTTATCCGTTTTAACCTTTCTGCTCAGCAATTTCATCGAATACTTCTTTCTCTATTTTCTCCATCCCATGCATTATCTTGTAAACCGCTATCATGTCACCCCGCAGTCGACTAGGTGTGACTAGGGATGGGCACAAACCAAACCATGAACCATAGTTTGAGCATGAATGAGGCTGGTTTGTGGTTCCTGAACTAGCTGTTTAGGAGTGCCTCCCATGAATCCTCCCATAACCTCCATGGAAGTTTGTGAGGTTCAGGGAGGGTTCGTACAGGTTCTGAAGGCATTTAAATACCTTCGGAGCCTGACCTGAAGTGAGCTCCAAAAGATATTTAAATGCCGTTGGAGCCTGTCCCCTCCCTCTCCATTTAAATGCCTTTGGCGCTTACTTCCAGGTTGGGCTGCCCAAATGAAGACAGCTCACTGTAGATGGGACAAACCATGAACCAGTTCATCCAATGGAAGAATTTGTTGGAGCTTCATGGTTTGTGAAAACCCAAACCCCCAACAAACTTCCATTTCCCTGATTCGTGCCCATTCCTCGATACAACGCTTTCAAATGAGCCTCAAACTGAGTTTATTTATTCAGCCTTATTTTTATTATTTTAATTGGTTTACTCTTGTTTGTAACTTACTCAGCAGCTCGTTTACTTTTTCACCCACTTTTTGATCCCCCTCTGTGCATGAGCAGGGGAGTAGCATTTACAAGCCATACTATTTGCTTCTGTGTTACCCCTGTTCCTTCTTGTCTTCTTTGGAGGGTCTGTTAGGTCTGCCAGTACTAGCCATATTCTTAAGTGAAATGGAGAACCAAAAACAGAAAGAAGAGGAAGAAGGCATTTCTATCTGCTTAGGAAATATGAGGCATTCATTGGGGGAGGGTGTTTTATTTAGCTGAGCTTTTATTTAGCTGTTTTTACTATCTAATTCAAATATAATCAAAGCTGATATGAGTTGCAACAGAGCGTGCCCCTTTGAAGACAATAATCCTGTACTTAGTAAAATGAGTACATCCAATCAAGATTTTTTAATTAATGTGAAAGCATCTAATAGATTTACCCTATTACAGGATCTGAAGGAAAATAGCATATGCTTTCTCTTCTCAGAAAGCTTACAGATTCTCTTAATGAGGATTCTAATATAAACCCCCAATATTTGAAAGATAAAATAGTGTCAGAGAATTACAATCTACATGAAACAATAGTAGTTGTTGAGACTCTGAAAAAATATATGAGAAGCTGATTTTCTGACCTCTTGTGTCCAGTGTATTATGGATAGTAACAAATTTAAAGGAATTAGTTCCTAGGAAGACAAAGTACAAAGTAGTCCAGAATTGACTAGAGCTGAGAAATACAGTATGCATAAGACAAGGGGAATTAATCCATTTATACCTGACTACTATAGTTTTGTGCTGATATTTTCCTTTTCAAGAGCATATTATTAATTGGGACAATAAATGGATAGTGAAAAAACATCTAGGAGTACTGCTAAATAGGCACCCTATGACAATTGACCTGCGATATATCAACAGTCACAAGCCCCGCGAAAATGACTAAATTCCGTCTCTTTTTCCAATTATCCATTCCAATTATTATCCATTCACTTTATTATCCATTCAATGCATTTATTATCCATTATTATCCATTATCCATTCAGAATAGCACAAGAATGCATTTATTATCCATTCATCTGTACACTATTCATCAGCAGGTTTCAAAAGTAAATGTGTGCACACGTGTATGCATACAAGCAATTTTGGCACACTAGCCAGGTGCATATTAAGTCCACACCCAAGATCATATTCCAGAGAAATGATTGTCACATTGCTTGGAAGATCATGTACCAAACATACACTAATTAAGGGCAAAAGTCAAGCAGAGGTCTTTCTATTTATCTGGAATCCATTTAATGAATGTGCTGCTGGAGAACTTTATGTATCACCATCAAATTTTCATGGCAGACTTTTTACAGGGTGGTTTGCCATTGCCTTCTCCAGTCATCTACACTTTCCCCCCAGCAAGCTGGGTACTCATTTTACTGACCTTGGAAGGATAGAAGGTTGAGTCAACCTTGAGCCAGTTACCTGAACCCAGCTTCCGCCGGGAACAAACTCAGGTTGTGAGCAGAGAGCTTGGTCTGCACTCTGTGCACTCTGTGCCATGGGGCTGCTTCAACTTCCTGTAACAACTATTTAATCACTTCCAAATGGGATTGAAGGAGTTCAAAGAACGATTTCATGGTGTCTAAAATTCTCGATTCCCTAGTATTCATTGCGGAAATAATGTCAACTTTGCCCAGGTCAACATTTGTCTGTCAGTTTTCTGGTGAGCTGGTAGCCATATTGTTTTCAGATTGTTGTGGAATTGTCAATGTTTCATGTGGTTTTTCACAATGGTAAAACTATATTATTGAGTGTGATACTTGAGAGTAAAGCCCCCAAAAAATCAATCCCTATTTTTCCATCTGATTTAAAAGTCTGATTTTGGCACCATGCTGGTGTAGGAAAGCAAAAAGGGAGGGAGTGGAGCTAGATATTATGCAGCCATCTTGAATGGTGCACACCATGCCCCCTGATCATTCCCTTTTTAGTTAGAAAATCTGCTTTCAAAGTCTCACAATTAAACTGGATACTGTAAAATGATGCTCTGAGAATTCTATAATAAGCATGTTGTCCATAACTATTCTATTATCCATACAATAGCTATGCTATTATCCTGCAGATTAGCTACTTTGTGATCATTGCTGAGATTTCCATTGTTAAAATTTCCATTCAGAAATTAGGAAAAGACTTACAACATATGAAGCTGGAAATACAAGCATACTGAATTCCAGATACAAGCACCAATCCTGTTCTCAGTGATAAGCAAGTGTGTTTTGAAGTACTGAGATAAATCAAGATGGGTAGCCTAGTTAGTTTGTCTGTAGCAGTAGAAAAGAGAAAAAGTCCAGTAGAGCCTTAAAGATTTAACAAAATTTGTGGCAGGGTATAAGCTTTTGTGAGTCACTGCTCAGTTCTTCAGAGTACTGAGGTTGTCAAAATTCAAGGAGAAAAGGCTTTCAGAACGCCCGGTCCACTATTTATATAATTTTTCTTCACTCTTTTGACATAACTAACATTATATGTGTACAGACCAAAATATATATGTACATACACACATCCAAAACTATGTAAAGGGGAAATCTTTTTTTACAATTATTACAATTTGACAGAAAATGTACCATATATAAGGGTGGCAATATAAATATTAGAAGGTATTGATGAAGGTACAGATGAACTATGTATTTTTTTTCATTTGTTTAATTACACTTACAAACCTGGAACCAGTCAATAGTACAGCAGTTGATAAGTGATGGGAACTGTCTCAGTCGGTTGCGAAAAGCATCACCAATTGGGCTGAAAGCAACCACAACATGGAGATTTTCTTTGCAGCGATTCACAAAGAAAGCAAATAAGGCCAAAGGACTGAGCTCTTCATGTTTACTGCCTGCCTGGGCTACTGCACGAACACCCTAGAAAATAATGGACTCTAATAAATTACACAATTTAAAAATATAATACTGGAAAGTAATTAAACCAATAAATAGAATGTCAGAGCACAACATTATTATATTTCCAAATGAGTGCAAGTTATCTGTCTTCGTATTAAGTATCAGAAAGAAGTACTATTAACATGTGAACAGCTGTCTAATCAAATGTAATAACCTCACTCTGAACAGCAGAATTAGAAATCGTTTTGGTCTATTCCTAATTTTTAATTGTATAGGAACAAGGCTCAATTAAAAATTACCATCTACTCATATTAGCCAATGAAGAAGATTTATCCCAAATAAAACCATAATTATCCTCTTTAGTAATAAATACAGTCCAACCAGTAAATTGATGTTCACAAATCTCCATTTACTGAACAATTGATCAGCAGGCTTGAGAAAGACTTTCAACCCAAAAGGATAGGAGATAAAGAGATTTTGTAATTTCACAGCAATCTTGTTACATAGAGTGTCCCATGGTAGACTGGGACCAAGGTCATAAAATATAGTAATATTAAATATAAAATGGATATTCATTTATGCCTATTTCAAAAGCCATGGTAGGCTTTTTTTTAAACACTGGAACAAGTCAAGAAACAGAAATAAAAATAAAATAAAAGGAAAGCATGAAGCCATGGGAGAGTGTTTGGGCACTTTAAAAGTTATGGGGGGACCCCAATCACTTGTTACAACTACACCACAGGCCCAATCCTGATCAGGCCCTCATGGCAATTTTTAAATAGCTAAGTTATCTTCTAAAATAGTATTGGTGGTCACAGTTTGGCCCTGTGGCCACCATCACGTCCTGTTTGGCCCTCAGCCCTTTGTGAAGGATGAGATAAAAACATACTAAACTGGCAGGTGCTTAAGCATGTGCTTATCATGTTTTAAGAAAATTCTTACAGGGATACCTCCATAACATCCTGTTTTTCATCAGCTGCAAAAATATTTGGTACTTCGCCAGTATTGAGCACACTGTCAACATCTTCCAAAAAGGCTTCTTCTTTAATTTGTGTGTCTGTTATTAGAAATACAGTTTTCAAGCCCTTCATACCTGCACTCTTCAGAAGAGTCTCAAAGCAAAAACAAAATTGAAAAGATTTAATTTTAAAATTTTACACTTAATACTAGGGTGCAAAATCATGGACACATATTTTAACCTGCAATACTTTTATTTTTTTAAGATTTATGAATTGCCCATTCCTTGCTGCAACAGGGTTGTGGGAGACGTACAATAACAATGAAAACATCAAATATAAATAAACAATTAAAAGAATAGTAGTGCTACAGTTCAAAAAGTCAGATGGCAAATTCTGATTGTTTACGTTGCAGACTGCCAGTCATTTCACGGATGTATGTGTGCCGTCCGTGATGTTCCCGTCAGGACATGTGCCACCGCTTCTGGGTCAGTCTCAAGGGCAGGCCACCATAGAGTAAGTTACAGTAGTCTAGCCTGGAGGTGACCATAGCAGTAGTATAGCCTGGAGGTGATCATAGTATGGATTTGTTGTGTCTTGCATTTCAGAAATTACAACACAGCAGACGCTACGGAGGTGATCAGTGGAAGTCCACTGGTCCCCGGATGTAGCTCCGCAAATACGCTCTGCCAATCAAGATCTGTGGCGGGAAGTTTAACTGGCCAGGATTGGACCTGTCCAGGCTGAGGGTTGTTCCGGGGTATGTATATAAGCGGGACCCGGCCCGCATTGCTTTGCTTTGTGATGTACTCGCTAATAAAGCATGTTGCCTTCAACACGTCTTGTCACTCAGTACATTACAGGATTACTGTGGCTAGGTCAGGGACAGGGTGTGAAAAGAAAGAGGCCAATTGCTGAGCCTGGCACAGATGAAAAAAACTGCTAGGCTGGCAATATACGTGGCTTAGGAGTCCATATTCAAGGAGGCATCCAAGATCACTCCCAAACTCTTGAGAGACTGTGCGTTTGTCAATGGCACCCTGTCAAGATCAAGAAGTCTATGATCCAATCCCAAAGCCCTCCCCCCCAATCACAGAATTTCCATTTTAGCTGGATTCAGTTTCATCCTGCTCTGTTTCAACCACTCAACCATGGCTTCCAAACCTGCAGCCAAATTCTGTGGAGCAGTACCCAAGTGACCATCCAATAGCCAATACGGCCAAGTATCCATGCTGATGACATCCAAAGCCAAAACTCTGTACCAGCTGGGCAAGAGGGCGCATGTAGTTGTTAAACAACATTGGAGAAAGAAGCACCCTCCGAGGGCCCCCACATGTTAAGGGGATCTAGAGGACACATTTTCCCACTGTGTTCCTGACCACAGAGAAATGAGGTGAGCCACTGAAAGGTCAACCCCCGAACTCCTATGTCGACAAGGTAGTGGCTCAAAAGATCATAATTGACCATGTTGAATGCTGCCATAAGATCTAATAGCAATAGCAGCACCAATCCGCCTTAATCCAGTTGTCTGTGGAGGTTATCTGCCAAGACGACCAGCATTGTATCCATCCTGTGGCTGGGGCAGAAGCCAGACTGGAATGGATCCAATGCCAATGTATCATTCAGGAACCCCGACAAAAATGCTATGCTTGCGGATTCCATCTAAACTAAAAAGAATTAATAATAACAATACCACCAACAACAATGATGATGATGATGTAACCAGTTCTGACCTAAGTGAACCAACATGGATTTTTACCTTTAGATCTTCCCTCCATTCATTCATACCATAACTTTTAGAGATTTCTGGCTGGAAAATGTTCATTTTTGCCATGGATGTAGCCAAACGAGTCATGGACTGGCGGCCACTTCCTCCCATTCCAACAAGTAAGGCATTACCTCCAGACTGCTTCAGCACACGACATATGCGAGATAAATGTTCCAGTACATATCTATCATAGAAATATAGACATAATGAAAAACTGAAGTATCTATATCTGTGTATATGCAAACTCAACCTTTTCCCCCTGTAGTTCTCTTGGAAATGTACCATGTCCACACTACATTCAAACCATAAAATATATTTTGCAGTCATCCTGAAGTCTTCTTGGACAATTAATTGTATGTGCCTCTGTGATCACAGACACATCATAATGATCTTCCATCATGACCAAAGCCAACACATAGTTCACTCTTGCTCCACCTTGAACCCAGTGTCATGGACAGGTTGTCCTGTAGTTACTGCACCTGTGACTGCCTAGTCCTGCTCTTTCTCTTCCCTTGCAGCAACCAGCTGCTTCTTTGGAAGTCCTAGGAAAGTATCATTTCCCCCTTGTGATCCAGCCCCCTCCCCAGCTTCGAGCTCATTACTTTTTTTTTTTAATTTTAAAGGATTTTTATTGAGAGAAAAAAAAAGGTTTACACACAAAGAATAAAAACAAATTAACACACAAAAAAATAAAAATAAAACAAACACAAATACCACCAACACTGTCAAAAATACAAACACAAAACATTCAAGAACACATCAATGCGCAGTACATTGAAAAACACAGAGCATTCATACCCCTTCAATGCGCAGTACATTCAAAACACAATAAACACAATAACACAATAATAAATCTAACAACTATACAACTACCCACTCAAACACACTAGGAGATGGAGAGGATTTGAAAGACAAAGAAAAAATATTGTTACTCCATGCCAAAACCTTTACTTTTAACCCATTTATATATAGGGTCCCATTCATCCTGACATTTTTGAACATTACCATCTCTTAATCTTGTGGACATTAGATCAGATTCTGCGGCATCCAACAGCTTGTTAATAAATTCATCTCTATTAGGGATTCTGTCGATCTTCCAATACTTGGCATAAAGTATTCTGGCGATAGTAAGTATGTACAGTAACAGTTTCAGTTTTATCATAGGAAAGTTTTGTCTACAAATGTTCAGGAGATACAACTCTGGCACATGATTAATATGTATTTTCAAGATTTTTTGAATCCATAAATTAACTCGGGTCCAGTATTTTCTGGCATCCTTACATTGCCACCAAATGTGAAACAACGACCCTTTAGCTTCTCGGCACTTCCAACATTTGTCTGAATATGTGGGATAGATTTTAGCCAGTCTGTCTGGTGTAAGGTACCATCTATATACCATTTTATATAAATTTTCTTTGAGATCTGCTGGTTTTATTAATTTTAAGTTCTGTTTCCATAGTTTTTCCCATTTATCTAGGGCTATATTGTATCCAAAGTCCTTCAGCCAACGGATCCATGCTTCTTTTACAACTTCATCTTGCATCTTAACTTGGAGTAACCAATCATACACCTTAGAGATTATCTTCTTTTTAGTCTCTAGAATAAGATCTAATTCAATTGGCTTATTCGAAAAACCCTTTTCCTTATCCTTCTGAAATCTTGATTTCAGTTGACACTGTAACCACCAGTTTAGCTTAGAGAGCTCTTCCTCAATCAACTCATTCTGATTATTCAACAGATAGGCGTAATCTTGTGGGTTATCCCAATTATACAAATTAGGATGGGTCAAGGCTTCTATCGGGGATAGCCACTTTGGAGTATAAGTGTAATGTACTTTGATTTCTTCCCAAGTCTTATACAAGGATCTTCTTATTTCATGTCTGAGGAACCGTCGGTCTTTATAGGCGTGTGATACCACATGTAACTATGCCAACCTTCCCCCAGACCCGCGCCCTCGATGGTCAATAATCTTTTATTGTCTAGCTTACACCAGTCTCTTAACCAGGCAATGCAACTAGCCTTATAGTACAGGTTCCAATCCGGAAGGGCAAGACCACCTCTTAGTTTACTGTCTTGTAGAACTTTCAATTTTATTCTGGCCTTCTTGCCTTGCCAAATAAACGTCTTAGTCATAGAATTAAGTTGCTGGAAAAATAATTTGGATAAAATAATTGGGATTGTTTGGAAAAGAAATAAAATTCTTGGAAGAATATTCATTTTTATTGTAGCGATTCTGCCTAAAAGCGATATTTTAAGGTCTTTCCAGTTAGTTAAATCATTGCAGATTTCTTTCAATATTTTTTCATAGTTGTCTCTATACAAAGTCTTTGAGTCACTTGTCAAATGAATTCCGAGATATTTTATCTTTTTTTCATGCTTAAATCCTGAAAGTTGTTCTAAAGATTCAATTTGGGCTTTCACCATATTTTTCGCTAAAATTTTAGTCTTGGAAACATTCAGTTTAAAACCAGATATTTCTCCAAATTCTCTCAATTTTTGTTTCAAAAAAACTATCGAAGAAATGGGTTGTTCCAATGTAAATACTAAATCGTCCGCAAACACCAACGTCTTGAATTCTACGTTGTTTATTCTAGTTCCTTGAATTTGGGGATCTTCTCTAATCTTCTTGATTAATGGTTCTAACGTCAAAATGAAGAGCAAGGGAGATAACGGGCATCCCTGCCTAGTACCTTGTTCTATTTCTATTGAGTCGGACATCACTCCATTGAAGCTCACTTTCGCTGCCTGTTTCGAGTAAACCGCTTCGACCATTCTGCGATATCTTTCACCACAACCAATCGCCGCCAATGTAACTTTAATAAAGTTCCAGTTAACATTGTCAAACGCTTTTTCCGCATCCACTAGGATACCTGCAAATTCTTTATCAGGGTGATCCCTGTAATATTCAATCGCATTTAAAAGTAGCCTCACATTCTGGTTCATTAATCGTCCTGGAACAAAGCCCGTTTGGTCTTCATGAATTAAGCCAGCTATTACTTTCTTTAATCTGTTTGCTAATATTGCTGCAAAGATCTTATAGTCGCTATTCAAGAGTGAAATTGGTCTATAATTTTTAATTTCCGATGCATCAGTCCCTTCTTTATGAATGAGCATAATCAGAGCTTCTTTCCAAGAATCTGGGATCTCGCCTGTATTATAGGTGTTCTCAATTACTTTCTTGAAGGGTATCAATAATAAATCTTCAAAGGCTCTGAAAAACTCAATCGGAAGGCCATCTGGACCTGGAGTCTTGTTACTTTTTTGAGTTCTAATCACATCAACAATTTCCTGGATTGAGATGGGGTTCTCCAAACTTGCTTGTTGTTCCCTTGTTAATTGTCTCATTTCAGCTCCCTTTATATAATCTTGTTTTAGCTGTACGATCTTTTGCTCCTTATACAAATTCCGATAAAAATTTTGAATAATGTCTTTCATTTGAGAATTTTGAAACACGTCCTCCTTAACTTCATTTTTCAGCATTTTTATAATCTTCTTCTCCTTTTCCTTCTTCAGTCTATAGGCCAGCCATCTGCTCACTTTATTAGCATTTTCAAAATAATTTTGTCTTGTCCATTTTAATTTCTTCTCAATTTCTTCTGCCAAAAGAATATTTATCTGGTGTTGGATCGAGATAATTTTGGCCTTTACCTCCCTTGGGTTACTAGTTTTCTGTTGTTTCTCATAATGCCTCAATTTTATTATAAGTTCATTATAAGATTTTCTTTGTTCTCTCTTCCTCTTCGTTGAATACCTGATAGCAACTCCTCTGAAAGCTCATTACTTTTTTATGACTGGTGTAACCTCTGCTCTGGCCTGCATGAAGCACAAGCCAGAATTAAGACTGCCAGAAAAAACAACTTCAGATATGCAGATGATACACTCTAATTGCAGAAAGTGAAGAGGACCTAAAAAGCCTCTTGCTAAGGGTGAAAGAGAAGAGTGAAAAAGTTGGTTTGAAACTCAACATCAAAAAGACTAAGATCATGGCATCTAGCCCCATTACTCCTTGGTAAATAGAAGGGGAAGACATGGAAGTAGTGACAGACTTCACATACTTGGGATCCAAGTTCACTGTAGATGGTGAATGCACCCATGAAATTAAAAGATGCCTGTTTTTTGGGAGGAAAGCTATGGCAAACGTAGGCAGCATAATAAAAAGTAAAGACATCACACTGCCAACAAAAATCTGTATAGTCAAAGCAATGACATTCCCAGTAGTAATGTATGGCTGTGAGAAGCGGATCATAAGGAAGGCCAAGAACTGAAGAACAGATGCTTTCGAAATGTGATGCTGGAGAAGATGCTTGAGAGTCCTTTGGACAGAAAGGAGATCAAATCAGTCAAATCAACCCTGCCTGTTCCCTGAAAGGTCAGATACTGAAACTGAAGCTCAAATACTTTGGCCACCAAAAGAGAAGGGAGCGCTCACTGGAGAAGACTCTGATGCTGGAAAAGACTGAAGGTGCATCTTGGATTTTTATGGTTGGAAATGTATGGAATTGTTTTTATTGTATATTCTGTTTTTTAGTATTCTGTGTGGTTTTTAACTGTTGTTAGCCATCCTGAGCCCGTTACGGAAGGGCGAGATATAAATGTGAAAAAAATAAATAAATAAGGTAAAATAAGAAGGGGACGGCAAAGGATGAGATGGTTAGACAGTGTTATTGATGCAACAAACATGAATTTGAATGAACAGGATGATGGTGTAAGATAGAAGGGCTTGGCGTGATGTGATCCATGGGGTCGCAAAGAGTTGGACTATGCAACTGAACAACAAAATCTCTACTCTGTCTTCATGCTCTTCCAGACTTTCTCCATCTGGAGCTGTCTTCTCTGGCTTCTCCTGCACTCCACACTGGCTGTCTTGCAGCCCTCCAGGTTCTCTGGAGAGCCTATCACTGCATCAAAGTCTCTGTCACCAGGAGCTGCATGCCCACTGACCAGCTCGGTGTTGGGCTTGGTATAGATGCACCTGGCCAGCTAGCTGATGCAGCAGTCATTCTAACAGTGGCTGGAATCACTGGCAGGCTGGGCTGTGGCTACTGTGTGCCAATGTGTTCAGCCCCTTCTGAGAGCAGGTAGGAAGGGCTGGGTGGAACTAGAGAGTACCACAAGAGCTAGGCATCACACCAGCTATTAATTAATACTTGTAATAATTACCTATGCTAGCAGCAGGACAACAAAACTGTGCCATTCACAGAGAACACTGGACTTGTTCTTTGCCCTCCAGGAAACATGGAATTTGGGCACTTAGGCATCAGTTAAAGGACAGGGGTAGGAAATAAACAAAGAGGGAGGGTAAATTATCCTATTTAAGTCTTCAACAGCTTCAAGATCCTAGATAGGGAGTTCATGGCATGTATTCCCAATCCAAATTCCCCACCCATCCCTACAAGTACAGAGTACTATAACCTTTTAAAGATCTGACTCTTTTGGAGCTAAACAGAATAGTAAAGATTAAATAGGCATATTTCCTTCTCCAAGAATAAATTGTGAAGGGGATGGAGACATAACAATTTTTAGTATCTTGAGATATACATGCCTGTATGAATGTATGTAAAATTAGGGTTAAGGTGTATTTCCTGGCTCCAATCTCCTCCTCTCCCAGAATAAAAAAAGACAGGAAAAAATATTGCCCCTCTGCAAAATACTGCTCAGGTTCAGGGCTAGATGAGCAGCTTCCTGTCCATTAACCCCTGAAGCTCAGAGCCTGGGCAACTGTGCAACAGTATAAAGGAAGCTGCTCAGGTCACCCTGAACATAAGTACTGTTAATCAATCTCTGAAGAAACAAACAAAAAATTGCTCTAAATGGGAATAAACTGGATAACGCCCCCAAACAGAGAATCATGTAAATATACTAATAAGTAATAGTCGATGCACCTGAAAATTACTAAGTTCATTCTTGATTTGTGTGTTTGGTTATATTCATCTAAGCAAACCTCCACAATATCACTGAACACTTGCACATTTGGAATTTCAATGTAAAGTCTTTCATCGCCTTCAAGGTCAGGATTCATGTAGTCTCCAAAGAGCAGGTTCCTCATATTTTCTTCAGTTACCTGTTAGCCAAACATAAATAGCTTATAATAGTGTTGCATAATAAATTTGTATGTGTACAATTCTATAAGGCAGATGTAAGACCACATTACTCCACTTCAGGAATAGTAGTAAGAATCCACTTAATGCTCTGAGAGCACCTGATGCTGCAACAGTGTTGCAGCCAAATGAGTGTGAATCTGATTAATCTCTTGGATAGTAGGTCATTAAGAAGAGGATATTGCTACAGCTGATAGTATACTGGAATGGATCAAACCAATCGCAAAAACAGCAAAAGCATAAACAAGACAGAGAGCACAGACACTTTAACAAGGCAGGAATCACTGCATACTGACTCTCCAGGTATGCAGAAAAGTGTAACTTTAAATTAACCAAAATGAAAAAGGAGACATGACTTAAGGTCTGCCCTACCAGGATCATTTATTGAGTTGCTGTACCCCTGAGCTATTCTACAGCTACATGAAGCCATTAGAGCTTGGTCACCTGAAGATGAAAGAATTATCAGTATGAGCATGATATCTAACTACGTTTCTTCCCTTCAGCAAACTCAAGTGAGGAAGGAAATGTTGTGGGCAGATATGTAATGGGCAGGAGAGGGTCCTGAAGCTGGATCCAGAAAAGAATGAGGGACCTGAAGCTGGATCCAGATAAAACTCAAGTTTTCTGAGACAAAAAAGGTAAACAGGGAGTGAAGGCTTTTAGTCAGTGAGGCACTCCTTCAAAGGCATAGTATGATCATAGCTTAATGCAAAGATAGTTAACTTCTAGCACAAATGCCAAGCAGCAGGAAATGACCCTTTTGCTCAGTATACAGGGCTGGTTCTCTGTATAAATATCTGGCAAGCCCCTGAAGTGCTCACTGTGGTGCATGGGCTTGGTTTGGTCCCAGTATACACAGCCAACTGCAACCCTTATCTCATTCCTCTCCTTTGTTTCCCAGCACACCAGCATCTTCACAGAAAAATGTTGTTTTTTATGGCACTCAATTAAAAATGTTCTCTAACAATACTCTTGGATCCATGTTTCCAAGCATTCACAATGTTTTTAATCAGGGGTCGTTTTGTTGAAAAATAGGTGGTGGAGCTCATCCAGGGATTGTTATGCAGCTGCACATACTATTCAATGGACAAGGAGGTGGAACTCTCAGAAAGGTTCAGGAGCTGTGCTCCTGAGAGCTCCCACTGAATTTGAGGCCTGCTTTTAATAATTTGAATTTGATTTGCTAGAATTACCCTGAAAAAAAATGAGGCTTGGCCACTTACCTGTACTCTGAAAGCATCCAGATTAATTCCTTCTATGCACTTTCCAAGGAATTTAGGTATGTTAGGAAACAAACTAGAGCAGCTTTACAGAAAATATATCTCACCAGCATAAAAATAACTCATTTGCAAGAACAATTCTGGAGTGGATCAAAGACTATGGAACTCAGTCTCTGCAGTCACTTGTTTAGCACCTAATATTGAACTTTAGACGTCAAACAAATATTTTTTTTAAAAAAATTATCCAAATATTTGGAAATAATACATATTTTAGTTGGTTCTATTACTCTCACCTGTTTTTAATTAAAGAAAATCATCTTGTAATCTTTGTTTCAACAGTTTCTTCTTACAGCTACTATCATAATTAAGCTTTTTTTTCTTAGGACCATATTAATTTTGTTAAGACCATCTATTATTGCATTTGTACCACAGCTCTACTGATTTTCTTTGTATTTTCTCCCCCCCCCCCACCAACTGCCTAAAGAACTGTGATTATGAGTTGATGTAAAATGTTCTTAAAATATAAACTAAACTTCAACCAACTTGCACATTATCATGTGGCATGACGACAGATTTTAATGTTTTGTTCTTTTCCCAATAAAGTTAATTAACTGACCTGAGTATAGCTGAGACAAAGAGAAAGAATTTTGTAACAAATAATGAAATTACTTACAGGTGCATTTGATTCTCTCAGATGTGTAAATACTCCATCAAATGATTCTTTGAAATGTTCTTTCACAATTTCTCTTACTAGCTTGAACAACCAAGCTCTATCTGTGTCGTCCACAAGGCGGTCATAAAATACTCGAAATACTTCATGCACAAAGAGACGAATCATTGTTTGTTTGCTTAGAATAGAATCCCTCTTAACAAGCAAACAGCCCAGAATCACGCGTGAAAAGTCACGTAGATTGAATGTATAATGGGATTTTGCTGGTGTTGGCAATAGATTTTGCATTGCCTTCTTATATACCTAAAGCATTGGAAAGAAAATAAATAAAACTCTTCAGATAGAAGCTCCAAATAATTTTGTACATTTAGCTGTGCAATCCTAAGCAAAGGTGCCCCTTTTAAGGTCACTGATTTTAATGAATTTAAGTTTGCACAGTGAATACATCCAAGAATCCTATGCTTCTCAGCTTGGGTGAATAATTTGGGCATTGGACGGGATCCATCTGGGGGGAGAGGCTCCCCTTGTTTGGGAGACTTTCTTAAATGGTCTTGGGGGTGGCGCCATACAGATGCATGCCCAGCTTTTGGTTGGATCTCATCACCAGGTGGGAAAGAAAACCACTCACTGGATTGATCCTGAGGCTTGCCACTCCAGGTTTTCTCCCTAAGGAGGCAGGTGGGGGAATGGGGAGAAATTGGGTGGCAGTGGCAGTCAGGTGTCCCAATGCTGGATTGATCCCTATGCTACACCAATGTTCCTGTGGTTATAGTTAGTAAAAGCTGTGACTTGTTTTTCTCCAGTCATGTATTTGGCATTGTTGTTTCCCTTGCCATCACTCCCTTCTCAATCCCTAGGTTCACAATCAGAGATGGACTGGCCATTAAGGCCACCAAGAATAGTTCTCATTGGCTGGTTGCCTAGGGGACTACCCCGAATCTAGTGGGGCCACCCAAGAGCTTGGAAGGAAACAGATATTCTGATTTCCCCCCAATGCAAAACTTGTCACCGCATCCCACCAGGGATGCAGGGAGCTGTTTCCCTGAGAAGGAGGAGATCAGAAAATCAGTTCCCCAGGTAGAAGCTGGTGTTCTGATCTCTCCATTCCTCAACCCAGTAAGATTACTGCTGTGTCCCAGCCAGGGGTTGTTTTGTAGAAAAACAGATGGTGAAGCTCTTTAGCATATGCCACCCCCAACCCCACCCAAAAGCAACCTGATGCAAGAAAGGAGAGCCCTGACTGAGTGAGGCCTGCTTGAGCTGGTTAGAGATCCATCCAGCCCAAACAGGTCTCACTCACCTGGGGCTCTCCTTGGCTACCCTCCCCCCCAGTCAAAAGGCCAGCAAGCCACCTGCTGCCCAAAATCACATAAGAAATGGAGAAAGGGTGGCACGGGCTTCTCCAGGAGTTAAAGAAGGGCTGCTGGGTGTGTGGCAAAGCTCCTGGTGGCTGCCTGCCCACTCTCCTAATCCAGGGATTACTATGCAGCTGCACCTATGATGATGATGATGATGATACTGGATTTATATCCTGCCCTCCACTCCGAATTTCATAGTCTCAGAGTGGCTCACAATCTCCTTTATCTTTCTCCTCCACAAAAGACACCCTGTGAGGTGGGTGGGGCTGAGAGGGCTCTTACAGCAGCTGCTCTTTCAAGGACAACCTCTGCCAGAGCTATGGTTAATTCGAGGCCATTCCAGCAGGTGCAAGTGAAGGAGTGGGGAATCAAACTCGGTTCTCCCAGATAAGAGTCCGCACACTTAACCACTACACCAAACTGGCTCTATTCCTACTATGCAATGGACAAAGTAGGCAAGTAGGGAGGAGGAGGGGAGCTGTCAGAAAGGTTCAGGAGCTATGCTCCTGTGAGCTCCTGCTGAATTCAAGGCCTGGTCCCAGCAGAGATGCAATAAGAAGTCCCCTGGCTGGAACACAGCAGTAATCTTACTGGGTTGAGGAATGGAGAGATTAGAACACCAGCTTTCAGCTGGGGACTGATTCCTCCCTCACCAGGGAATTGCATGCTGAGTTCCTGCTGGGATGTGGTGTGAGTTGTTTAGCTTGAATGAAATGCATTATTTGGGTTTCCACCTGTTGGCAGAGTAATTAACACAGCAATGGTGCACTACTTGATTAAAGAGTAGATAAAGGTTTACTTAGGAACTAATATACTTGATAGTAAAGAGGAGAGACAAAGATAGGTTCCTAACTACATTTCTAGCTGTGTGTGAGAGAGAGACCGAGTGTGAAACTTCTGAGAAGGAAGAGGAAATTGCCCTAAAGTGCAGCAATCTGGAATGATACTTATCATAGAATCATAGAGCTGGAAGGGACCTCCAGGGTCATCTAGTCCAATCCACTGCACAATGCAAGGAACTTACAAATACCTCCCCCTTAATAGGAAAGAAGGTGCTGACTTCACTATCCCATCTAATTGTCTTCTTGCTGCCCCCAACAGAGTCCACTTCTCTGCAAATCAGACATTACCATTTTATCACTTTCTTCTTTGTCTTCAAAGCATAAAATCAGGTCATCCACACAAGTCAGAATATGTCCATTTGTTGTTCCTATATTTTCTTCATACTTCTGAGAGTATCCTTTAGCAACCAATCTGGCATTGTATCTTTGTATTTTCCCTTCTGCATCATGCTTGGTTTTGAAGATCCACTTGCATTCTACTGCTCTCTACCCTGGACACAGTTCTGTGTCTATGTTTGGTTCCTGATCAGAGATTCAATCTCTTTTTCTGCAGCTTTTCTCCATTTTTCTGCTTCTTTGGCAGGCATTCTTGCTATGTCTTCCGATGTGGAAGGCTTAGGAATAGCTTCTGCCTTTGCTAGATAAACAAGTCTTCTTGGTGGTACTTCTTTGTTTGATCTGATTGATCACACTTGGTTCTATAACCGCTTCTGGTTCTCTAGGTTCCATAGGTGTGTAGTCCATAGTGCGCAGATGTGCTTTTTCTATTTGCTGTGCTTAATTTTTTCTCTGTTGGTGTAGATCCACCTTCTCCATGTCACTCAACTTCTCCCTTTCATCAATATAGACCACACTGCAGATCTTAACTGTTTCTGCTTCTGGATCAAGGATTCTGTATCCTTTGCATCCCAGTGCATAGCTGACAAAATGCCTTCTGCGGCTCTAACACCCAACTTGGTCTGCTTTTCCTTATAAAAGTATTTCTCTTTCAGGATAGTGTATCAGAATAAGGTTTTTGTATTGACATACTCAAACAAGGGATATTAGCTGTTTATCTCATTACATATATGAAACCATCTTCACTATATTTCAATGTATTTTTTCCTAATGGCAAACTAGAATGATGTATATATTTATGTTACACGTTAAAAGGTAGATTAGTTGAACAGGAAAAACTTCTGCGAAAGAAATGCTCTCATGTTGACCCAGGTTTATTAGCAATAGAATAATTAACAGGCATTCTCAGATTCTGACATGTTACTGTTTTATGGTTTCCCAAGCTAATGCAACCCAGATCAAAGGTTTTCTGAATTTGTTAATTTTACTATTCTGCTATTGGATTTTAACTTTGTAACACTTTGCATTCCAAACCCCACCAGCTATATATGGCTTTGCTTACTGTACCTCATTCCTCGTCTGAAGAAGTGTGCATGCACACGAAAGTTTACGTTCTGAATAAAACTAAGTTGATCTTAAAGGTGCAATCGACTCCTATTTTGTTCTACTACTTCTGACCAACACGGCTGCCTACTTGGATCTATCTTCTGGGAAAGAAATGCCCTTATTTTGACCCAGGCTTATTAGCAATAGATTAACAGACATTCTCACATTCTGACATGCTACTGTTTTATTGGTTTCCCACACTAATGCAACCCAGATTAAAGGTTTTCTGAACTTCTTAATTTTACTATTCTGCTATTGGATTTTAATTTTGTACCACTTTGCATTCTAAACCCCACAAGCTATATGTAGCTCTGCTTACAGGAAGGAAGGAGGAGGAAATTGCCCTAAGAGTAGCAATTGGGAGACAGACAAGAAACAGCACTTAATAGGAGAGAAGGTGCTGACCTTATTATCCTATCTAATTTTCTTCTTGCTGCCCTGGTCAGGGTCTTCTTCTTTGCATATCACACATTGCCTTTTCTAACACTAACTCCTTAGGAAAATCTTGAAATGGGTGAAAAATGGGACACCACATTTCAAGACATGTTTCAATCAAGTTGTCTTCGTCAGATACAAGATCACAGTCTTTGGGGCACTTTACCATTTCTTATAGCAGTTAAGAACAAAATCAATATTTCTCCATTCAGAGTTCTCTAATAGCACAAAGCTAAAATTGCATATATAACTGCATCCTTCAATATCAGTTATTTTGGACTTAAGGCTCTTGTTTTTCATTGCATTTCAGTTAATTTGTTGGGTTTCTGAAGCTCTTATCCTCTGAAGAAATTTGAGGGGATATCCATATCAAGCAGTTAATACAGATGAACTGTGAAACTCTTAACTCATTTATCTAGAAATGAAGGAAAACTGGCCCTTGAAAATGTTTGGGTATCCTCCAATCTCTTTCTTAAAAGCCATAAAATTACTCCGGTATTTGATAGCTTCTGGATCTATTTGCTACTGCTGCATATGTACAGGATTACTGGGTGCTTTTGGGTGAAGACTCCATAGGAATATGTGACCTTGTGACTGTCACTTCCATTATACCTGCATGTACTCTTTTTTATTATTGTGATCTGTCAACATGTCTTGATTGCAATCAAAGGTTTGGATCCAATCATCCACCAGCTGACACTGACAGTCCAATATGTATGTATCCTAAATTAACTGCAAACTTGGTTGCTTTTTCTTCAGTTTTATAAGCTTTTCTGTCACTGGATGATAGGGGTTTTTTCTTAGAACAGCAGAAACCTAGTTAACGTGAGGCCATGTATCCTATGAGTCCCTCCAAATAATCCTGTTTTGAAACGTGTTTGTGAGCATGATGTTTGATCTTTGGAGCCCTCATAGAAAAGTCAGCCGCAGGTCTACAAGAAGCAAAGAGAACTTATCTGAACCATTATAACATTGCCCTACTTTCCCAGATTTACAAGTTAAACTAATTATATATAGTTCCTAGGATACATTCAAGAAGTCAGCAACCACCTTGCTGAAGCAGAACAAATATTTAATTAATAACTAGATGAGAGTTCTATTTATATATATATCCATGATGGAAGACAGGTGGAATAAAAATGTAATAAAAACATAAGCAGAACTGCCATTTAGATATTTGCATCTTACCTCCATAGTACCACTGACGATTTGATTTCCAACTGTGAAATATTCAGGTGCAAATTCATTGACTCTGAGATAAAAAGAAACAACTGTAGAGAAAATTCGGACCATTGTTTCATCACTAAACGAATTAATGGTGCAAATGTTGAAATGTCTTAGGAAACGAGGTGTGACTGGATTTCTTCCACCACCCGGTGGGCCCATGGCAGCTATCAGTTGTACATCAACTAGTACGATTTTATTTGTGTCTTTTAGATCATACCTTCAAAACAAATATAAACATGCTAATCAGACAATTATAAACATAACAAGGCAGACATGCACTTTAGTACTTCTGCACTTAGGAATATCATAGATTCTGATCCTGCTGAGATAAATAGGAGAACAGACACATGAACTCACTGGGATTCCATATAAACTGAAGGCCTAACTACCTATGTTTTATTTCATTAATCATTTTACTATATGATCTGCAAGGATTACTTAAAAATTAATATGATTTATTTTAGGTAAGAGTGAGAGATTGATATTATGAAAACCATCAGACTGGAATTATTTTATCCAGTATTTACAAACTCAGTTCGAAACATAAAGAAATGAAAAACCAAAGCTTTACTTTTGATAATGTACACTGAAAAGAGCTTTAGTTTCAAAACTAAATATTTCTGATAGCTTTTGACAGCTTGAATTTAACCAAGGCTTTTTTTGAGCAGGAATGCAATTCTGGCTGGTTAAATGCCAGGGGGTGTGGCCTAATATGCAAATGAGTTTTGGTGGGCTTTTTAATACAACCCCCCCCCAAAAAAAATTTAAACATAAATATTTACCAAACCCTATGGTCAAAAAACTGCCGTAGAAGTTCAATAGGAGGCTGAGCTCCATATTGTTCCAATGCAGGCATATTCATATCGTCTACAAAGATGATACACTTTTTACCCATTGGAGGGCCAAATATTCCTTTGCGTCTTTTATCCAGCCTGGCCATAATGATGTTCTAAAACACAAAAGAAGAGCATTTTTTCTCATTGATTAAAACTAGGCCATGCAACATATAAAACATACAAAACAAATATTACATGTTTTGTAATAAAAGTGCCATTTTAAGGCAATCTTTCATGACATTAACAGTAGGGGGCAAAGGTAGGGGGGCAAAAGTGCTCATGGAGCCAACTGAACTTTGCATTTGTGCAAGTCCAAGATACACCAGCATAAGGGCCAGTTACAATGGTACAGGCTCCCAGTGCTACTCCATTGCTCTTGGGTGCCAATGGAGGCCAACAGCAGCTGCCTGTTAGCACAATCAAGGTGCAGGCCCCCCATGCCAGCATGGTTGTGGGTGGTTTGGGGAATGTGGCCAGAATCAGTTGACTTCCTGAACTCTTTCAACCTGAAATGCCCCCTGACAGAGGCAGGAAGTTATGGTAACAAAAAACATGGCATGGTCCATAGGTACCAAATGAAATTAAAAATTAAGCTGTCGTTTCCCCCACTACAGCCACACCAGTTAGGCACAGAGGAGCTCAGGGTGCCTACTACAGGTTTGGCCAATTACCTCCCTTCCTTGATCAGCCAAGCCCCCTTCCCAACATCCAGTCTTGGCCCCCTACCCTATAAAAACTTCAACCAGACCATCCTTACTACTCAGTAGTTAGGGTGCACAGGACAGCACTCTGTCTCAGAGTTGCCTGCTGTGCAGCCTTCAAATAATATTTTAAAACAAAGTCCACTGGGGGGAAATTGGTCCTGAAGATGTCCAGATACATAACAAAAAGACACTCTTCCCAGGCATGCAGCAGAATCCAAAGCACAGACCAGAGCAGCAGCACAGCAAGCATAATCACAACTTCAAAAAAGCTAGCGCTGAAATGGCGTCAAATTGCAGGGCAGGCCTACTTTTTATCCTCTTTGTCCATGCCCAGACAGCCATGGGGAGCTGTGAGAGACTCATCACAGTAGGGCAGACAGTTCTAGTGCTCTCCCTAACATCTGATCCCATTGCCTAGGAGATCTGCCTCTCTCCCCTATCCCTCCTGAAGCCCAGGAAATTTTTTTCAAGGGAATAAAAAGTCTTGGAAGCCTTAAAATGTCAGTCCCAGATGCTTCCAAGTACTTTCAGAAATTCTGACTGGACATCCCAAACCCCAAGAATGTTGCCTTGCATGCTGTCCCAGAGAGGTTCATGACATGCAGACTTTGAATAATGACAGGAACGGGGGAAGCCTCCTCCAGAGTCAGCACTTCTAGCGCCTACCATGGACCTAAGCAGCAGCAATAAGAACAAAAGTAGGTCAGAGGGCTCTGAATCTAAGTGATGGTGGCAAGAATGAAAAAAGGCTCCTACTTCACCCTCCCCCACCTATACGAGCTGCTGCCACTGCAGTTAATACAATATGCAAAGTGATTCCAATGATAGTTCTTACCAACCTGGGTCTGATTAGCACTGGTGCGAGCTGAAAAATTAACAAAGAATGGGAAGTAGCATTCCTTCTCTAAATGGTTCATTAGCTTGTCCTTCACATACACAGATTTCCCAGTTCCTGTTGGTCCCACAAAAAGCAATGGTCTTTGAAAGAAATTAATGTTTGTATTAATATCTCATTATTGAGGTAGCCTGACATTACAAATAAATAAATGGATAATTGTAGCATTTTATTGCAATTATGTGTAAGTATGTCTCTCATTTTTTAAGATAGATTAAGGTTGGCAGCCATGTTGGTCTGAAGTAATCAGAACAAAATTACAGGCCAGTGGCTCCCTTAAGACCAACAAAGTTTTATTCAAGGTGTGAACTTTTGTGTACAAGCACACTTCATTAGACAAAGATGAAGTGTGCTTGCACACGAAAGCTCACACCTTGAATAAAACTCTGTTGGTCTTAAAGGTGCCATTAGACTCTAACCCTGTTCTCTTTTTTAAAGTTGCCTATTCGTGTAAAAAGAAATATACATGAAAAGGGATGTATAAGTCCAAAATATTAAGCCAAACTTGATTATATGTGATATGAGCAGCAACATGCTGGTAACACATAAAACTTGAGTTGTGCATAAGTTTCAATACTTCTGGATACTCTGAACAACATCTATATAGGAGGTAAATTATAGCCCTGAGTCTGGTGCTTCTTATCTCCTAAACCATGATTAAGAAATTAGAAGCAGCAGGGCTTTTTTTAAGCAGGAATGCACAGGAATGCAGTTCCGTCTGGCTTGATGTCAGGGGGTGTTGCCTAATATGCAAATGAGTTCCTGCTGGCCTTGTTCTACAAAAGGAACACTGAGAAGCAGTCATCAGGAATGCAAGATCCCTCCCTTATACATTCTTCTTCTCAGTACAATTTCCCACAAAAGTGTTGGCTTGCAAACTGTTTATTTTGGCTCCTTCGTGTGTGTGCGCATGTGTGTTCACGTTCATTTAGCAGAAGTGCAATTGCTGGGGCATCAGGAAAAGAAGATTGTATTCAGGGGAATGGCACTGCTGTATTTTTCTTTATTTTATGGAATGGGAAAGTCTCCAGGTATTCTGAGTTGGACCTGGCAACCCTGGGCCCATAAGCAACTGGCTGTCTCCTGCTTCCTTCTCCTGGTTGCTAATGCATCTCCAAGCCTCTCCGAGGGGGAAGGAAAAAGAGAGCACACGCACATGCACATGCACCAGATAAAAGCTCTTTCCTGCTTCTTTCACTGGGGCTGCTCTCTTCCAAGCCTTTCTTCCCTCTTTTGGGGAGGAAGGAAAAAGAGAGCACATGTCTGCACACCAGAAAAAATCTCCCTGCCCTCTCTCCTGCTTTCTACACTGGGGCTGCTGCTGTATTGCCAAACCTGTCTTCACTCATTTGGAGAGAGAGGGAGGGAGGTGGAAGGAAAAAGATAGAGCATGCAAGAAAAAGAAGTCTCATGGCACCTTTAAGACCAACAAAGGAGCACAAAAAGAAGGGGCACAAAATTAAACCTTCTTTAATATAGAAAGAGTACATATCAAAGTCTATTTCTTATGATTTTAATAACAGTACAGCAATGGCATGCACCAACGTATTAATGCAACTGAAAAACTCTAATTTCTTCAGGTATTGAACAAGCCTTCCTATCAAGAATGAAGCTAATCTCACTTTTACAGGAAGCAATTTATCTTACTTTCCATGTTTAATGCACATATCCATTAAATAGGTGTATCGGACTGTGTCCATTGTTGGGACTATAATGTCTTGAATCTTAGCATTTTTATCACTGTAACTGATATTCTTAATTAACTCATTCCAATGTACCCAGCGACCTTTGCCTTTCAGCTAAGAAGAAATACAGGAAAAGTTTCATGAAAGATACAATGCTAACAAAAGACATTCAAAATTGTTCATCACAACTTAATATTTTAGCAGAGATTTTCTTTGTACTGGCACATTTATTTGAATATGTAATTCTTTTTATTGAGGAATAATAGAGGTATCAAAAAGATTTCCAATACATATGTAACTATTCACAATATCTGAAAATTACTTATGAATTTATACTTTTCCCTTCCCCTTTTTCCCTTGTGTATCCCACCTTTTTACAATTTCATTATTCAAATATCTATTAATTCTATAATTGGTTACATACCTCAAACATATAATCATACACAACCCCTCTGTCTTCAAACAGAATTTCCCATTTACCCACAGCTGCTGGAATTGGATGGTCTTCCAGTTTTCCTGCTAGAATATCTCTCACAAATATATCAAACAGATTCCGGCTATCACTATCACAAGTTCCACCAATGGACCAAACCATAGAGAAAGCAAAACAAGCCTTACATTAAAGAGAGAGAGAGAAAGAGAGGGTAACAGCCATTATTTAATTATACTATATATTTTTGCTATCCAACACTCAATTATTCTAATTATATACTCATGCTAAATTTTAATTTTAAATACTTTGAAAAATGTGCTTATAGCTGTTATAAATTAATCTAGCTACCTATTTTGGAATATTCATTGTAAATATGCCAGCATGAAACAATGGAATTTTCCAAGAGAAGCAAAACTGTTAAAAGATATAGGTAACATCAGACAAACCATAATCCATCTGCGGATGCTTTTATTGTTAGGATCCTTTTCCACAACATCACAAATTAGCATTTCAAAAAGCCGAGTAAGAGATACCACGTTATTGCTATTGCTGGTGGGGACCAGTTCCTGTCAGAGGGGAAGAATAAAAAATAGAATGTGTGAATGATAGATAACAGAGGTACATATTTCATACATATTTTTATACATTTCTACATGTAAAAAACAGTAAACTACAATTCATAACTATTATATAATCTAGCTGCCAGTGTTCCAAACATTCTATAATGCAGAATGTTATTTGCCTTGTTTTCTGACCAAGTGAAGATGGTTTCCTTTGTAATGACTTATGTACTACCTCAACAAATAAAGTTTTGTCTTTAGAATATGTGCTGATTTCTTAAGCTATACTTTAAACAGGCCTGGTGCTAGGGCCTCAGGTGCCCCAGGCTGGCACCTGCCCCCACGCCCGCCCGCCCACCCACCCACACCTGCCCCGCCGTTGCACCCCCACCCGCAGGGAGAGAAGGCATGGTGGTTCAGGACAGGAAGGAAGGGCGGGCTCCAGGTGAGCTGTGCCTGCGCTCTCAGAAGCAATCTGAGACTGCCCTTCTTAGGGCAGTCTCGGAGCGCCTCCAGGAGTGCACTTGCAGGTGTTCTCCTCCAAGCTCAGTTTCCCTTGCAAGGAAAGCTTGGCTCGGATGAGAGCAGCTGGGAGGGGCCAGGCTCACTCTTTGCCTGAGCTTGGAGGAGAAGGTGCCCACCTGGTTGCTCTCGCTTTGAAAGCATGAGCAGCCAAGCAGGGGTGGGAGTGTTCTTCTCCTCTGAGCTCGGCTTCCCTTGCAAGGGAAGCCAGGCTTGAAGAAGAGCACTTCCGATGCGCCATCCAGCTGCTCTCAGATTGAGAGTGGGTGCCTAGTGACACCTTGTCGGCCAGGTGATGCCCTAGGCCACCGCCGATCTCACCTACTCCCACATGCCAGCCATTACTGTAAAGACCTGGTGGTATCATAATATATTCAAAAATATGTTAGTAAATATAGCCCATTAGTTCCATATCGGCTTTAAGGGGTAGGTTCTAATTTGGTTTTGAGCTATGGATTGTTAATTAAAATGTTGGCACCATTGTTTACTGATATTGGCCATTTTCACACAGGTTATTTGCCTTGGATCAATGCTTCTGAAATTTGGGTTTTCCCCTCCTTGCTTCCCCATAGCATTGTGGTACATCTGTGTACCTCCTAGGTAGGGTTGCCAGCCCCCAGGCCCAGCAGCATAAAACCCCCACCCCAAACAGGGATGTCACCAACGCAATTACATCACTTCCAGCTGATGTCATCATGTTGGGGACATCACATGTGACTTCCCACCTACCCCTAAAATACTCCCCAAATCCCCCCACCATAATGAAGAGGGAACCTAGTAACCTTACTCCTAGGGTTTCCCTGACTTTTCTCCAAACTTTCCCAAACCTTCTTTATCTGAAATTTTGGAAAAGACTAGCAAAAAAATATGAATGGCTGCTGCGTGGGCTGGAAAATTCAGATTTCTTGGCTCTATTCCTGCAGCGGCCATTTCTTCCCCCTGTTAATTTTTCTGTTGTTTAAGATCAGTAACTGAATAATGTTATTATGTCAAAGTAACGGTAAAACAACGTCTGTAACAGGTTCTCTGAATTCCCAGCTTTCATTTTTAAAAGTAAGTCTCTTGTGTCTAAGCCTGTAGCCACTGGAGAGGGGGGCAATGCCCCCCCCCCATTGATGAGTACTGTCCACGCAGGAAAACAACAACAAAAGTGAGATGCTCATGAGATTTCCAAAATGACCCCAGGCACAGTCAGGGAAGCTTCTGTCTCATTTTCTTTTTTTCCAGGCTAAAAAATAAATTGGTTTTTAAAAATGCAAAATCAAGTACATTTTCAAAAAATTAAATTAAATTGCAAAATGCAATAGAGAGTCAGAGATCCCATCTGACTCAAGTAGAGGAGGAAACTAGTAGAGTCATGAGGGTGGCAAGGGAGGAGGAGCAGACCACAGCCCTCTGCCCCCTTGAAGCTGAGTCCTCTTTCCGTTCTGCTGGCTACGGATGGAGGAACTGTTCTGACAGCAGCTTTCTACTCTCTTATTTCTCTCTCTCTCTCTTTCTCTCAGCCCTGCCCCACAGGATTTCCCAGTGCCCCACCAGTCAAAGTTTTCTGGCTACATCCCTGCTTGTACCTTTCATTGCAGATTGAGGTTCGTGCTTTGGTGTTTTCACAAACCCCAAACTTCCACTTCACAAACCGACCTGCTTTGTGCCAAACTTGGGTTTGTGAGCCAGTTCATGCCCTTCCTATTGTGGAGATATAAGCAAAAGGGCATACCTAGGCATTGAAAAGGGCTAGAAAATTAACTATTTAAAAAAATTAAAGTTAGGAATTCAGAACCTGATAAACAGACGTTATAACAATATTCAGTTGTCAGTTTAAAACAATACAAAAGCCTTGGTGGTGTACAGCTGCTGGGGGCAGAGGAACCTTGGGGAAACTTGCTGTGTGGCACCTCAATTGTCACTGAACCGTACTGGCAATTCCAACACGTGCTTGTCCCTGTGTGGAATACCCCACTGTGTGGAATACATCAGTAATTTATACACAGACATTGCAACAGAAACCTGAAGTCACTGTTTTGTAGAGAATGCAGCCCAAACTACCTTGCAACTTTTTTGGCGAAGTCTTAATGCAGGTGGTACTAGCCAGGTAAAAAGTGCTTGCAGAAGTTCTTGGTACTCCTTTTGGTTCAGGGGTTCAGGCAGTGTGTTCAACCAAGATGTTACAAGTGGCATCCAACCAAGCTGTAAAGGTTCCAAGTATATCATGCCACAACGACTGACAGTAGCTGGCTATAGCAGAATAAGAAAGGTATTTTTAAAATCTCATAATATTTCCTACTTCAGTCAGCTATTTAAATTAAGTTTTAACCTACCGAAGCCTGTGACAGATCCATTGCTTCAAAGATGAGACTCATCTGCGCTGACATCTGAATGATTTCTCCACTCATCAAACAAAGCTTAAAGAAAATGTTTATCATACATAAAACATAACACAAATTTGTTGTACTAGCTCTGCTCTATTTTAAATTTATTTGATAAACAAAAGTATAAGAACTGAATATTGGACCTACAGTACTAGTTCCTGGCTCCCAGTGGCTAGTACTGGAGGCTTTTTACAAGCATGCATAGGATAGTTATCGTATAACACATAATCTCATATTCTAATAGCCAAGTTGCCAAATCTTTGGATACTTAAATCTGGTGACTAGAACGGCTGGAGCCCTTTTCAGGCCGGTCCCCTGGGGAGGGAGAGAAAGAGCCAGAGCTTTCTTTGCCTAGTTCCCTGGATCCCACAGGAGAAAACAAAAAAAGAACCTTTAAGACCAACGAGTGCTAATGTTTTAAGCATGTTTTATTTTAAGGGGTTTTTTTTATAAAAGTCTTTAATTGTGTTTGTCTGTGTCCTTTATAAAGTTTATATCTCTGCTACCTAATCTTAAATGGGTACACACATGGCCCAGCCCAACATGGCCCAGCCAAACAAGGTCTCATTTATGTCAGATCCGGCCCTCATAACAAATGAGTTTGACGTCCCTTAGTTACAGCTTCAGAGTAGGGTCTGGGAGGTCCAGGTTCAGATCCCCATCTTGCTGTGGAAGCTTACTGAGTGATTTTGAACCGGTCACATACTTTCAGCTTAATCTACATAGCTAGGTTGGCTGTTGGATGGGAAGGAGATAGGGTTGCTAACTCCAGTTTAGGAAATTCCTGAATATTTGGGGGTGGAGCCTGGGAAAGGTGGGTTTGAGGAGGGAAGGGACCTCAAAAGGGTAAAGTGCCATAGTCTCTACTCTCCAAAGCAGCCATTTCCTCCAGGAGCCCCCTATGGTTGTCAGCCTCCAGGTGGGGGCTGGAGATCACCCAGAATTATAACTGATTTCCAGATGACAGAGATCAATTCTCCTGGAGAAAATGTTCTCCTTTGAAGAGTGCAGTCTATGGCATAATACCCAGCTGAGATTGCTTTGCTTTCCAAACTTTGCCCTCCCCAAACTCCATCCTCAGATCTCCAGGGATTTCCCAACATGGAGCTGGCAACCTTAATGGGAACTGATCTCTGTAGTTGGGATATCTATTGCCTGTAGGTTGGCAAGTATAGAAAGAGAGAAATGGGCTATGGGGGATTTCAGGAAATAGGAAATAGCGGGGAAGGGGAAAATAAGATGCCTCCTGCAAGTCCTTGCAGGTTCCGAATTGTCTGTTGCTAATTCCCAGTTTCTGTCAATCATGAATGTGGGTCTCCTGATTACCTTAACTCTTCATCATCTTGAACCTAGGATCAATGAAGGTATAGGAGTTCCAGTATTTTTTATTTTTAACATCAGGTTAAATTCCTTGAACAAATTTGTTACTGCTCTTAGCCATCTACAAGAGGAAATCTGTGACAACTCATTTGTTATTCCTACTATTCTTCCCTTCTCCCAATCACCATCATCACCTTCCCTTATCCTGCTTGCCATTGCCTCTTCCACTCATTTCCCTGCCACTCTCTGTTGCAAGTCCCATTATTAGCTCTGAGCTGCCTCCAAACTCCCACACCATATCTCTCAGAAAGCGTCATGATGTACACTGCAGGTGCCACAGAAACCTGGCCAAGTTCCTGCTAAAAATTTTTTTTAACATCTGTGATTGTGAAAATCATAGAATCAGAGAGTTAGAAGGGACCTCCAGGGTTATCTAATCCAACCCCCTGCAAAATGCAGGAAATTGACAAATACCTCCCCACCCTCCACTCCCAGTGACTTCTGCTCCATGGCCAGATGATGCCATGACAAATTTTACCCCCTTCCTTTTTAATCATTTATTTTTTTCTGAAAACATGGTATTTTTTTCCAGGTTTTAAAACCTTAAATGATAGCTGCAGCTGACACTGTTAGACAGATTTCACTATTTGCATGTCCCAGACCTTGGCCAAAGGGCAGTGATTCACACAGCATTACCTTTTTGTTGTCATCCAACACCGTGTTCATGCTTTCTATCCACAGGGTATCAATAGGACCATCAAAAACAACCCACTTACGGTCAGGTGTGTCAGCTAAAGCAAATTCTCGAAAAGTGTTGGCAACAATGCCATCTGTCCACTAAAATAAAACAAAAAAAAATTTAACATTTTCAGCAAACATCCAATTAGATCATTTTCTGAAGTTCATTTGAAGTGGTCAACTGTTCCAGTAACTGGAACCTTAATGGGAACTGATCTCTATAGTTGGGAACAGTAAATGGAACAGGTAAAAGGTTTATAAAAATAATTACCTAAAACAAGAAAAACATCTAGACATTTTTTTTTTTAATTCTAGACATTTGCTATCTGCATGTTGACACATACATACCATAAATACATACCATAATATTATGATAGATCCAGGTAGGCAGCCATGTTGGTCTGGAGCAGAAGGACAGATTTTGGGTTAAGTGGCACCTTTAAGACCAACAGAAGTTTAGCTTTCATGTACATGCACACTTCTGATTAAATGTTTGTTGATCTTAAAGGTGTCACTGGACTCAAAATCTCTTCCATAATGTTATGAGTTACTCGACACTGAGTACTCTGACATTTAGTACCAGGAGTACCTTAAGTTCAAAAATGATTTTTGATGGTCCTGATGCATCACAAAAATGAAGAGGAACTTATTTAATTAACATATTGCCCTTACTTCTTGTGAAGTGTTCTTTAGGCTCAGGTCAGAACCGATTTATTTTATGTGATTGACTATACTTTATGCTGTTTATTTTATTTATCTGTATCACTGAGGAAGGTGTTAGGCTATAATGTGTCTGGTTTTAATGAAATGTGAATTAAAGTTATGATTTTTTTTACATATGTAAACCTCTTATTTGTTTTGTTAATAAGCCTTGCCTCAGTCTTCTTGATTACGTGGTCTTCCCAGATTGAAGTTTTTTCTCCCCCCTTTTCTTTTCTCCCCGCCTTCCCTTTTTGTCTCAATATACACAGAATCCAAGGTAGCCTGGAGAATATAAATTCATTCAAGGAATTTCATACATTGTCTGGTCACACTGACATTGTACATGGCATACCGTCTTCCAAACAAACATAGGTTATCTATGAATGGCTGTTAGCCATTAAGATCAAGTGAAAACACAAGGTTAAGTGGTAACAAGCCAATGCAGACCAACCGTTGGAAGGCAACAGCGAGGGAGGACTACAGTTTCCTTTCTCTTCCTGGGGTCTAATTAGATGAAACTGTACTGTACCATACTGAACTGAAGCTGTACTGAGGAGAATCCCAACCCAACTTGCATTTAATGAGTGAGCACGCTCACCTTCAAAACAGGCTCATGAGCAGCTGCAAAAGAAGCTTTGTAATTGCCTCCCTTTCACCCAGCTTGCTTTTGTGAGCTGAAGAGGGCTGTGGGAGGTGGACTGTTTGTCTTAATGCCAGTTCACATGTCTGCCCCGAATAAACCCCAACTCAACTTGTGTTTAACTTCTCCTTTAACCAAACCTCTGGTTGGTTGTCTTTGTAGAAAACAGGATGATGGACAAGATAGATGCTTTGCGAAGTGGCAGTAAATTGTAATATTTTTAAAGAGCTTTTGGCCAAGGCCTCTTTTTGTTGACTTTTGTGTTATGCTGGTATTAGACTGTTCTGGTGAGAGATAAGTATGGTTGATAAGCCATTTAACTGGCATATAGATGTATCATATATTTTTAAAATTCAATAGTGTTATGGTTAGTAACATGTTGTAAATTGCTTTGATACTCAGCATGTTCACTAGGAAAAGCAATCTAAAAGTATTTTAATTATTAATTAATATAATAATAATGGCTTACTTATGTTAGTTCTTAATTAATGAATACAATATCTAATGCTTAATAAGCCTAATCCTTCTCTCAAATGCATTCAGTTTTTTAGAGATGCATATATCTATTTAAGGGTTCATATGGTTTTATCACTGTAAGGATTTTTATGTGTGCAAATAATCATGTCTTAAATACATCACCTCATGAGATACTGGATCAAATCGCCCAAAAAGTTGACCCATAGTAATAGCTTTCGGATTCACAGTTCTATATATGACTTTTTCTTCTTCCCCATACCCACGTTGATTCATGAGTATAAGTGTATCTGCTAATACATGCAAAACTTTGGTCTTTCCAGCAAAAGGTTCTCCTACAAGCATAAAACTGAAAAATTAAAAACAAATGTTGAGTATTTTCCTTTCAGCAGAAATGTTAATTGAACTGTCTATTCACATAACAAAACGTGAACACATGCTTAACCATTTATTACCATAAAAGCTAAAATGTTCAGTTCCCTGAAGAAATTCTGGAGGACTGAGATGGCAAGAATATAAGTAATTTTTATTGTATTATTTTTACCTGCTACCATTTTAAAGAGGCATACACATGTTGTATGTATGAAGCATTTCTTACTTATAAAAATAAAATGATCATATCATGTATCACACATAATGCACTAGCCCATCTAGCTCAGTTTCAGATCTCCAGGATCCCAGGCAAGAAAAGCACACACCCACACCCTTTGAGATCCCTTAACTGGAGATGTCAGAGACTGAACCTAGGACCTTCTACATGCAAAACGTATTCTATCACAAACCACAGTTTCTTGCCCCAAACAGAGAAATCCCTGTGAATTCATCCTGGCTTTAATCCAGCATGCAATTACACATTTAAGCCTCATTGTCCAGAATGAGACTTTTAAGTATGCATTTATTCCTGGGCTACATTTAAACCCACATCTATAACATTTCTTACAAATATACTTCCTTACCCGTGCCTGACTATCATCATTTCATAGGTCTGTATCATCTTTTCTAAAAACACTTTAACAGGTTGGACATTATGGGTTTTACAGCATTCATTTGCACATTCTAGAAAATCCTGAAATATAAAAGTAAAAATATGATTAATAAATATTTTACAATGATATTATTCTTTAACTATTAAGCTAGTAAGATCTTATTTTCTGTCTGCCTCTCTCATATATACACACACAAATTATGTTTCATTAAAATGCTGACTTTAAGCATTTATCAGTTTTTCTAAAACTACAAATGGTATACTTCAGTCACTGGCTCATCTTGCTGACATAATGGTAATTCTGTTGGTGAAGAAAGGGAGCAATTTTGCTTATTCATCTGAATCCTGATGCAGCATTTGGGGACTGCAGCATTGTCCCTTATTATTAATATATTTGATGATGATAATCTGAATTAAATTAATTAGTGAAATAACAGAACAGTACATGTTACATACAGTGTTCCCTCTAAACTGAGTTAGCATGAGCTAGCTCACAGATTTTTAGCCTCCAGCTCACACATTTTTGTCTTAGCTCAGGAAGGATGACCCCAGGGCACACTAATTTATGCAGTAGCTCATAACTTTAATGCCAGTAGCTCACAAAGTAGAATTTTTGCTCACAAGACTTTGCAGCTTAGAGGGTACATTGGTTACATATGAAAATACTTTTTCACATTTACAGGAAAATTTTGGAATATACTCATCCCTGGCAAAACATGTATTGCCAGATTACACACACACAAAACAGAGAGAGAGGGTACTTAGTAGGACATCAGCAAGAAATAGAATGAAAATGCTCATGGAGGGCATCTAGTCTGTTTATTCTAAAACAGTGGAAAAGTAGCTGCCATGGGTCTTGGTTATTCTTTTTGATCAGTAAAATGTTCTAAAGCCAGTGGAAGACTGAAGAAAATGAAACTTGTGATGCTTCATAACATAATTAAAAGCTCTAATAAGACAGATGTCAGATAATTGATCTATATACTAAAAGACTGCATAAACGATAAAAACTGGGTCACAATTTTATAACAGATTGATTCTGATGGATGTATAGCATGACTTTGAAATGATGTTCACTGTCATACAAAAACAATAATATGATATCATTACACAATTAGAAATAATCAGCTACTCTAACTAAAACTGGCAAATACTGAATTAATAACTGTAGAACAATTCAAATGTACTCACCTTGTAGTCAGCTTCAGGGAGCTTAATACTAGGGAATAAATCACTTGTAATGCCCATAAAGAGAGGTATGTCATGCGACAAAAATTTGGGCTCATTTACATCCTTGATAGATCTGAGAAGCTGAACCAAACAACAAAACAGCAGAATTATACAGAAAGTAAATTCCAGTTATATTACAACTATGACTTTAATGAGCAACTAAAATCAAGTTTGCATAACATACAGTATATGCTGCTAGTATTTTTTTCCCCAAAATTGAAATTCATACACATGAAGCTGTCTTATACCGAATCAGATCACTAGCCTATCAAGGCTTATATTGTCTATTCTGAGACTGTTAACTTTCATACTGATCAGTTCTTGCCCAAACAGACTAGGAGAACATCACGTGCCACAGCAATCATTATTTAAATGCTAGATGGCACCACTTTCCATAAGAACCTTTTCTTCTCCAGTTTATCTTCACAATTACTGCTCTGTTTATGTAAATCTTCAATTTACTTTTAATACATCTACCTAATTACTTCAGGCATCTGATGAAATGGATTTGATCCATGGTAGCTTATGCTACAATATGCGACAAGATTCTTTGTTGTTTCTCTAGTACTTTTCCTCCTAATCCCCTATAATTCAACATGGAAATAATTAATTTAAATGGGCCAGCTTTGTCTACCTTTGCAATTGGTTCTCATCTTCCATTAATTTGAATGAAGTAGAGGAGAGCCAGGAGACATAAGAAAAAAAGAGTCATGCTTTAGGCTCCATTTAGAAATTAGTATAGGCTCACTGAAAATGATGAGACAATGTGCAACTACAATACAAAAGGCCAATGCTATGACGGGGATTATTAGGAAGGGAAGGGAAAACAAATCAGCCAGTATCATGATGCCCCTGTATAAATCAATGGTCACCAAACCTCAAAAAAGATATTATAGCATTGGAAAAAGTGCAGAAAAGGGCAACTAGACTGATTAAAGGGTTAGAACAATTTCCCTATGAAGAAAGATTAAAGTACTTGGGGCTCTTTAGCTTGGAGAAAAGATGATTGAGAAGTTTACAAGATTATACATGGGATAGAGAAGGTAGAGAATGAAGTACTTTTTCCCTTTCTCACAATACAAGAACTCGTGGACACTCAATGAAATTGAGAGCACTCAGGTTAGAACAGATAAAAGGAAGTACTTTTAGTTAGAACAGATAAAAGGGTGATTAACAAAAGGAATTACTGCCATTGGAGGTGGTGGCAGCTGAAAGCATAGACAGCTTCAAGAGGGGATTGGATAAATGTATGGAGCAGGTCCATCAATGGTTATTAGCAACAAGGTACAGATGGAACTCTCTGTATGGGGCAAGTGATGCTCTGTATTCCTGGTGCTTGGGGTGAGGGGCAACAATGGAAAGGCTTCTAGTGTCCTGGCCCTGCTGGTGGACCTCCTGATGGCACCTGGTTTTTTTGGTCACTGTGTGACAGAGTGTTGGACTGGATGGGCCATTGGCCTGATCCAACATGGCTTCTCTTATGTTCTGTTAGTGACTCGAAATTAGGCAAGAACATGGCTTGTTGCCGAAGACAACCTTCCTCTTTCCATCCTCTATTTTTATGTGAAGTTCACATAAACTTACTCAGCCAAGTTTCAGTTTATCATGACATCTGAATGCAAAGTTTAATTGCACCTTGTTACAGGCTTTTTTTGAGCAGGAACACAGTTCTGGCTGGCTTGGCATCAGGGCTGTGGCCTAATATGCAAACGTTCCTGTTGGGCTTTTTCTATAAAGAAGCCCTGAGTAAAACAATGGTGATGTCAGGGGTGTGGCCTAAAATGCAAATGAGTTCCTGTTGGGTTTTCTCTACAAAGAAGCCCTGTGTAAAACAATGGTGATGTCAGGGATGTGGCCTAATACGCAAATGAGTTCCTTGCTGTAATGTCCAAAAAGCCTAGTTCCTACCTCTTATTAGAAGTATATTTCTCCCTATTTATCTACAGGCTGAATTAAAAAATTAAACAATGGTACTGGGGAATTCCTTGAAAACATTTGGAGGAGCACAAAAAATGGTGATAACTGAGATCAGGAATCTTCACACAGTCATCAATAACTATATACCATTTGCTTTCATATCCTCCTTTTCTGCCAAATTCCTATGACTTAGTTACCTTTTAACTTTCTGACAGGGATACAAAAAGCAGTTGCAATTTTTTTTTTACTTCTTTTGTTTATTGGGCAATAAGTGATTAACAACTACCCACCGCTCAAGATCCATGTATCATAGAACTTTTTATGGATAAAAGGAAAACAGCCAAGATCTAGTAAAAAAGAGTGCTTGCCTTTAAAAATTAAACAAAAGTTCACTGCCACCTTAAACACTAACAACATTTATTTCGGTGGAAGTTATGAATCAAAGCACATTTCCTCAGAGGGTTTCTTTACAGCCCTACATGGCTTGGAACTGGGATATCTGAAGTATTATCTTCTCTCATATATTCCAGCTCATGAACTAAGATCACAGGAAGGGGTCCTCTTGATTGTGCCATAAACCAAAAAAGCTTGTCTGGTGAAAACAGGAGAGAGAGCCTTTTCAGTGGCACCCCCCTTGTTATGCAACAATCTCCCAAGGAGCCACATTTGGCTCCCTCAATCTCAGTCTTTGGGAGGGAGTTGAAGAGAGTTTTGTGCATGGCAGCATTCAATTAGTTCTTCTTTCTTTTGAAGGATGTTACTCCTGACATAACTGTAAACACTGCCTTATTTCTGTACTGGGCCAAAATGATTCGTCAAGACAAGGAACAGTTTTGTTGTCCCATTTAACTGTGATCTTATGTAAATGTACTTTAATCCTGATGTCCAGTATTTTAACCTATTTTCTGTTTTTCAACCCATTGTTCTTTTAACCTGTTTTTACATGCCATTAAAGGTTGATTGATTGATTGAAATAGTTCTTTTGTGCATGGCAGCATTCAATTAGTTCTTCTGCTTACTAGCAGTATTAAATTATTGATTTTAACTGGTGATTTTATGTATTGTATGTATTTTATTATTAGTTATACTGTAAGCCACGTTGAATTCCTGTAAGGTAGAAGGCAACTAGTAAATATTTTAAATAAAATAAAGTGAGCTGTGACTTATGAAATCTTATATTGAAATATTGTTTTTAATGTGTCACTGGACTTTTGCTTTATTTTGCTGTTAACGAATTCAGCTACCACTTTGCAGTGCTGTTAAATCTGTCACCAATGTGGAACCTACCAATATATCTTCATTCTCTAATGGGAATTTCAGTTTGAGGTTGCCAGCAGCTATTAGCACAGCTTTGACTGCACGCATTCCATAGTCATAATGGAACTGAGATGAGAGTTGTTCTGAGCATAATCTGTATGTCATTACTATTTTCACTGATAATGGCTTAGCATTCAGAAACCCATAAGAGTAAAGAGAAATTTCAGCAATGAGGGCATAGTTAGGAACCATCATGGCCACTGTTCGGAAAAGGACCTGAAATGCATATAAAAAAACATTGTAAGTATTATAATTTTGCAATAACAGCAGACAGTAACAACAAGCAATGTTTTGAACTCTCATCAGTACTAAAACTACCAAAAAAATGTAACCATTCCTCCCACAATCGCCTTTCTTATCTATAATTTAAAAACACAGGTGTAAATTCTGCCCACTCTGACCCATCCTATCTTTGACAAGTTGCTTAGTCAGAATGACCATTGATACTTAATGTGATGGGTAATTCTCCTCTGAGGACAGTGGGTATTTCCCACCCATCTTGGGTGTTTCCCACCATCTACCCAGGGAGACAAGAAACAGAAATTTTTTCTTCCTTTTCCTGTTGTGGGAACACCCATCTCTTCAGTTCGGGGAACTCCGAGAAGCAGTCCCATATAACAGTCTTACACTAACTAAGAAGGTAAACATTAAACTTGAATGATGCAGAAAAAACAACAGGTATAACTGTAAAGTGACAGAATAAACAGCAGATTAAAACAGGGCAGAATAGATAGAAAGAATGGAAGACAGTAAGCAATGTGAGTGGGAGGGCAACATGTCCTCCTGTCCTCAGAGGAGAATGGCCCCTCACTGTAAATGCCAATGGTCCTCCCTAGTCTGAGGTGGAAGACATCTTGGGTACTCCCAGAACAGTTATCTACATCTTGGATGGGATTTCGCTGTCTTCTGGAACCACATGCTACAACACTCTTCTGACAAACGCTGCATCTGCAGAGTTATAAACATTCAATTTGTAATGGCATACAAAGATAGACACTGAGGACCAGGTAGTTGCTGTGCACACTTCTTCCACCAAGCCATGTCTGTCAAATGCTGTGTTGGTGGCTGTGCTTCTGACTAAATGTGCAGTTATGCCTGATAGCACGTCCAGTTTTAGTGATTGATATGCCTCAGTAATGCATTGTTTGATCGCATAGTTGGTAGTTGATTTTGACATTTTCATTCCCAAGTTGGGAGGGGTGATGTTAATGAACAAGGAATCAGTCTTTCAAAGACTGTTCAGTTCTCACTAAATAGGCCTTGAGGGACCTATGGACATCCAGGTTGTGCCACAATTTTTCTTTGGGATGTTTTGGATCTAGACAGAAGGAAGATAGGTAGATTTCCTGTGATCTATGGAATCTGGAAGTGACCTTAGGCATAAAAGTAGGATCAGTGTGAAGCACCACTTTGTCCTTGTGAAACACTCTTTTAAGCGAGAGAGCCCCAAGCTCTGAAATGTGTTTCGCCATGGTCACTGCCACTAGAAAGAATCTTAGTCTTGAATCTTAGCCATTTTAAGGAAATGTCCTGCACTGGTTCAAAAGGCGGCTTCGTCAGGGTTGTTAATACTGTGTAAAGACACCAGATAGGAAACTGGTGCACCTGGGGAGGCCACCTGAGAGTAGGCCGCTTAAGAAATCTTAGAATGTGTGGGTGGTTAGGAAGGTCTATTCCATCAACTAGATGGAGCACTGATGAGAGGGCTGCCACCTGTCTTCATCAGGTAGCCAATTTGAGTCTGGATATGAGGCTGTCTTGTAAGAATTCCAAAATTGACTGCATAAGAGACTTCAGAGGGTTGACCACTTTTTTTCTGCACCCTCTGTGAAGAGCCTTCCCCGAGGCATTACAGATCCTGGTGGAAGGATCTTTTCTGGAAGCTAACAGGATGTCTGCTACCTCCACTGAGTACCCCAGGTTCAGGAAAGATGACTGTTTAACTACCAGATGGTCAGCTGAAACCATTCTGGGAGAGGGTGCCAAATGTCTGTGTCAGCATGTCTGGAGTGATTGATAAGTGCAATGGACAGGAGACTGCCATCTGCTGAACTGTGGAGAACCATGGACAGGGAGGCCACCATGCAGCCACTAGCAATAGATGTGCCCTTAGTTGTTGGACCCTTCTTAGAAGCTTTGGAATGACTGGTATTGGAGGAAAGGCGTATAGGACACCTTCGGAAAATGCTACCATGTACTAAAAACAGATTCCCACATGAAGGTACACAGATTTTGAAATGATTTTAAGACATATGCCTTACTGAGATATGGAATTACTATCAGTCAATATGTTAATTTTGCAATTTTACCTTCAGATTGTCAGGAAGTTCTGAGCGACCTGCATAACCTGGATTCATAGTAATAGCCACAAAACAGTTGGGATTAAGTTTTAGTTCTGTCCCTTCAAAATTAAATATCTCCAGCTTCAGCTGTATAGCTCTCTGGATGCAAAGAATCTGTTGAGCTACCACAGACAGCACTTCCAGCTCAATGCGATTGAATTCATCAAAGCAGGCCCAAGCACCAGAAGATGCAAGACCCTTGAAAAACTAAAAAATAAAATAAAATTGATAAGCTTGTAATCATATCCAACACTGATCAAAGGAAGTATTCTTATGCCTTGGAGACAAATATTTAACTTCTATATAGAGCACAATTAAATCTGTTTTCAAGAAAATCAACTTAAGTACTTCAGGCAAATAAAGTGGCTATAATGTGAGGTTTTGCCAAGTAACATCCGGATAGACTTCAGCTATGAATACATGTGGAAGCTTTATAGTCTTGTTACAAGAGCATACTCATCCCATGGGAGGCTTTGCCTGAAGTGAGAGCCAAGGCATTGATACCATTATATGATTTCAAAAAGTGCAGGATTTCCCCACGAGCATCCCCCAGCCTTCAAAGGTTTCACTTTTACAACACAGGTCACAGGTCATAAAGAACTCAGTCCCTTATCTCTCAGAAGCAAAAGCTATTCACTGCCAGATGGTACAGGACAGGCCCCCACATTCTCACACATTCAATGACAACTCCACAGTGGGGAGGCCAAATAACCTCCACAAGACCAATACATAGGCACAACATTCTACAGCAAGATAAACACTAAACACACACACACAGACACACGGGTGGAGACAGAACAAGGATCCTGACATATATTAGAGGAAGCATGAAATTGGGATGTTTCCACGTATGAGTCTTCCAAATCTTAGGCTATGCACAAGCAGTTATTTACTGATACTATGGCGTACACCTTGATCCAGCACTGGTAGCTTTATACATTAACGTAAGGGAGGGGTGGAGAAGAACCTTTACACTCTTTCCCCATACATTTAGTGTGATTCCTGTGAGCACCTACTGCATATTCTGCAAGGTACCTGCCTGTGGAATGATCAGGATTTAAACTAATGCAGTTATACTTTAAAGCGCAAATACCAGATGACCTGCCAGTGATTTGACATAATTTCTGTACTCAGTGTACTTGTATGAAACCAGGGACCATGGCGGAATGCAAAAAATGACAATGTATAGCCTAAGCAATGAGGCTATACAAAGCCTTCTTCAGTTCTCAGAGAGTAGCTATTGCTTGTGTTAAGCCTTAAGCATCTGAATTTCAGCTCTACAGTTTTGGTTTTTAAAAGATGATTTTTAATGTGCACATAGCAGGGCCACGGCCACTCCACTTCATCAACGGAGAATTTGCTGCAAGAGATTTGTCTGACATTGAAGTGAATGGTAACCTTTCTGTTCTCACACAGGTTTGTGTAAGTGTCAGAGGTTCATAGAAGTTTGGAATACAGTGCTGAATTTTCTTTTTGTAGCCTATTTCTCCTGAAGAGAATTTTTTCTCCCCTTATAATTAGGAATAACACATGACGTTATATCATCAGTCTTATCCATTACAATGGCTGGACTGAAATACTTCAAGACATTTTAACAGCACCATCTACTATAGTTTAAGATTTAGGATGGATGCTCTTATGTACTACCTAGTGATCATTGATATTCTTATCTGATTCTTAAATAAAATAAATACCACCAGAATAGACATTTCTAGTCCTAAAGTTCCTGCTCTGCCTGGTATTATTTATATAAAAGGGCATCCTTAATTTACTGGAGTCAAATATTAAAATTAACATAGCAGATGTTAGCACATCTTTCTAGCAGATGTGACATGTCAGTGGAAACTGGATTAAATTAGCAATTTAAAACAAAATTACACCTTTCTAAATCCATTGACTTCAGCGAGCTTAAAAGGATGTAACTGTTCAGGATTGCACCATTACTCCTTCAAAAACTACAATGTATGCTCTGTGCTCTGCAAGCAATCCAATTTACATAATTGAGACTACTGAAAAGTGAACTGTACAATTGAAAAGTGAACTGTACAGTTTGATTAACAAACGTATCAGCATACTTTATCTATGGTCAAACTGGAGATACTACTAGAAATGAAAAACAGTATAAACATTTTGAACTAGGAAACCACACTATTTTATAATTTGGGCCACTTTACCTTCCCCATGGCTAGGTAATCAAGGCCGTCAGAACAGTTGAAGACTACACACTGCACAGCAAGAGCTTTAGCCAAGTCTTTGGTGGTCTCCGTTTTACCTGTGCCTGCTGGGCCCTCTGGAGCTCCACCAAGATTTAAATAAAATGCTCCAATCTAAGAACAAAAGCAGTTTAAAAATATTTATAAATATAAATGCAGCCAAAATGTTTAGATAGAAACAAAACTGCATTCAGTAAATGGCACAGATAAACTACTGCACAAACGTCCACTCTTATTTAATTACACATGATCCAACATACTTTCTCTTAATGTTAACATCTTCCACAAAATCCTTCATCTTTTTTCTTGTTTCTTCTCTCTCTCTCACACTCATACATACATAACTTATGAGTCGTACCTCTCCTTTCCATTTCTATGCTCCAGGTAGCTAAGAAGAATTTGTATTGTGCAATAAGATTACTACATATCAAAATTATACAATAACATATGAAAACTATCCCTTAAAACTACAGACCCAAGCCAGTGAATGTCATTCACGCTTAAGTCTTGGTGAAGTTAGTGAATTTGAACAAGATTAGTTTTTCGGATCAAGTATTTTGCAAATCACATTAAGAGCTCTATACGTTGATATTCTAAATGCCTGAGGAGATCCTACATTATTTGAATTTTGGATGTTCTAATAAGAAATTTTATATAAATCCATACCAAAGTACGGTAACATCGGTCTGTGAGAGGAGTAATGACGAGACGAGGAGAGTTGCCAAGATATTCATAGGCATATTTTACATTGCAGTTGATGACGCGCACCCGCGCGTTCTCATACTCCCAGTAATATCGCAGCTGAGCAAGCCACTGAAAATCTGTTTCATGCAAGACACCTGGTAATAGGAAAAAATGTCTTAGGCTTCAATCTCAAAGTACCCTGTCAGTCTAACATGAAGGAAAAACAGGATGCTTTGAAAGTGTGGCTCTGTTCCATTTTGCTGTTACTGTTAAAGTACTTACTTAGTGGGTTTAAATAAATTAAACTAATAATATTTTAATAAGAAGAGGATTTAAAAGAAGCAATTTTAAAGAAAAACAGATAAACATCACATAAAGCATTGAATTATATAAATCTAATTTACATAATGACAGAAAATCATGAAGAAATGATATTTTTTAAATTTACATACCACTTTCAATCATTTCCATGACAACATCTCTAGCATGTACATCAATAGTAACCAAAGCACCTAATGTAGTTCTTGTTTGCTTAGACAACTTTCCTCTTACCAGCTCTACAATGTCATTTAACTGAAGCTGAAGGGCATTGTAATAATTCTTTAAGCCCTGCAAAATGAAAATAGGTTCCAAAAGTGATCTGTCCATATTGACATTAATCTTTTCACAAACTTCTTAAAATGCATGGAGTATTATCGTACTTTACAATAAGTATGTCCTGACCACACATATTTCTCTTGCATTCAAAGTTTCCCATTCTTTGAGGTAGAAGGATCAGTTTCCCCACCAAAAGTAAACTGAAAATTTTACAAACACCAAAGGACGCCCCTGTGCATGTGTGTCTCTCTGTGTGAGAGTGAGAGACAGAGAATACAGAGCACTGTACTTGGAATTTACGAGGCTTCCAGTATTTATAAGGTATTTGGCACTGGCCTACTAATGCTGCCTACCTGATATAAGCAACAGCAGCTAGAACCAAGAAAGAACCATCTTTAGTGAGAAATTTCAGTATATAATTGTAACATTTAGCATTTGCCCACAGCAGGACACTCATTTTTCCTCCTACACCCTACTGCACACTTCACTAAAAATATCACCTGATTCTAGATCCTTCAGTACTTGATTATTAACTGCTCCTCCAAATATGTTTAACTGTTACACTTACACTTAATTTTTATTTTGACAAAAAGGAAGGAAATTAATATAATTTACTGTAGAAATGTATATCCCACTTTAGCAGTTCAAAGCAGTTAACATTAATATGAAAATAAGAAAAGCATACAAGAATTTTAATATGATTAAATAAGAAGTAAACAACCATACAGATACTATCAACAATACAGAAACAATATTACAGATACAATCATCATACCTGTGGACCACTAGCTATGGCTTCATGTACTTCACTTGTCCAGAACATTTGTGAGACACAGAGAACTACTTGGCCAGGCCATTCTCTCACCCAGTCTTTTCTTTCTCTTTCTGGATATGCCTATGAAAGTTAATGAATGATACTATCATTGTACAAATTAATCACTCAGAACAATATATTCAGTTCTTAAAATGATTTAACTGGGCAATCAATCCATTGTGATCATAATATTTAAAGTGGCATCACATTTCTATGGATTCAAAATTAAACTGGACCATTTTAAAAAAAACACTTCTGCCATTTTAGCCACAAAGCAGTGTCCAGTTTAAAACTAGTGTATTGTCAAAGTCCCAGTACTACATAGAGCTGTTCTATCCAATATTCTATTTCTGAAGGTAACCTTTCCTCATACAGAAGTATCCTGGGGGCCTACTCAACAATGATGTCTAATGTAACTCCCAAGTCGAAAGTGGATATAGGTAAGAGGTCTTCAGAGAGTGCATATCCTAGTGGCTATAAATCATAAGCACTATTAGTCATGAAGTGTCAACAACCTGAAAATCAGAAAACACTAAACACAGCTCCCACAAGAACGAACAAATGACATATCTTAAGACTTGCAGGGTGATGGTCAGGAGCAAACACCAGAGCAGATATCAGATGGCACTATTGCTTATGTTCCAGTGGCTCCCAGGTCCAGCTAGTCTAGGATTTTGCTGGCAAAGGGCTGCAAATGGAGGAGCATGTCAAGAGTAGGGGAGGCATTTAAAACACAGCAGTACTAGGTTTAGGAAGCTCTTCTAACTAGAATGTCTATTTAAATGTATGCTGACACTTCTAAGATCGAGACAAATTGTGAATGACTAGCCATGGGTACCCTTGCAGTGTTTATAACATAAAACTTAAAACATACAGCATCAGTTATACATAAAAAGCATAACTCTATTCGACACAGTCAATAAACTATAATTTACATTTGGGTATCTTACAGTCCTGGGTAAAAAAGTATATTTTAGAGACACATAGTCTAGAACCTTTTTGACTCCAGGGACCAGCCCCAGGGCCGGCCGGCCCACCATGGCCCCAGGGCCAGCAGGGTGGGGGCACCAAATTTGGCCTTGCTCCCCCCGATACAGCGAAGCCTCACTGTCCTGCCCCCCCACGCCTCCTCCTTAACAGGGTCGCCCAGCCTCACTGCCCCCCCCACGTGGCCCCTGGGTGGGGGAAGGAAGTGGGAAGGAGGCAAGGGCAGCACAGCTTTTTAGCAACCGCTGATCACTGCTGCTGCGGTTTTGCGTGGTTTCTCTGCTGATCAGGTGATCGAGGGGGGGGTTGGGCCTTTACAGAGCCCAGAAGGTGCTTCACAGCCCCTTTCCCAACCTTAATATTGTAAAAATGGAGGGAGGAGGAGAAGGCACCGCGGTGGGGGGCAGGAGGCGCTGCGGGTGGGGGGCAGCGAGGCTGCATGGGGCCGCGGGGGGCAGTGAGGCTAGGCAGCTCGGTTAAGGACAGGCCGTGGCCCGGGGGTTGAGGACCCTTGGTCTAGAAGGCTGACAAGTTTATAGTAGACTTCTTTAAGAAGTTTTGAATGTAATCTGGATTTTGTTGATTTTTATTTGTTAACTAGAAGAACATACAATGCAATCCTAAACAGATTTACAAACTTCTTAAGCCCACTGACTTCAATTGACAGAAGGGTGTAACTCTACTTAGGACTGGTAATTTCTTATCACCTCAATTTTACATAGCTCTTCAGAAGCCTTAATAAAAATTGTGATTTCTGTCATGGGTATCTCTGTCAACTTCTGCAATAAAGACGATTGCAAAAAATTAATTTAGCTCCCCTGTAGTACCTTCCTTTAACAAACCTTTCATACAGGTATCACCTGAAATTAAGAACACGCAACTGCAAGTTGTACAGCAAAAGATTAATATCCAGCAGTTGTTTCTTGCAGATGAATGCAAAAATTTCAGAAATATTTTGTTCTTTTGTTTTTCTAAAAATAACCGAAATCCTTGTTATGCCCAAACAAACATAAATACTCTTAAGAGTTTTAAATATTTAGACCATGAACTATGTAATGCCATGTAAAACTCATTTGTTTTATTTTTCTTTCCAGGTTTTTGTTACATTCTGGCCACAGTAACCAGTTTTTACCTGCTTAAATGTCAAATAAGACAAGGGAAACCACAGGGCCATAAACACTAGAAGAAAATAGCATGAAATTATATAGGCAGGTCTGTATAATAATAATAATAATAATAATATCAATGTTCTCTCTAAGCTGCAGAGTCTTGTGAGCAAAAATTCTACTTTGTGAACTACAGGCATTAAAGTTGTGAGCTACTCTGGGGTCATTCTTCCTATGCTAAGACAAAAATGTGTGAGCTGGAGGCTAAAAATCTGTGAGCTGGCTCACGCTAACTCAACTTAGAGGGAACACTGGTCTGTATTTGTATCTTGCAAGAGCCATCCTAATAAAAACATACCAGCCTTGATCTTGTAATGACATCATGAATACTCCTCAGCATGATATCCTCTACTTGTATCAGCCATTTTTCCACAGCCCCTCGTGCTTCAGAAGTTGAAATAGTTGAAATCAGCTCCACACGTTCACCTTCAGTGCTGTACATTGCCTTGATATCCAGATTGGAAAGAAATTCCAGTTTAGCAATCCCTTCAAAACATTTTTTCAAATGAGGCTGGACTCTGAGAGGGTCTTTAGTCTCTGATAGGATCTCCAACATTTCATCATTGGATAAGAAGAAAAAGCTACAAAGAAATTCAAAGAAATGGTAAGCCTACCAAGTTCCTGCGTTCCCTTGCACATATTTTTTGTCAAATATACAAATATTGCATATTCTAGCTTGATCATGAGCACTACATAGGCATACCGGGGAAAGAACAGACGTTTCTTCTCAAGATAAGCATTCAGCCCTTTCATTATTTTGTCCAGAAGTTCATTACAGTTCTGAAGCTTTTCTAGCAAGCCTGTCAACGAGGTAGCAGCAAGAACCTATATAAACGAGGTATGATCAGTATGCATACCAGGCATAGCACAGAATAGAGATTTCAATGCCCAAAACATCAGTAAAAGGTATCAAAAATACCAAAAGCTGCTTCAGAACAGCAAATGAGTATATATCAGAAAGGAGCCACAAGCACCCCTGGTTTCTGGTACATGCATTCATTGAATTCACATGGCAGAAAGGGCACATTATAGTTTCCCTACAAATTTATAAAAGGAATACTGGTCCTGTAAGAAATTACTGGGAATCCTCTTTATGTTCCATGACTCCTGCTAAGCTAAGTGGCTATTTGGAATAAGACCTTTTCCTTGGGGTACCAAATCATAGAGCTTCCTTCCAAATCAAACTTACCTGTTAGAGTATAGGCACCAACTCTAACAGGTTCTTTTTCAAAAAGATTTATGAATGTTTTGACAGTCTATAAAAGAATTACTATTAGTATTTAAGTATGTTTAGCCTGGAGAGGAGATGACTGAGAGGTGATATGATCACCATCTTCAAGTACTTGAAGGGCTGTCATATAGAGGATGGTGCAGAATTGTTTTTGTTGCCTCAGAAGGTCAGACCAGAACCAATGGGTTGAAATTAAATCAAAACAGAGTTTGGCTAAACATCAGAAAGAACTTCCTGGCAGAATAGTACCTCAGTGGAACAGGTTTCCTCAGGAGATGGTGGGCTCTCCTTTGGAGGATCACCATCTGACAGCAGTGCTGATTCTGTGAATTAGGCAGATCATGAGAAGGAGGGCAGGAAGGGCTGCATCAGTGCTTAGTTCTCATGGCCCTTTCTTACATACCCAGGGAAATGCTGATTGACACTTTGGGGTCAGTCAGCAATTTTTCTCCAGGCCAGTTTGGCAAGGGATCCTGGAGGGTTTTGCCATCTTCTGGGCACGGAGCAGGGGTCACTGGAGACGTGCGTGTGTGGGGGAGATATTTGTGAGGTTCCTGAATTGCACAGGGGGCTGGATTAGATGACCCTGGAAGTTCCTTTCAACTCTATGAGTCTATGAAGCTACACTGGATCCAGTTGCTTTGCTTGAGCTAAATAAGAAGTTTTGCTTCATTAGAATGAGCCATGTGGGTCTAGTAACCATGCCAGTCAAGAGGCTGCAGAGGGGAAGGGGACAACATTGTCCTTTTTGTCTCTTCCATCAGTGATTTTACTCCATTCCCCCTCTTCCTGAGGCCTTCTGACCAGCATGGCTATTAGTCCATTTGGATCCTGCAACCCTGGGAATAAACCTTTCAGAGTGCAAAAAGGGCTGCCAGGAGGGGAATGCGGAAAAGATCTGCAATCCTTGCATCTGAAAACTGTAGGATTCAACCCTATGTATTTGCCTCACCTCCTAACTACTGACCTCATCAATATTATTTTACCTTGGGGTCTTTGACACAGTATCTCATGATGTCTTTCCAATATCGGTCCACAGTCTGGAACTGACGCCCCTCCTCAGGCATCTGTTGCATAATATCCTCTGAAGAAAAGATGGGTTCTAAGTAAAGCCACTGAGCCTGCACTTTCAACCACTCATCAATAGTTTCTTGAATTCTAATCAAGCGATCTTCCCACTCCTTAAAAATACAAAGAAGTACTTGGCATAGGGTATCTCAACTAAAAAGCGGGTAAAGCAAGGAACAGAAAATAAAGAACTTTAGCTTGAATTCAGTGGTTATTTCTGCTGACTGAAGGGTTTTTGGACAGTGGAGCTGTACCTCCTCCTCCCTCCTACACTCCAAAACAAGACCTGAAATGCTGCTTTTGAGGGACAAGAGATTCCACCCAAGAACACCAAAGGAAGACAGAAGTCAGAATGGGAGAAGGGAATTGGTGAATATACCCACCCTTCTGTTTACAGAAATCTGCTGGATCCAGTTTGGTGTAGTGGTTAAATGCATGGACTGTTATCTAGGAGAACTGGGTTTGATTCCCCACTCCTCCACATACACCTGCTGATGTAACCTGGGTCAGCCACAAGTTCTTCAAGGCTGTTCTGCTCAAGAGCAGTTCTGGGAGAACTCTCTCAGCCCCACCTACTTCGAAGAGTGTCTGTTGTGGGGAGGGGAAGGGAAAGGAGATTTGTAAATCACTCTGAGACTCCTTTGGCTAGCGAAGGGTAGGGTATAAATCCTTTTCTTCTTCTCTTTTTACATTACCAAAACTGATAACAGAAACAGGAGGGAGATCAAAATATTCATTTAACTTTGTTATCCCACCCTTCCTTCAAGGAATTCAGGATGCCACACATGGTTCACTGCTCTCCTCATTTGATCTCCACAATGCTGTGAAAGTAGACTGACAGAGACTGTAACTGGTGCAAGGTGGGCATCATGGCCAGGTAGGAATTCGAACCTTCGTGAGCAGTGATTCATGAAATATCATACCCTACCACAAATGTTGTTAGTCATTAAGGTACTACTGGACTCTTACTCTTTTCTAAGTCTTCTCAGTCCTAGTTGCTTTCTACACAGGGAAGGGCTTGTGGTTTCCCTGTGGCAACTCAGACTACATACACAGTGCAGCAGCAATGAGGCTTTTATGTAGCAGATTTTCCCACATTTTCCTTGCACCAGTGTTCAATGGGGTTATTCCTCCTACACCACCAAAGTTGTTTTGTTTTAAATCAAGCACTGACATATCATTGTACTGCAAAGTAACAACCAGGTTCTCTGAATTCCCTGTTCTGGCAGCAGCAGCTGACCTTCAGTCACACAATGAAGCTCCTTGAGCTATAGTGGCAGCTAATTCCAAAGCAACATTTAAAAAAATCTATACTCAGAAGCTCTACTGGAAAAAGCCCCATCTGACTTTGCCCAGTTAAAAAAAACACTTGGCAGGCATCAGGAAATGTGTAGGTAGGCACCATGGCGCCTCAAAACACCATGTTTGGGATCTGAAAGGTCAAATAAACTGTTCTCCTTTACACCTTGCACCTTGTATGGCTGAGATCAGTGTTAGTATGTTCTTTTGATACAGACCTTTACTTCCAAGAAAGTATGGTAGCTTTTGTCCAGTGTAAGTGTCTAAGGATCTAGAATTTTCCATGTGGATGGGATATATATTTGAAAATATACACATGTATATAAAAATAAGTGTCACACGTATGAAAATCCATTCTTTTCGGATCCTCAAAGTTGCATCCCCTTCGGGTATTTGCAGTTTTTAAAAACTTTATTGCGGATCATTTTCACAAGACTGAACCTGAGCTTCTTCATACAGAGCATATACTCCACCACCAGGTCATAGCCTTCTCTAGTAATTTCAAGACTGACAAGATTCAACACAGAGAATTCCTGACTCTACAGTGCAATCCGATGAAAAGTTATAACTTTCAAAGTTCTTTGAAATAAACAGACTTCAATGTCCAGCTCTTAAACAGTAGAAAACAAGAAGAGTCCAGTAGCAAATTAAAGACTAACAAGATTTGTGGCAGGGTATGAGCTTTCGTGAGTCACTACTTCTTCAGATACCTGAAGAAGTGAGCAGTGACTCACACAACCTCACACTGTGCCACAGATGTTAGTCTTTAAGGTGCTACTAGACTTTTGCTCTTTTCTGCTGCTACAGAAAAACTAAAGCAGCCATGCATCTTGATCCAGCCCTTAAATGAAGTTTCTTTTTTAAAAAAAAAAAACCATAGTATCATTTACTCATCTTAGGATATGCAATAAAATCTAATGACAAAACAACAACCAACAAATTAAACAAACAATATATGAATATAGCCTGAATGAAAGAGATGGATAAACTAATATTTACAAATACCTTCATTGGTCTTTCAAACGGTTTGATGAAAGGCGATCCCCTCATTGTTTGCGTTTTTACAATCTGGTCATCCAGAATAGTCTGAATCTCATCAACTGCAGATAGAATACTAACTCCAGTCTCACGATATAAGCTTGTTTGAAAGGAAATAGTATCCCATGTCTCCATCATCAAGTGCATTGCTTTCTCTAGTGAGAATTCCTAGAGCACAGTGCAAATAAATTATTTTATTACCTCTGAATTAATTTGGATTATATGAAACTGGTATGTAAGAGTTAATCCTCATACCTTGCTTGCTCCCATACTTATGGTTTCAAATTGCTCTAGGTAAGGTGTCAAGTTCTGCTTTAGAACTTTTCTTAATGTTGTTCCAGAATCTGGCGTTAAATCGTATCCAACAATATCGGACATCTGTAGCCAGTGACGAGCCCTTATGCCTGGGTTACAGAGGATAGTGACCAGAGGGATATGTTCCTGGAACACAGAAAATGTATTTTAAGATAAATTTCACTGCTGTAAAAGTGTTCTGAAAATTGTAATATTTAAAAATTACTTTATGCTGTGCAGCAACTCCATGAACAACCTCCAGAAACAGGGCCAGTTCGCCCACTAGGCAAACTAGGCAGTTGCCTAGGGTGCTGGGAGGTGGCAAATTGGGCTCTCCCCCCCCTCTGGTGCCCCAGGCAAGCGCTTAGTTTGCCTTCCTCCCCCCACTGCGGCCGCTAACCCCCTCTGGCTTGCCCCCACTCCGGCCACCATGCCCCCCCCCGCTCTCTGCATGCTCTCTCCCCCCTGCTCCCCACAACTAAAACTAAGGCCTGCTGGCTCCTCGCAGCCTGCACCTGCGCATTTTGTTAAGAGTCTCTTAACAAAACACGCAGGTGCGGGCTGCGAGGAGCCGGCAGGCCTTAGTTTTAGTCACAGGGAGCGGGGAGAAGGGGAAGCGAGTGAGCAGAGCGCTGCAGCGTTGGTGGGGTCACAGGGTGCATCGGTGAGCCGGAGGTGGCTAGCAGCGAGCTGGAGGGGGCGGGGGCAGGCTGGAGGGGGCTAGTGGCGGCCGCAGCAGGGAGGGAGGCAACTGGGAAAGGAAGGGGAGGGAGGAGGCGGGGGGGTGCCGCACCTTGGCGGGGCACCGGGGGGGGGGGGGTTGGCAGGAAAGCACCTGCCTAGGACGCCAGGCACCTATGGGCCAGTGCTGTCCAGGAAGATCTATAGGATATTGCAAAGCAGCCTTATTCAAAAGTGTTCACATGCAACTCAGTTTTCAAAAACTACTGAACATTCTACAGTGTTTTCCAAATTACTTTTGAATGTGTAAATCACAAATGTGAGAACTGTAATGGGGCTATTTTTAGAAATATCCATTTACCTTGAAATCCTTAATCTGCTCCATTACTGCAGCACACATTATAGTGGTTGGATTATCTTTCTTTTCTTCCTCTACCTTTTCATCTACTAGTTGTCTGCGTTGCATTGACTTTTTTTTTTCTAATTCAGCTTTTTTTAGCTTCTGTTGAAAAAACCTTAGTGTCTTGTAAATTTCTCGAAAAAATTCATCTACTTCACTTTCCATACTTTCCCCGTTGAGGTCTAAAAAAGCACCATCCATCCACCTAAGAAAAAGGAAAGCAAAAATGTTAATCTTGCACAGCCATATGGATGACAACTATAAAACTTTACATCAAAACATTTTTAGTGAATTTCATTTTAGAACTTCAAAAATTGTGCTAAATGAATGTTATGCCTAGAGCTGTTTTAATAGCCTTGGATTGATTGTAGTGGCTTGTTTTAATGGCTTGGGCTTTACTTACTGTAATTTAATGGTCTTGTTTTATTGTTTATGGGAGGGACGGTGGCTCAGTGGTAGAGCATCTGCTTGGGAAGCAGAAGGTCCCAGGTTCAATCCCTGGCATCTCCAAAAAAGGGTCCAGCCAAATAGGTGTGAAAAACATCAGCTTGAGACCATGGAGAGCCGCTGCCAGTCTGAGAAGACAATACTGACTTTGATGGACCTAACGTCTGATTCAGTATAAGGCAGCTTCATATGTTCATATGTTCAAAAATTGGGAGGGACGGTGGCTCAGTGGTAGAGCATCTGCTTGGGAAGCAGAAGGTCCCAGGTTCAATCCCTGGCATCTCCAGAAAAGGGTCCAGGCGAATAGATGTGACTCTGGAGAGCCGCTGCCAGTCTGAGAAGACAATACTGACTTTGATGGACCAAAAGTCTGATTCAGTATAAGGCAGCTTCATATGTTCATATTGTTGTAAACTGTCTCAAACCGATCTCTGGAGAGATAGCATATACGTTTTATAAAATATACTAATATCTTAATATAATACAAAAAATCTAAAAGGTAAATAATAAATTTATATTACTGCCTCATAAACAAAGCATGCACATTTATTGTCAAACACAACGGTGTAAGAATTCAAATAAAGTTATGGCCACAGATTTTTCTTCAACAAATAAAAGTCCTTTCACTATTTTAATAATGATTTTATTACAATATCTATTTCATTACCGTTTTTCACTCCGCTGCCATTTCAGTATAAAAACAAAAAGTTTCTGGTATGGCTCAATGTTAACTTTTAAAGTCTCCAAATCTGGATACTCTGTCTGTTCCCATTGGAAGAGCCCCTCTTCTTTATTAATAAAGGCAACCATTTCATCGGCTTCTTGTATGCGTTTCTGCAGAGCTCGCATTTCAGTTACATACTGAAAACATACACAGGAATATGTCTTGAGAAACAGTGACACAATTCAGTTAAGAACATATCATTCCATAGCCCCACAAGACAGTAAATCATTCATTCTTTAAAATAAGAAGTGCTGCTTTAGAAATAAAGCATACAACTACATGTTTTCCATAATCCACTAAAAGATACATTTTCATGTTTATTCAGAAACGGAAAACTCAATAGAATTTGGAGAAATCACTGGACTAATTTTTCTAATTTAATGCAATCATCTTTCCAAGAATATTTAATAACCAATGTGTCATAAAGACTATGGTCTAATATGCAAAATAATTTATAACATGTAACTATTTTGGCAACTTCATAAGCATTTATTTTTTTATCTTCTTGCTTATTACTATTATAATAGATTGTTGCACTTGTTGATATTTCAAAGTTTTTTTGAGATCTGATCTGATGTTAAATGTGAGTTGGAGGAAACCCCAACCCAACTTTCATTTAGCATGTTACCCAGAACTCATGATAAAAATAGCATGTGTGTGGAAGGGGCAAATCACCTCCTCAGAGTGGGGTGGCTGCAGGAGGGGCTTCATTATTCCCTTCCTCTGGTTAGCAGAGAAGAGTTGTGGGGGTGGGCTGTTTGTTTCACTGCTGGTTCTAGGTGTCGGTTCAGGAGCAATGTGAAACAAGCAGTCAAACAACAACCTGCCCCTGCAATCCATTTCTGCTAGCAAAAGTGTGTTGGGTGGAAGAGAAGGAATTATTATTTTATTATATATGCTTTGCTAGTCACCACAGTGATCCTTGACGGGGACAGAAAGGTAGGATACAAATTTTGTAATAACATAAAAGAAATAAATGAAGCCTCTCCTGTTGCAATGCTGCCCTCAAGAAAAGATTTACCCCTTCCCCCACTGTTTTTAAGGTGTGTCCCGGGGTCATATATTAAACACAAGTTGAGTTTCCCTCACAGGGACATTACAGGAAGTGTAACATGACTCCATCCAAGGAACTGGTTCCAGTGAGCTGTAAGTGATTCCTCTCCTTTCCCCTGCCCTCACTGCAGCCCCCTGCCTGGCATGTCTATTAGTACATACAGGTCCTTCAATAAGCAACTTCTCCCAAGGCAGAAGGACTGCTGTGAGGAGAGAAATAGTGCAAGGATCCACACCTGCCACTGTCTTCTACTGATGGACTGGTCCAGTGAAAGATCTAGCATAAACAGCACTATTTATTTTCAAGATATATCCCAGGAAATAAAACCTGTGCAAATTCACTCTAAATGAACCACTTATTTCCCAACCCTCTAATAAATCTTGAATAATCTGAATATTATTTATGAATGTTGTCTCAAATATTATTTGTTAACTTTGTTGGAAACTGAATGCTTTGCCTCTCCAAACACTAGCACAGAGCAATCAGGAGCATAGATACTGCACTGAAAGGAATTTGCAAAGACATTGACCAAAGGTTAAACATGCATCATCCCTGGTCATATAGTATCCACAAAGTCCAGCTGTCACTTGTACACAGAAGTTTCCACACAAGCGAGGGCTTCACCACTCATTTGCAATTTTAGGGAGAGGACAGCACATCACACAGAGTGAGGGTCTCAAATATTACAATGGGGAGCTACATGTTTGGCAGACTGAGAACTAAATACAGGATTTCACCCCCCCCCCCATATTAATCATAAAGGTAAACCATTGCTTTCCTGAAAAAAGAAAATCTTGCTTTTCATATGTACTATCTGATCTCCTTCTGATGAATTTTTCCTCTTACTACAAAACTTTTCTGACACTATCTAAATAATGTGTCTGAAGAAGTGTGCATGCACTTGAAAGCTTAAACCATGAATAAAATTTTGTTGGTCTTAAAGGTGCCACTGGACTCAAGAAAAGATAGTAATATGATAGTGAGATGGTGAACTTATCAAGTTATCAGTTTTACAAAACAGATACAAATCTTCACCATTTAATTTTTTGTCCTCTGCCAAACATGCTAAGCTCTTTACCCGTTGTAACACAGACCTGTTGCATGCGGTCCAAATCCGAGTATTCTGTGAATTCCTGCATACGACGTGTCTGCTTTTCTATTTCCAGTATCAGTTTCTCACGTTTGGCCAGTAACTCACTTTCACCTTTACGTTTCGACATTTCAATAATCTATAACACAAAATATATATTTATTAAAAGAAAGTTACTGAAAGGCATCTATGGGGTGCCAGCTCTGGGCTGGGAAATTCCTGGAGATTTAGGGGTGGAGTTCGGGGAGCAAAGGGAGCTCAGCAGGGGTATGGTACCATAGCATTCACCCTTGCTGTTGTCATATTCTCTAGGAGAAATGACATCTGTAGTCTGTACATCAGATGAAATTCTGGGAGAGCTCCAGGACCCATTGGATGGCAAAACTACTTCCACGGGGATCAAACTTCGTGACATCATCATCTCACAAGAGCTGCCTTCCAATAAATCAGACCAAATATACTGCACACAACATTGGCTAACATGTTAAAGGTGACCCAATCAGGCTTCAAAACTAGTTCAGTTGGGTCTCAAAATACTGTAGTATATAAAACAAAGTATTTATTTACATCATCATTTTCATCAAAGATGGGATTAATGTTTACAGGCCACAACAGGACCGTTGCATTGAGTGTCAAGTCATCTTGATCAAACAGATAAACATCTAGCAGGTAATTCATTCGCTGCTTGCATTCCTATAAAAGAAATGAAATAGTTTCAATTCTCAAACAAATAGAAATTAAAAACAGAAATCCCAATTTCTTAGGGACTGAATGGATGCTATTCTTTCCTAGTTCTGTGACTAGAGAAAGGGAAGAGTCAAATCTCAGGACTAATTGTGTGCTCCTTCTTTATCAGAAACTGATTAGACAATACTTTAAATGTACATGAGATAGGGGAAATCCCAATCCAGGGTCCATTTAATTAGTCCCCTGGGATTTATCTTAAAAAATTTTGGGGTGGGGAGGAGGATCATCTTCCCAACACAGTATAGCAGCAAAAAGGGCTTCAGCATTCCCTCCCTTCTACCCAAGGAGAAACTAAGCATATTGTGAATTTGCTACTGATATCTCTGAAATAAGCGTAGCAATATTATTTTTCCTGAAATGACTTTGAAAAGAACTCAAGGGTTTGACACAAAACAACCTTAATTGTCTTTAAAAGCTGTTGATGTTTTTTTGAATTGGCAATTCACCAGGACCCTGAGAAAAGTGCATGTGAGATTTTGAGGAGGAGGAAAGCAGTTTATCACCTTTGTGGGGGAGGCAGATAGAGTTCTTGAAGGTGAAGCACCTGAGGGTGCAGGAACTTGTGGGGTAGAGAATCAGTTGCCCCAAATAAGTATCTGTTTGCATCCACAAAATCTGTGTGTGCACTTGTAAACAAAACAAATATTATGAATACCTTATAGGGTGTCCTATACATGTCAATGATTCCCTGTAGTCTTCCTGTTGCTGCTGTAACTGCCAGTTCAGCATAACAGCAATGGACTTCCATGTGGTGGGTTTTCCTGCACTTTTCCTGTTCCATTGCCCCACAGCTGACATTTCCTTCCTCATGCCACCAGGGGGCTTTTTCATATTCTTTCTTAAATCTCTGATAATGTTACAGCAACATACACCTGTTTATCTGAAAGCTGGCAATCCAGAGTAGACTATGGTGACCTAGCTATCATTGATTTTTAAAAATTTTTTTTTGATAAAGTCCCTTGGTGGCACAGGGAAAGAAATAGTGGCTGTGGGGATCAGGACAGGAAAAATAGCACCAAACTAATGCTATTTTTGAAGTGTAGCATACTTTCCACATAGAAAACAAACATGCTTCCGCTTAATACCAGCAGAAAACATCACATCAAAGGTTGTTTGAGAAAGCACAGAGAAAGCAGTGGGCTGACAGAGACCAAAGACAAAAGCCACAGGCCTGTGCAGTTGATAACCCAAACCAGAGCAAGAAATCCTGTGCTGAAGTCACCCAAGTAATCTGCAGGAAATTATATCTAGCAGTGTTGCACCCTGAAGTTGCCAATGCTAGAGAAATGGGATATGTGTAAAAATATGAACACATTATGCTGTCTTAGCCACCCAGACTCTGCCCTGGAAATCTGGGCCATGTGCTGGAGGCTGTGGTGGGGTGGCTGCAACAGAGCTGGCTGAAACTTAATCCATCAAAGATGGTGGTCCTGTGTCTGGCCTGAGGTGGGATAGGTATGGGAATGAGGCTCCCAACCCTTGGCGAGTCACTAAAGTTGCCAGAACTGAAAGCACTTTGTCCTGACCACTGCCTACTGGAACAAACTCCCAATGGAGATTAGGCCCCTGTGGGGACTCTTACAGTTTCGCAGGGCCTATAAAGCAGAGCTGTTCTGCCAGGCCTTTGTCTGAGGTGGTGTTTATCCATATGTGGCCTCCCTGCTGAAATGATTCTGTTGAATTGACCTTGATCTTAAGAATATATCATCTGTTTATACCAGCTGGGGGAATGTTTGGATGAGTAGATGAAATTTGATACCACTATCTGTAGAATTTAAGTTGATCTTTTAGTGTGCAGTACTGCTTTTATTATATGAATTAATTTTTAAATTTGTATATTTATTGATTGCTGTTACCCACCTTGAGACCACTGAGGGAAGGGAAGGTTATTAATTGAAAATAATTAATAAATAAATAATAAAACTATACAGTCATAGCATTGGCCATTTAGCCCAGAACTGTCTACTGCTTTCCAGCAGAGGTTCTTTCACTGAAATTCAATTTACTGAGATTACCAAAGACGAAACCTGAGGTTTCTGTGATGCAGATCCTGTGTTTTGCTGCTAAGCCTTTTCCTGACTTAAAATAATATCCATCAAACTGTTACTGGTTCCATCTGGTTTACTGGCATTCCTATAGAAAGTGTTCTATGTGCCACATCCGTGGCTACACATTTTAATGGAATTGTTGTCTATTTGTTGGGAATAATAATGGAAAATGGAAAATTTAAATGCTGGACCGGTACTAGCAATTGTTTTTTTTTAAATTAACATTTATTGAAATGTTAATTTAAAAAGCAATTTGTTTTAAAACTACTGTGTTTTCCTTTAACATTAAGTATATACAGCCCCTCCCTTTTGTAATTCCAGTTAAACTAGAATTAAAATGCCTTTTTAAAAAAAGTGCAAGTATATTACAGAAGCAAATTTTCATATAATAATCACAGGCTAAATTCCACATTCAGGATTGGTCATACTGCTTTCAACATGACAGCTAAACTGGTTAGTGACTAGATGTGAACTCACATTGATGGTATTTGTACTTGCACTGAGCTCAAATTTGGAAACTTCTAGAGTTAGCTTTCAGGAGAAAAGACACTAAGTAGTTTAAGGGAGGGATTTCAGAACCAAAGACCAAAGGCAAAGCCACACAGCACTGTCAAATGGGATAAGAGACGGTTGTAGTTAAATCCCAGCCATGGTGGATTGCCATGGAACATGGATCCATCTAAGAGGCTTTGGTGTCAAGGGAGAACACAGGAGAACATTCTATGTTACTTCCTATAATAGACAGGATATTTCAGTGACAAAGGAAGAAAAAAGTGATATGGTACCTTTCACCTCGATAGGAGGCACCACAGAATCCTGGGAAGGACTCGAAAGAGGATCACTGATACTGAGCTGGATTAAAATCTATGTGGAGCTCAGTTTTGGGACCTGGAATATGTATGGTTTCAGTTGTCAGACAATCCTGTGGAGATGGAAGAACTAGAGAATAAGACAGGCTTCCTTGGCAAGTCCTCCAGTTTTCCATCAGATAGGTGTGTCCTCTGGTATCTTTACACTAAGATGAAAAAACACTAATGGCTGAAGAACTAACTATAACTACATTAAACTATAGTTTTGAAGAAAAAGAAGAGAGAAAACTGCTCTTGTAAGGAACAGCTCTCAAAGATGTTCTCAAACACTGCTGCACCTGTGGCAGATTTAAAAAAAAACCTGTGGGAAAGTACAACTCCTCCCCTCTGGGCATGCACAGGCTGAAGTTTATCTCTGAGAGGGAGAATTTTCATGCCTAAATGCTGGCTCTAGAAGTTTCCAAATTGGTGCAAGTGCAAAGTTCATCATTTGTGCACAAAGATCATGAAGAAGCAACTTGTCCTCTAACCACCCAAAGACACACTAGAACCTAGGCCTTTACTAGGAGATATAAGCATTGTGGATTATATCAAAGCTTGAAAGAAAACTAGTAGGCAGGAAGAACTAGCCACAAAAGAAGAGTTGGGACAAGGGATTATTAGAGAGCGACGACATGAGAATAGTGATGGATGCACAAGAAGGTGGGAAAACTGCAGAAATATATTTCAGTCATATGAAAGTCTGTATGCTGTTCAAGTGCTTCAAGCTCCTCTCATATAACAACATCACAAAAGCACAATGAAGAATGAAGTTGAAACAAAATCTGAAAAACAGAACCTGGCTGCAATTCTATAGATACACTACTAATAGATTTTATGTTGTGGTACTACTTATATCCAAAAGCATGCTGTTTATTACATTCAGTTTTGTGTGCAATGTCATGCAGTATAGTGAAAGGCAACCAAAGCTAGCTGGATTTAACCTAAGATCCCATCTCCACCTGCATTATTAGTAAATAAATCAGAAACAATATGATCACTCACCCTGATCCTTTCATTCAGCTGCTGGATACCTACAGTTTTAGCCTTCTCTATATATGCTATACTTGCCATCATTTCCTCAGTTGTCTCAGGAATTTTTAATGCACGTTCTTTAATCATTTCAAATTCATGGCATATCCTGCAAAATACTTGTATCTTAATATATATCAAAATTTAAAGGGTTTAATGTGGTTATCTACAAGACATGTATCTATTTAGTTCTCATATTTCTAGAAGGCTTTCCAAGAAAGCTCTTGAAGCATTATACAATAAAATCAATTAGCACATTAATTAAATACAGTAAAATCAAAGCAACATTTTTAAAATGCTAAACAATGACTTCCAGGCTCTGTCATCTTGCCTTCAGAGGTCTTCGCAGATTGTCTTCCTGCAGCGCCTCTGATTCTGGCTGTTGGAGGGGTGTCACCAAAGTGGCACCCCCATAGAAAAGCCCTGGAGGGGTTTTTCTTCGGCATGGGACTTTTGCGGGGAGCTAGGGGTTCAGCGGCGGCTGCCCCTGTGCTTCCTGCATGTCCTGAGGCTCCACAGCCATGAAAACTGGCGTACCAGCAGAAAAAGATGAACGTCTGACTGCTTTCTTTCTTTCGCTTTTTTCAGTACGCCTTTGATGTAGCGTCTTTCTACTCTTGATGTGGCAATTCTACTTGACAAGTAAGTGACTTTTCAATACCGTTGGCTAATGGGTCGCTTTGCATAACAACGAGAGGCTAGCTCAAAGGAAGAGAAATGAGGCCTCGAAAAATCTACGAGCAATCTTAAGTATCGCTAACTATTTAAATTGGATTGAATACAAATACTAAAATCGATCTGGATTATTATTGGACATATGCAAAAGAGACTATCATTAGGCTGCAATATGATCTGAACATAAAGGAGATATATTTTAGAGAGATCTGTCTCTGTCGCCTGACTGTATTTGAAATGATAACATTTGGCCATGCTGATCTATCTTTTTGAAATCCCATGACTGGATCACAGTAAGGCACTCTATATTGGGTTGCCCTTAAAGACAACCCAGAAGTTGTAGCTCATTCAGAATGCATCAAGTCTGATTACTGTCAGGGACTAGCCAATGGGAATGAATCTCACCTATTTTAAAACAGATACACTGGCTATCAGTTTGTTTCAAAATTCAAATCAAGGTACTGGTTAGGATCTTTAAAGCCCTTCACTGCCCAAGACCCATGTATCTCAATGACCGTCTCTTCCCATCTGTAGGGAACCCATCAGCTGGGGTCTTTAGCTTGGCACCTAGTTGTTCCCTTTGCTTAGGGTAGCCCACCTGGCAACAACTAGAGTCCCTGCTTTTTCAATCACAGCCCCTACCTGCATCTAGAGGTATTTAGGAGGCACTGTTTGCTAGGGCTTTTAATGGGCTGTAGGCTCCAGGCAATGTTTATGAGGGAGAGAGGTTAAGTAAACCTATTCCTTCAAAGCAATGTAACCCCCTATAGAGTAGACTATCTACCTTTTCAAAATAAATCAAGTTGGGCAAAGTCCTTCACAATACAAGAACTCGTGGGCATTTGATGAAATTGCTGAGCAGACAGGTTAAAACGGATAAAAGGAAGTACTTCTTCACCCAAAGGGTGATTAACATGTGGAATTCACTGCCACAGGAGGTGGTGGCGGCCACAAGCACATCCACCTTCAAGAGGGGTTTAGATAAAAATATGGAGCAGAGGTCCATCAGTGGCTATTAGCCACAGTGTGTGTATATATATATATATATATAAAAAAATTGCCACTGTGTGACAAAGAGTGTTGGACTGGATGGGCCATTGGCCTGATCTAACATGGCTTCTCTTATGTTCTTATGCTACATCACGCATGCTTTCCAACAGTCCACAAAAATGTTAACTCAATTAACATGATTATTTGCTTGCATAATTCTGCACTAACCTCTGGGACACATGGCCATTCCTATAATCCCTATGATATGGTACTAGAGGTCAGAGGCAGCCCTACCTCCCTTTCCATCCTTCTCCCTACCCTTTTCTAATTCTGAAAACCTCTTTGCGTGGTGCTGGGTAAAGATTTTTACCTAGATCTTGTCCTTCAATGCCAAAGGCTACATACACTATATTATGTGAACAAGACCTGCTATTCATGCAACAAGACAAGGTGACTCTTGTAGTATCAGGACTGGAACCTAGCATTCAGTCTTATGCTCTACTTATATTTAAAAACAGGTCATAGCAGCAGGCTGTCAATGTTCAGCAAGAAAAAAAATCACAAGGATAATCAGAGATGAATACATAAAAGGAAACACATTACAATACCATGTTCGTAATATCTTTTTTAAGCAAAAGGTTACATATAGCAAGAAATTCACTTACGTTTCATTTTCTCTTCTATGGTTACGGACCAATTTGTCCAATAATTTATTTCCAAAGCTTCTTGCTTTGTCAACCAAACCTTGTTTCAAATCCTCACAGTCTAAACGAACCATAGGGAAATGAGCTAACATCGGCAAGCTCATTATTTCCTTTGCAAGACTGAGAAATTCATCTGTAAACTTTACAACAATATTACATTTGTTAACTTCAGCTATACTCTTTAAAATATGCCCCCCCCCCAAAAAAAAACCCTACATAAACAAAACTAGCATGTCAGGGAGAAGATTAGACTAGAGACATTATCTAGTTTCCATGAGGATTTTCTTCTTTTTGTATGAAACAACATTAAGTTTATGAGCTGCCACCTGCAGTCTGTGATAAAGCCTATATATACATTTACTACTTTTCTGCAGTTTCAAAGAACTAGGCCTCAGAGGAAACAGAATCACGCTTGCTTGTTTATATAACTATTCAAAATGAAGACATAAAGCTTAGCTATCTACACGCGGTGCTTTGCATCAGTTTTTATTAAAAGCTTCAAACCTTCACTAAGTAGCACAAAATCTAAACTAGAAATAACGAAAACTGAACATGCTGTAACATAGTATCATATATTTTGTAGGGAGTGGGATCCCACTAGGATCATATGTCATCTAATGCTTATTTTCTACTCACTGTTTGTTTTTAATGTATTCCAGGTATACTTTCTTATTTACATAAAAACAGGGGTGGAAATCTAACAGGAGCTCCTTTGAATATTAGGCCACATACCCCTGATGTAGGCAATCCTTGGAGGACTGGCCACATCAGGGGTGTATGGCCTAATATGCAAAGGAGCCCCTGCTAGAATTCCACCCCTGCATATAAAGTTATATAAAATGGGCACACTGATGCACAGGACCCACTGACTAGGGCTACCTAGAAACATGATTTTTGGGGTGGGTGGGGGGGATACGAGATGCCTTTTTAATAGAAATTCTGAAAACTGGACATTTTTAAATCCCTCTCTCAGCTGAGAGAATTGTAAAGCCAAGGGACACAAAGAATTTGCACAAGAGAAACAGGACTGCAGCAGCAAGCTCTGCCACCAACCTGCAAGCATTCATTGGGATGGGATGGAATGTATATGAAGCTTAATGACATATATCCCTCAAATGAATATATAACATTTTAGGTAGATTTTAGCCCATTTCAGATATTCTAAGGGAGTAGAGTAAAAACATGGAGAAGGAAAAACAGGAACGTAGAGGCAAATTTTGCCCCCAACCAGATGACTTCATTAGAATAAGGGTTTTTTTGAGCAGGACACAGCTTGGTGTCAGGGGGTGTGACCTAATTTGCAAATAAATTCCTGCTGGGCTTTTTCTACAAAAAAGCCCTGTGCAAAACAATGGTGACATCAGGGGTGTGGTCTAACATGCAAATGAGTTCCTGCTAGGCTTTTTTTTTACAAAAAAAGCCCTGATTAGAATGTATGCTCATAGTCTATACATGTATGTGTGTACAGAGGTTTCCATGCAATTAGAATCTGGTTTTCTGAGGTTCGCAATCACACAGAAAGATATATTCATTTTAGGAAGAAAATTTCAATTGCTCAGTTTATATTAACTAGAAAACTATAATGTGGGACTCATATAGTCCAAAGCATCCTGATTACTTGAAAAGTCTGAACAGGAAACATTTGCATATCTCTCCTAAAAAATGGACAACTTGGAAGTTGAAATTAGTCAGTGATAACCTAATTAGGAAGTTCTGACATCTATTACCTAATGATACATGGGACAGAATGCCGGGCTGTGGAAATTCAATTGCCATTTTGCACAATCATGTTTGGATGGGGGGGGGGACGGATTTCTAGTAGCAACCAGAATGTACGGTATATCTATATCTGCATAACACAAACTGCATTTACTAGTAAGTTATAAGCTAAAATTACCTCTGCATATTCATCAAAAGTATGTTCCTCAGCTTCAAATGTTCTTATACGGTCATCCGCAGAACCATCTACCAGCCAGCCATATTTCTCAACTGCAAGGCAACAATCACATTGACAATTCATCAGTGATACATTCATCACAAGACTAACAGTGCAGAGTTACCCCCTTCTAGAAACACTGAAGTCAAACGTCTTAGTAGGGTGTAACTATGCTTATGACTGCACTGTAATACACTAAAATTCTCTTGCAAAGTCTAATTTTAAGTCACTCACCATAATAATCAAAATGTGCCTTGGGACCTTTCAAGTTCTCATTAATTGCTCCCCTCAGTACAGCTGAGGCCCATTTTATCACATGATCAGGAAGTACAGTGTCGATGGTAGAAACAACAGTTCCACCTCCTAACCAAGAGTGTATTGTTTGGATATTCTATTTAAAACACATATAAGAGTTACCACAGATTTTAAGCAACGATTCATTAATGAATAAATGCATCTGTCAGAGATCCCTTAATGCAAATTTTATGCCATTTAGCTTTGCAAATTGCATAGTATTGATTTTTCACATATACATTGTTTTTCACTGATTAGCCTCAATTTAATATATTTATATTTGCTTTTATTACTTAAGTTGCAAGCATACTGTTCTCTGTCTTTACAAATTTAACTTTGGACTTGACTTGTTTTAGCTATTTTTCAATTTCTGCAGGCTACACCATCTCACTGTTTATTTCTGCAATGATTTGTGAATATATTTAACAGTGAAGAATCCTACTTTAAACAACAGAATAGCTATATATGTATCTAGAAACATGAGGCCGGGGGGAAAGGTAAAATTTTGTTCTGGTAGCAGCAGCTCATATCTCAAGGGGTGTTACTCTGAAAGGTCCCCAGATCTATGGGAAGGGTTCTGGGAGAAGCCACCACTTCAAGGAAAAGGTTTAGCCCTTCTCTGTTCATCAGCAGGGCATCCAGAAAAGCCAATTAGGATCTGGCCACTTTATATAGTAATAGCTGCAAAAATTGTTTTGGCAAAATATTGGAAGGGAACAGAGGCACCAACAATAGATGAAGTTATAGTAATGACGTTAGACATAGCGGAAGCAGATACCCTGATGGATAAGTAAAGGGAGAAACCTGGCAAACAAACAGCAGGTAAATGGAATTTATTTTACCAGTGAATAAAGGGGTAAAGTAAAGGAAATGAATCAGTATTATGTTAATTATTATTAAGTTATATCATTTTAAATGCCAAACAGATGGGTCACAATATAGATGAAAGAAATGTACTTGATTAATAAGATTCTGCAGCCTCTACCCCATTTTTAAATGTATTTTATGTAGTATGTGTATTGTTGGTATATGTGGGTATAGGTATTGGGATGGGGTGTTTTGTGGTGTCTGTATGTATTCTCTTGCTGTAAGTAAAATAAAAGAAATACATGCAAAAAAAAAGGATCTGGCCACTTTAAAACTGTTTTACTTGAGCTGTTTTATGGAAATGTGGACTTGACGGCTGGTTGTGGCTTTAGTATTTCTTCTGTTTATGTTTATTTTGCTGCTTTATATTCATGCCAGATGCCACCCTCAACCTGATATTCCTCAGGCAAACCAGGTTAACAACATACGTGCTGTCAAGGTTAGTAGGGAGAACCCCTAAAGCATCTTGGACTCCATCAGACTCCATTAGCCTCTTAAGGCAGACCCTCAGTACCAGAGAATGTCAGTTATATATGCCTTCAGAGAGTGTAATCTAAGCATAGTAATGATGTTGTCTCAACATCCCTAATGACTTAAGCACTGCTTAAGAGTCATGGCAAACATCAAATCTAATATGTATGCACTACTAGTAAGGGTGCAGTTATTATTTGGGATAGATCTATGGTTGTAGAGACCTTAATTACAAACAGCTCTATTTGGCATTAGGATATACATGATGTAGCAGTTATCATTACTACACATTTATGAGACAAAACAGAAGACTAAACTGCACCTGCAGACTCTGTGAAATCAAACTAATTACAAACAATATAGCATCCTCCAGATCTTGAAAGCTTGGATAAAAGTCCATTTTCTCATCATCAAAAGTCAGATCCATCTTAAATAAAGGCAGCCATCGTTGGTCTTGAAGATCAAATAGTTTCACATAAGCCTCGACAGTTCTTTTCAATAACTCCTTCAGCTATGAAAGAACACAGAATAATTTCATTACACCTGATAAAAAAGAAAATGTCTCCCCACATCAGCAAATCTATACAAATATACTGACAAGCATAAGTTATTAGTGGGGCTGGGCTACCTAACCCCTATTAGGGTTGCCAACCTCCAGATGGAGCCTGGAGATGTCCTGGAATTACACGTTATTACCAGACTAAAGGGATTAGGTCCCTTAGAGAAAATGGTTGGTTTGAAGGGTGGACTATATAGCATTCTACCCTGCTGAGGTTCCTTCCCATCTCCAGGAATTTTCCAACCTGGTGTTCACAATCCAAGCCCCTAATGACCCAGGTTTATGATTTATCCTAATGTAGTTCTAATCCATTTTGCAGAATTTCAGTTTATTTAGAATGTAAATTCTGAAATTTAAAACACAGCATGAAAATTTAGGGCATGATACACACAATCATCCTTGGGGGTGTTGGCAGGTCCATGGGAAGAGTCAATATCAGAGTTTATAGAACCCTCTTCTTTCAGCAGACTGCTCTTCAATGTGCAACTAGCAAGTTACTTAGGTTCTGTGCACTGGAGATTAAATATATGACTGCTATGTGGAAAATGTGTGCAGACTTCCAACTGTAAATTTACAGCTTGTGCACTTCTGTCCTGAGCACCTCTAGGAGGTAGGACGGTCCATATTTATACAGTGAGAAAACCCATACATATTTTGCAAAAAGAATCAATTAATTAGAGCACTAAATGTATCCTTTCTTTAGGCCTTAATTTTATTTGATATTTATAATTTGCCTATATTTTGAAGAGCTCAAGAAACATTTTACTTAATTTGGAATTTCTTTAATAAAAATCTCACATATAACATATGACTCTATATTATATTGAGAAATTGTAAGGTCTGGTTTTCCAGTTATACTGTGCTTATTTCTTAAAGCATTTTGCATATCAAATCTGACCCAGAGAGAACTCCAGTATTCTGGGTTACACCTCTGAGGATGCCAGTCACAGTTGCTGGTGAAACGTCAGGTCTCACAATGCCAAGACCACGGCCACACAGCCTGGAAAATCTACAACAACCAATATTCTGAGTTTTGTCAGCAGATAATGAATATGATTTGTAATTAAAATCTAATTTTGAATTCATGTAGGTCAACAGTAATTTCATAAGGGCTTCAATGGAGAATTTATATACAGGAGCTCTAGTCTATCTCTCTCTTGCTACAGCAGAGTTTCTGATGAGCGTGTGGAACCCTGTCTCCACTACAGAAAATACTCAACAAAGATCAGCATTAACCTTTGCATATGCAGAGTGCTACTCTTTTGGGAAAGCACATACACAATGGAGATCCATATGCATTCTATGGCACTCATGATAGGGCAAGAATCCACCACTACAGATAAACGAAAAGGCAGCTTTACCTGATTAGACATAAGTGTAGCCACACAATTATAGAAAGAATCAACTTTGTCTGCCTTTACACCTTCCAGTGCCTCTTTTCTGGTGAAGAGATTGATAACTCTAGGATACCATGTGTTTAAAATCTTTTCTTCTGTTTTTAAGCTGTTTATGGACACATCATTTTGAAGTGATTCACAATCAACCGGGCCTTTTGACCTATATATTAATAAAATAAGACTGTTATGCAAAATGGAAGCATGTGAAACAAAGCCAATTACATGACTGTTTATGGGAAAAATGAAAACAGTGTGCACAGAAGTACTGAAATTTTGATATTTATCTCCTGCAAGGAGTATTTATCTACTCCCCCAGGAGGCCTTGCAGGGGGCATCCTTTTCCTCTCCCCCACTACTATAAAGTCTACTTTGTTTCCTTCCCTGAAAGCCCCAATAACATCTCCTGCTTCCCCCTTTCCTGTTTCCTTCTCTTCTTCCTACTCACCAGCCAACCTACCTTTACTTTCCCACTGTCTTCAGCTTTCCCACCTTCTTTTCCACTGGCAGCCTCCCCCCAGGAAAACTCTGAATGCTTTTGGCTATCTGGCTGGCCAGAACATAGTTTTGTGATGCCAACTGCCAGCTGGACCCAGTTGTGTGGTGCTGGCTGCTGAGCTAGGGCCCAGTTACAAAGTGGGAAACCTGCAGAGATTTGTGAAAGGCAATTCACTTTCCTCTGTATCCCCTCCCCAAATGATTTCCTCTTTAGCTGCTCCTATCCTTGTCTTCCCCTGCTTCTTTCTCTCCTACCCTCCCACCAACCAACTTTTATCTGGTCATCTTCAGCTATATTATTATTTATTTACTTCATTTATACTCTGCTTTTCTCCACAATGAGGGACTAAGTCAGCTTACATAGTTATCCATTTTATCTTCACAACAACCCTGCGAGGTAGGTCAACATTGTGAGACTTGCCCAAGGTCATCTAGTGAGCTTTCATGAAAGAATGGGGATACAAACCTAGGTCCCCCAGATCCTAGTTAGAAACTCTAAGCATTACATCACACTAGATTTCATGAGGTAGCTGCTGTTGAACAGTAGTAAGTAGCCAGACATGGATCAGTCACATAAATCATGTGGTAGCAACTCACCTAGTGGCTGCTGGCAGGCCTGACCCTGATGAATCCTTCCTCAAAAGCTGACAGAAACTAAGGCTGGAAAGCTGACAATACTGTTGTGGTTCCTTAGCAACAACTACTGAAGGCAGGGCATTTCTTGTAGCAGGAACTCCTTTGCATATTAGGCCACACACCCCGGATGTAGCCAATCCTCCAAGATCTTACAGGGCTCTTATTCCAGGACCTACTGTAAGCTCCAAGAAGACTGGCTATATCAGGGGTGTGTGGCCTAATATGAAAAGGAGTTCCTGCTACAAAAAAGCCCTAACTGAAGGAATTCGTTTCTTAAAGCTAAAGGCACTGTTTCTATTATTCTGTAGAGCTCAAAGGGTATTTCCTATATTATCTAGGTCTTTCAATCTCAAAGTCTCTGCCTGCTTACTGTAATTATTTAATGATTCCTAAGTATAGAATACTCTTCTCCAAGGCTAGATTAAATGCCTTTCTATTAGAAGAATTAGCAGGCAGATTCCTAGGAATTCCCTTTTCTGAGCAGCCAAGTGACTGTAAATCCAGCGACTTGTACAATATTTGGGACTTCTTTACACATTGTAATAACTTGGCTCACGATAAATGGATTACAATCTATAAGCAAGATTATTGGCAAACATTGATCCATATATGACTCTAGCAATTGCAACATTTTTCTCTGTGGCACTTAAGTTTACCATTTCCTAATGTAAAATTTCATATCTATGTTTTCCATATTGTATATCTATTTCCTCTATATTTGTCTGTATATTAATATAATCCTTTTGTAGGCTTACGACATACTAGTCTTCAAGCATTAATAAATGACTGACTGGCTTTTATTATTTTGTGTGTGGGGGGTTAACCTTCCAGTGCTTTTTCTTTCTTTCAAATTTAGATTTTTCTGCAAACCTGAGGGGTTTTTTCCAGGTTTGTATGAAGACTTTTCTTGTCTATTCATGATTCTACTCTCCAGATTTAAGTATCCAACAGATTTGGCTACATCCAGAATCAAATACATTGATTAAAATACTGAACCTACAATTTATTTGGAGGAAAAAGTCTTAGTGCTAAGTTGGAAAAAAATCAAATCAAATAGTAATAGTAACAAGATATTAAAATTACATAATGATTTCACTAATGTCTAGCAATATAAGGAAACAATGTTACACATTAAGCATTTATTGTAAATACTGATATAAAATAAATAACCATTTCATAATACAATGTACCTAACCAGATCTCTTTATGTAAACTATATTTAGAATTTTACTTCAACATAAAATTTACCTTAAACTTGACACATCTACTATAAGTAAATTGGAAAAGGTTTTATAGCCAATATCCAGTAAAGTTCTTAGAGTTGGATGAAGAATATGTAAATTTGCGAGAATCTGTTTTCTTGCTTGTATAAAGCTTTTATGCCAAGGCTGGGAAAAGTCTAATCCACTGGAAAAATAAAGAGTTAAAACAGCAGTACAAACAAAGTAATTTCATACCTCCTATAAACAGATCACAGGGATACTTTCCTACCTTAAAATATTTGATTGATTTTAAGACTTCAATTTTTTTGCTTAAAAATACTGCTTTCTATGAAGTTATGACTGAGGCAGAGACTTATACAAATGCATGTCAGTGGAAGTCACTGTGGACTCTGCATTTTTCAAACATTCTCATATCTTAAGTTTCAAGTATTCTATGCCATAGAGTACCCTAAAGAGGACTCTATACTTGATTCTGCCCCTCAGACAAAAGTTTCTTAGTCCTTGAGCAAGGAACCAGAAGGTATATTTCCACCACCCCATCAGCCCACTGATTTCTCATTCAGGGCCTTAGTGAATCTAAAGGTACAGCTACAACATCCAGGTCAAGACCTTGCAACTCCACTCTCAAAATCTTGTTTTCAACCCTGATGTCAATATTCCAGCTACCTTTCTGTTATTCAAGATAGTCCAAATGAATAATTAAGCTATTTGGATTTTCAGCAAGTAAGAAGCTTTTGTTCTACATAACAAAGTTTTGTTATCTCTTCATCCTCTAGAAGTCAGTTAATCAGATATGTACACGGTTTAAACCACATTGACCTATAGAATAAGCTCAGGCAGCAGTCTTCATACCTCATACATTTATTACCCTGGTGTCATCTGAATTACGGAGATACATTGAATGATAATCCAGATGACAGTCACAAATTAGCAAGGTACCTCCTACTGTATATACATGCAATAGATACCGTCATTAGACCCTAATTTAATTTGGTTTACTCACATATATACATGCAATAGATATGGTCATTAGACCGTAATTTAATTTACTCACACAGGTGAAACTGGCAAAGGTTCTTCTTTTTCATATTCAAGCCCTTTTACAGAAGGCTTAACCAGAACACTTCGGACTGGAATATATTAATAAATTAGAAAACATTATTGACAATTTTTTTTTAAAAAAACCCCGTTTTCCCATTCTTTCCTAGTAAGCAAATCAATAGACTGACTATTCAAATGTATGAAGAGGTCACACAAATGTTACTGGAGAAACTACTTGAATATTTTTTATTACCCTAATACTAATTCTGTATTAGAATAATATTATCCTAATATAAAAAGGGACTCTCCCATTTCCAATAATTTTTCTTACCTTTTGATACACTAGAAATAAATAATTAACCTTTGTTTTTGAAAACTTACAGTGTGAGACCTGAGCTGAAAAGTCTCCAGTTCAGGTATCTACTACTAGTAGTATTAAGATTGGTAACAATAACATATTGGCAGGTTTTCCAAAAATAAGGATAAACAGGGTCAGGACTGTAGTTTTTGCTGTCAAATAAAATAATGTATGTGCCAGAAAATTCTAAATTATGTAACATTTATTGGAATATGAGTAGCTGGTAGGGCTGCTAATTCTAGGTTGGGAAATTCCTGGAGATCTGAGGATGTAGTATGGGGAGGGAGCTCAACAGGGATAGGATACCATAAATCTACTTTCTGAAGCTCCCATTTTCTCCAGGGGAAGTGATCTTGGTAGTCTGGAAATCAATTGTAATTCCTAGAGAACATCAAGCCCCGCCTGAAAGTTAACTCAGAAGAGATCCATGGAAATGGCAAAGAATCACACCCCAGCATTTCACTTAACAAGTGCCAGTGTTTTAATACAATCCTACAGATGGAGTTGGGAAATGGAGTGAAATCAAAAGTGCATATAATACCATTGTGGCTAGTTTTTTTAGATCAGGTGTGTCAAAAGTTCAGCCTGTGGGCTGCACCTGGCCCACCCAAGGCTTTAATCAGGCCCCTGGCCCTTTTCTCCCTCTCCTGTCCTCACCCTTTGAAGCTCTGGGGCTGCTGAAGTTGCCAGCTTCTGTCTTGTCTTTGCCGGCTTCAGCAAGAAGCTCTTCTGGGTTTGCAAAGCTTCAAAAAAAAATGAAGAATGGATTTTCCACTAAGGTCTCTGGGAGTAGTCTATCTGGGCCCAGAGACCTTAATGGAAAATCCATTCTGCATTTTCCTTGCAACTTTGTCTGTGCTGCCATGTATTTCAATGGAGTGGAGCTCATTTCACTTTCCAGCATTTGTATGGCCAGTTGAAACTGTTGCTTGCTGGAGTTGTATCCTTGCAAATAAGGGTTGATGCTTTTTGCCAGCTCGTCTCTGCTGAGTACACCTGAGTACTGGTGCCTAGTGAGTAACCGGGGAACCCACAGCCAAACGAGGACATTATATTGGACAGTCATTGCCAATCTGAGTAAACCCGGGAGAAGCTTGCAATGCCCAGCCATTTCAAACATCATATAGTCCAGTGGTCCTCAACCTTCTTGGTACCGGGGTCGGCACCAAGGCTGGCCCGCCCACCGCAACCCCAGGGTGAGTAGGGTGGGGGCACCAAATTTTCTCCCGCTCCCTGTGGTGCTGTGCAGCCTCGCCCACCCCGATGCCATGTAGCCTCACTGCCCTGACCCCCTCCCCTTGCGGCACCACACAGCATCGCCGCCCACCTCTCACAGCGCCTCTGCAGCGGCAGGCAATCCACTGAAGAAGCGGCCCACTGGAGTTTAGCTCCATCACCCCCCACCATGCGCAATGAGGCTCATGTCCCCCCCTCCTGCCGCCTTCCCTCTCTCCCCAGTGCTGCAGTGCAGTGTGGCGCTCCGTCATCGCCCTCCCCCTCTCAGATCGAGCAGAGCAGAGTCGAAACTGAGCCTTACCAGTTTCGATGGGGGCAGCACGCCATCTAACACTTTGAAGTACGCATGAGAGAATGCTTCTCCCCCCTCACTTCCGGTTCCAGGAAGGAGGGGAAAGAAGCATTTTCTCACGTGTACGTCAAAGTGTTAGATGGAGCGCTGGCCCCACTGAAACTGGTAAGGCCCACTTTCAGCATGGCTCGGCACAATCAGAGGGAGGGGGGAGGGAAGCAACGGAACACCGCACTGCACTGCAGCACCGGGGAGAAAGAGAGGGCAGCGGCAGGGGGGTGACAAAGCTAAACTCCATAGTGGTGGTGGGGGGCCACCAGGCTTTGCGGCCCACTTGCAGACAGGCTTCAGCCCAGTAGTGGTCCCCGGCCAGGGGGTTGGTGACCCGATATAGTCCATTCAGGCATGGCTAAGAAGTGGTTAGAGACCACACAAATAGTAAGACTCAATCACTATGGGGGTTGTTTGATATGCCCATTAGCACTTCAGATTTAGGAATTTACTCCAGCATGTACTAACTTCTCTGAATCCTGTCATGGGCTTCAATGAGGAGCCTGGCCAGGCAGAGCCAACAGAGTTAATAGACCCAGTGGAGCCTGTAGCTGACCCCTCTCATGGCTTGTCTGATTTACTGCTGCCGCCCAGGGCATTCTCAGCACCTGGCTCTACAGCTGACGAGGAACAAAAACAGACAGACACACACTCCAGTTCACCACCTTGCCTTGCTCACGTCCGGAAAGGCTCCGCTGGGACTTAGCAACACAGCGAAAAGAGGCCAGGATGCAAGCAAGATGTTCACTCAGCCCAAAATTTTAGCAGATGCCAGGCTGGCCCCACAGCTTGCTAATTGGAAACAGCAGCAGGTACCTATTTAAGCTCCTGTTTCGAGCTGCATGCAACAAGCCCATCCAGTGACTTGCAACCACACTGACTCCCGTTCCTGGGCTCTGTTCCCGCTGACTCCCTGGTTTCTTGACTCCTGGCTTGAACAACCCTGCTCTAGGACTGTGACGTGGACTTGGCTATTGGTTCTTACAACACTCCTCTGGCTCAGACTCAACTCAGACTTCCCCCTTGCCTATACTCCAGTGTGTGACATATCCCTTAAATCTTCCAGTAATTGCAATATGCGCAATGTGGTGTATGTAGTCATCTGTGATTGTAAAAAAAATGTAGGTAGGTAGTATCACACGCCCAGTCAAAGTTCATAACTTAGAACACTGGAGAGCCAGTCTGGTGTAGTGGTTAAGTGTGCGGACTCTTATCTGGGAGAACCGGGTTTGATTTCCCACTCCTCCACTTGCACCTGCTAGCATGGCCTTGGGTCAGCCATAGCTCTGACAGAGGTTGTCCTTGAAAGGGCAGCTGCTGTGAGACCCCTCTCCAGCCCCACCCACCTCACAGGGTGTCTGTTGTGGGGGAGGAAGGTAAAGGAGATTGTGAGCCGCTCTGAGACTCTTCGGAGTGGAGGGTAGGATATAAATCCAATATCATCTTCTTCTATCTTCTTCTCGCATAAAAAATAAAATTATAGAGGGCTGCCCTTGTGTCCCATTATGTTGAACTCAACCATTCTGTGGATGACATGAGATTTTTTGTAATTTTTAATTATAAAGGTGATTGTGATCCTGTTAATGATGTGCAAAAAATCCTACTTTGAGAGGTGACATTTTAGAAAGATAAAGTGAACACTCTAGCCCCTTCTGGTTATTGATTATGCTTGTTTTCTATGAGTGATGTCATTGAAATTGGCTTATCCACACACAGTGCTAGTCATATGTATGTTTCTTTAAAAACTGGCACAGGTATTGTTAATTTGTGAGAACTGTATTTATAAGATAATGGCCACATGTAATGGTTGAGATACTATTCTCTGAAAATTGTGCTTGTGGAATATGCTGACATTTTTAGTTGGTAAGTATTACTGTATTTATTACATTTTTATTGTTGTTAAACTAGAACTATATATATGGAGTATACTGTGTGCGCAGGATTTAAAAGAAGGAGTTTATAGGATGACATTCTGTCCCCTTTGAAAACATTTTTGGAAATGGAACTAAAGGCTGGGGGGCTCCATTAGAGGTGGAATGTGAATGTCCTTTCAACGATCCAAGTTCCACATTCTGAAAATTAAGGAACTGGAATTAATTTCTACAGCACAAGCACTTCAATCTATAGAGAAATCTAGATGTAATCTGGACTATGAACTGAGCTTTGAACATTGTATATATACTTCATGGACTATTAAGACCCGTTATATGTATTGATTTGGAATTGTATAAATCGAACATTTAGATGATAGAATATATCTTTAGTTCTTTATTCATGGTATATACATACTTTTTTGCATACCCACCTGGAAGCTAGCAACCCTAGTTCCGGGGTAGCTATAATGTGTACAAATATAATATAGTGCCATTAATGGAACTTACCCATATATCTCTTCATGCTCATTTCATAATCTGTTGTAACCTCAGTTAAAAGTTGTTCAACTAGTTCTCTTCTGCCTTTGCCTTCTATTAGATGTGGAGGTACCAAAGTGAGCATAGAAGTTAACCATTCCTGCTGAATAGGTACTATTGGATTACTTTCTACACACTTCTTCATGAACAGATAATTGTTCTGAAATGATACCATGATCATGCACATAATTCCCTTTACATAAGACTAAGCAATTATTTTCTTTATTTATTTAAAAAATGTAATTTTATACCACATTAAGTTGGTCCTTGGCCTCATTTGAACCTTGCAGACAAAACATTTGTGAATCAATTTATTGTAATTAGCATTTTTGCCACACAACATAAGAAATGTTTGTATAACATTGCAGTAAACAGTAAACATTTAAATTGGTTTATCCCCCCTCTAATTTAACAACAGACGAGATTATTGGAAAACTGGATAATTTACCTATAGCTAATACTGATAGTCATACAATTTTATAGCTTTTATGCTAAGCCCCTAAAACTCTGGGCAACTTCTATAGTCAATGGAACGATGCAGAATCATGGAAGAAATTATACGAAGAAGACAACAGACATTAACAGGAAATGTAAACAGTAGTTAACAAGAAAGAACTTCACCATGTCTTAACATGGTTTTTCTAGACATAGGAGCCACTACGCTGCAAGCATGTAAGATTAGAATTACATGACAGGAAGAGTGATATGATTATCTCACCCACGTCAAGACCAGAACCAAGGAAACCGGAAACAAACTAAGCATCAGGAAGTATACTGTTGTGAGGGATAAGCCAAGTATCAGAACCATGGGTTGGATCCAAACTACATTTTCCATCTGCGAAATGGAATTTAACTGTCTCCTGTCCCTCTCCTCCCTCTGTCAGCCCCCTGATCGCCATAAAATGCTGCTCCTAGGAGACAGGGAACTTTGAGAAATTACATGCAGAGGGAAGGGGAAATTCCTAATTTAGCCTATATCTACCACTAGTGACTTCATCTCACCATCCTACTGCTCCTCTCAGAATGCATGCAGAGAAGCAGGAGCTGTGATGCCCTTGTTCTCTATGTGCGAGCACCAGCAGTAGGTCCTTCCAGAAAGCAGCACAAACCAAACCAAACCAAACCATGAACAGTAGGTCTAGAATAGGGTTGCTAGCCTTTGCTCACACCTTGGCAGCAGTCTCTGGGGAATGGAAACAAGGTATCCTGTTTTAGGTGTATCCTAGAGCAGAGGCCCCCAACCTTTTTTTATCCCAGGGACCGGCCCCAGGGCTGGCCGGCCCACTGCAGCCCCAGAGCCAGCAGCCATCCCCCCACCCCACCCCCCGCGGTGCCTCCCCCCATTTCTTCCTCCCTCCTCTGCCCCACCCCCCGCAGCCTTGCCACCCGCCTCCGCACAGCCTCACCGCCTCCTGTTTTTACCACTTTTAAGGCCAGGGAAGGTGAAGCGCCTTCCAGACCGACCTCCCCCCCACCGATCAGCTGATCCAATTGGCTGGGAAAACTACAGCAGCACAGCTGTTTCAGTGGTCGCTCACTGATGCGGTTTTCCCCACTGATTAATCAGCAGGGGGTGGGGGAGGTCAGCCTGGAAAGCGCTTCATGGCACCTTCCCAGGTCTTAAAGTGGTATAAATGGGGAATGGCGAGGCTGCGCGGGGGGATGAGGCTGTGCAGGGGGGTGGGCGGGCGACTGCATAGCCCACTTGGAAACAGGCCACGGGCTGGTACCAGTTCGCAGTTTGGGGGTTGGGGACTCCTGTCCTAGGGCATCACAGCAATGCAATTATGTCATTTCTGGTTTTGCACCAGAAGTAATGTTGCATATTGACACAATGAATCACCTCATCACCTCTCCCACTGCCTTGTTGAGTGGCAGCAGAAAATAGGGAGTCTAGGCTATATTGGGAGACCTCGTCTCCCCTCCCCTAGTCTAGAGGGGCTCACAATCCAGCAGGTGGAACGCGTAAGAGCCCTAATTCATTGGCCAAAGACTACTGGGGAACAGCTATCTGCAAATTGGCTTATGAAGCAGCAAGGATTGTCTAATGCATGCTTGTGAACCACCAAGCCAAACCTGACTTTACTGTCTGTGCAGTCTTCGGCAGACTGAAAAAAGAAAAAAAAACCCTTAGGTTTAGCGAACTTGAGTAGGATGTCATACATGACCGATGAGCTGTATTCAGCTTGCTTTGGCACAATTTGTGCATGTATCATCTAATACAAAAGGATGTAATAAACAGAAGAAATAATAAATTGACAATTCACTAACTAAATCAGGCCCATAGCTACGAGGAGGCCTGTGGGGGCACAGTCCCCTGACTGCTAGGCAGGGCCCCCTGACTTGAGGCCCCTAACCAGCCTCCAGTGCCTTGGCTGCATCCTTCTCCATTCTGCCATCATCATACACTGTTGCTTCTGCTTACTTAGGGGTCGGAAGAATTCTCTGACCCCTCAGCAAGCAGAAACAACGGGGCACCTCAAGTGTGGCGGGGGGGGGGGTAGGGAGCGGATGGTTCTATTGCAGGCTTTCTCTGCCAGACAGGGCAGGGTAGGGTAGGCTGGTGCACACAAGTGGAGGTCCTGGCTGCAGTCCAGGGCTGGGGATCAGTGAAGAGGTGATGTTTGCCTGCAGGGGTTTTCTGGCCTGGTCTCGTTGGCCACCTGAGGGTGGGAGCTGCGCTTGGGCAGCCTCGGCTCGCCCTCCGACAGGAAGAAATTCGAATCGAAGGTCTTGTAGCCCCAGAAGTCAGCTGCGACTTGATGGCGCCTTCCACCACCCCCCCTTGTCCCACCGGGCTTGCCTAGCTGGATCATGCTACAGGTAAGAGCAGGAGACTGTGCAGCGCGTATCTAAACCTCTGCGTGGCTCCCCACTAGTGCTGCTGGAAGAGGGGTGGAAGGGGATCTCCTTGGGGCAACTGTGGGGAGGGGGGAGGCTGTATGGCAACGAGCTGGCCGCTTTCCTCCTCGGTGGTGGTAGGAGAGAAGGCCACTATGTGGGTTGGGGCCACTATGTGCCCCCTGAAAAAAATCAGGGCCCCCCCCAATTCTTCAAATCCTGGCTATGGGGCTGAACTAAATGAAGAACATTTTCCAGGAGAGGGAATACTTGATTTTATACAATGTGCAATGTAATTCCATCCATTCAAAAGGAGACAGTAGTTTTTAAACAATATTAGTTACCAAAGACATCCACACTCCAATATTTTCCCATTTTTTCATGCTCCACAGACCAGGAATGTGGCCTTCAAGTTTACTTGACAGAACTTTAGAGCATTTTTTAAGTTATTCAAGCACATAATTTCTCCCATAATATGCAAGATTTTAAAACCAATGATTCAGGAAGTTTCTATGTTGCTTTGATATCCACAAATCAACAAACAGACATTGGCCACAATTATATACGTCTAATTGTTCCTCTGCAGGTCCTTTAGACAGATTTTTTTTCAGAATCAAGTAATGCATTGCTTCAATTTTTTTTTTAAAGTTTCACTTACTCGTATTTTCCTCTGCTCACTGTTCATCTATTGAAAAAAGTACAATGAATATATAAAATTAACATCAACTAAGCAGCATAATAAATAAGAAATACGTATTTGCTTTTAATCCTAAAGTTTTGAGATAATAAACATTGGGTTGGATCCCATGATCTATCGGGAAAAGGAACTGACAGCTCCAGGCCTCTGCTGGTGGAAGAGGAAGAAGTGTACAGTTGTGCCCCCTTCTTTCTCCCCAAGACTGCCTCCTGACCTGGGGGCTATTATTACCTGCAAGTTTCATAATCCCAGAAAGAAAACTTCCTGAAGTCAGAAATGGCTGCTGGGAGGAGCGGCAAGTGTGGAAGACATGGCGCTCTTGTACAATTCTTATGCTGCATCCAACACATTCTCTCTGAAATTCACAGTACTTCCCTGCATACAACACTGCTACAGATGTCAATTGACTGCAGTGTTGAAAGGAAGGTTGTCCTGCCCTGAATTTTGGAAGACAACTCCCCCCCTCCCAGTGTGATTAAAATATAAGAACATAAGAGAAGCCATGTTGGATCAGGCCAACGGCCCATCCAGTCCAACACTCTGTGTCACACAGTGGCAAAAAATTTTATATATACACACACACTGTGGCTAATAGCCACTGATGGACCTGTAATAAATGGACCTATAATAAACATTTGTCCTATGGGAACTCTAACAACTGATTTCTGGAGGAGCGTGCATATTTTTTCACTTGACTTCCCACAAACCTCCAGAAAAAAGAAAGAGAAGGAGCTCTGCAGCATTGTAAGCAGGGCATCATTGTTAACGAGGAGGAATAATTGACATATTTGTTCCCTTTGTTCTTTGCTGATGTCAAGAGAATATCTAATACTTTTCCACAGTACAATGTATGTATAAGTGTAGGAACCTCCCCTCCCCCAACACAAAAAAAAAACCCCTTCAAAGGCCAGGAACTCCTGTGCTTTTCTGCACAGAAAACACATAAATGGTAAGAACTGAGTGCATGCATAGTATGTGCACACACACAATCTCCATCAGTTTAATAGATACAGCAGCAGTAGCAGCAGGGACAATAGTAATGAACTGGGTCCCTTCGGTTGGTGATAGAATAAGAAGGATTCTTTGTTATTCTCTGACATTATCAAGATTCTACAAATATTCGGACATAGTTTAGTTTACCCGAATAATGTTTGACCCAATCTATTCTGTGCATGCAATTTTGTTATCTTCTTTCTCCTCCTCTTAAGGGTATAACAGCCCAATCCCAGGGACGCTTTCCTGGAGTAAGCCCTATTGAATAGACCATAGTAAAATTCAGACAGAGCAGACCTGTTTAGGGTTACTTTCCAAGTCTTAGATGTACCAATATCATATAATATATTACAAACTTACTGTAGAAGGCAGTTCTGGAGCAGGAGGTGGAGAACCTTTCTTAGCAAATTCTTCTAAGGCAGTTGTATAGTCATTAAAAGCATCTGTAACGCTGAAAAAAAACTGTACGGTTAGAAAGTAATTTTAGAAACTTTTTATAAAATTCTGCAAACTAATATAACATACTGAATTGGCTAATATTAATATAACATACTGAATACATACTATAACATTCCGGAATTGGCGCCTCACTGCAGGATCTGTTCGTGGAGAGCTCTCCAGCAAACAGTCCTGAATCAGGTGATTGGACGGCCCCCCACCTGGGGGACTGAAGGGGAAACCTTGGTAAAGATCCCCCCAGCAGGTGGCTTGACAGGAGACAGTGGTCCAAGTGGCGGTTTGATCCACAGGTCTCCAGTCGCCATGAAACTCCTTCACAGAGATTGCCTTGATCACCATCTTGGACAAGGGGTGACTTCCGGATTGTTTCCAAACTTCTACTTTTCTGTTGATCTGCGTCCTTGCAACCTAATTTCTTGCTTCTACAAGAACTTTCTAACTTCTGTCTTGCTTTGCTTATGGAATTATAATTCGAGGAGGATAAACTTCATTAAAAAAGAGAAACTGTGACGGTTGCAGAAAAGGGGGAAGAGGGAGGGGTTACCCCCCCCCCCTTACCCCCATTCCTCTAGGCTTTTAAACGTCTCCAGTGATATTTCATGTAAATTGAAGAAGTCCCCCGTGCTGGCTGTGTGCTTCTGTTAAGAAGTTACTGATTTATTAGAGAAGAGGTGAAAGAGGAGTTTTTAGGGCATGCCCAGCTCTTCTCTTGCCGAAGAATGGTATTTCTGCATTTTTTGACTGGTGGTGTCAATTTTCAACAGCTATATTGTTATAATCTGAGAAGAATTGCCTTGCTTGCTGTGGATTACAGTTTTATTCAGTTCTTTTCCAAGGATTACATGGATTATAAAAATTTGGATATAAAACAAAAGTTACAGGGCTTCTGGAATCAGGAGCAACTTCTACAAATATGGGTAGCTTTTGGTTAATGCAATTTGGACTTTTTGCAGTTTGACTTTTTTGAGACAAATACTATTGCTCTTTGGATTCTTGTAAACATTCTCTCTGCAACTGGAGCTGAACCTGTTGGGAAGGCGGACCCTGTGGTGCGGGTGAGACTAGTTTCTGTTCTGACTCTGTGCAGCTGATACAAAGGACTCTATTTTGCCTATCACCTTTTTTTGCCTACATAATAAAAATTGTATGTTTCAATAAGATTTGTGTATCTTAACACTTGCTATATTTGTGGTTGGTCTGTTTGGGTTGGCAGCTTACTGGTGTGTATTTTATCACTGGGAAAATATTGTTGAATTTAGTACCTAATCTGCTTATAACGGATACTGTGGACAGTCACAGTACGCTGTGTTCCATAACAAATCTTGTTTAAATGTAAACATTCCTTTTTGCATTGAGGGAATCCCCCTTATTTAAAAGGGAAAAAAATCATCATAAACATAAGATACTGGGTAGCTTTTAAAGCTCTAAAGCTCATATTGCCTTACCAAGCCTCCTTCTGTATATACTGAATTATCAATCTTTGCCACAATGATCAAAAAAGCTAATATGCCATCTCCAAGCACTCAGACTGGACCTGCCAAATCGGCCACTCCTAATTTACTGGAAGAAATTAAAGATTTACAATTGACATTGACAAAGGCCATGTCAGACTTGTCTGCCAAAGTAGTAACTTAGGTGAACAAATGCAACAAGTTCAAGGAGATGTAAAGGAATGCAAAAACCAAACAACTGAAACCAATAAGTTGATGAAGGCTCTAGATACAAAGGTGGTGAAGACAGATCTCAAAGTTGAACAACTAGAGAAAAAACAAAATATAGTAGAAGCCAGAACCCTTCAACTTGAAATGGAGAGGGCAGCCTGTGTGTTGAGATTTCAGAACATTCCAGAAGATAAATCAGAAGATATTGTCAAAATAATGTCAGAGGCCTTAACTGAAATGTTGCAAGATGAACACTTAGATATGAGATATGAAATAGACTATGCTTCTCGGGTTTCCTCCACATTTGTTCAAAAAAAGGCGCTTCCGAGAAAGGTGTATGTCAGGTTTGCTAGGCAGAATGTCAGGGACTTGATTCTTAGACAGAGCAAAGAAATTCTAATATTGATAAAAAATTTGTATATAAGAGTGTTGAAAGAAGTTCCTTGGCCAATGAGGCAAAAGAGAAGATAATATAAGGAACTGAGTTCTTTCCTAAGAGAAAATGAAATACCATATACCTGGCTCACCCCAGAAGGCCTGATATTTTCATATGAAGGTAAAATACACAGAATCACTTCAATTCATAAAGCGGAATATTTCTTAGAGAAATATGCTGGCAAAGAGAAGAAAAACAAAGGGAAAGGAGAGCAAGTTGATGAGGAAGTCAGCAGTCAATCAGAACCAGAGGAAGAGAAGGAGCTGGACCAGGAGCGAACCAGCTGTAAAACAAGAGCTCAAAAGCTTAGGGAAATCAAAGGTAGTAATAAGAAGTTATCATAATGACCAAACAACAAATCAAGATACTTTCTCTCAATGTAAATGCTCTCAACTTCCTGACCAAAAGAAGGAAAACCTTCACATATCTATCTAAATTCAAAACAGATGTAATTTTTCTACAAGAGATACATATAATCAAAAATTATTGCAAAATAAAAAACTGGGAATGGTTTTTTTGCCTCAAACCCTAAACAGAACAAAAGAGCTGTGGCCAGTTATATCAAAGACAAGCTTAACCCACAAATTTTATTTGCTTCAGAGGATGGCCGAATGTTATTTTTGGAGCTAAACTTAGAAGGGAAAAAGGTCTTATTGGCCAAAATATATGCCCCTAATAATCACCAAGAAAATTTCTATCAGAATCTCTATCAAAAGATATTAGATTTGGACTATGATGAATATTGTGTAGTAGGTGACTTTAATGCTATTTTCAATAAAGATCTTGACAGGAAGGCCACTCCCCAAACAAAATCCAAAGGAATGATGCTACCTACTCACTTCTTGAAATTAGCAGATAAGTTAAACCTTGTGGATGCTTGAAGAACAAGATTTCCTTCATCAAGAGATTATACTTATTTTTCCCACAGACATCAGTCCTGGTCTAGAATCGGTATGTGCTGGCTGTCAACAGGTCTGATGAAAGACTTTGACCAGGCGGATATTCACCCACGAGTAATATCAGATCATAGCGTCTTAACTATCGACTTAAATGATGTAAGAAGAAGAGGAAGATGGAATTTAAATACAAAGCTGTTGAAGGACAAAGACTTTGTACAGGAAACAAAAAAAGAATTTGACTTCTTTTTTAAACAAAATATAAATCATGAAGTAACCATACAAACAATATGGAATACAAGTCAAGCTTTTTTTAGAGACTAGCTATTAGGTTTGCAGCTAAAAGTAAGAAAGAGAGGATAAACCGAATTCAAGATTTGAATCTGAAACTGAGCAAAGCAGAAAAGAACTTAAACAACAATAGTTTAGAACAGAACTGCAAAATAATACTAAATTTTTGCAACATCAACTTAATCTCTTACTGATGGAAGAAGAAAAGAAATTAAAATTTGCTAAACAGAATTATTTTGAAAATGCTAACTAACCAGGTAGATGGTTGGCATACAGAATGAAAAAAGAACAAGCAAAAAGAACTATCATATCCCTCAGAGGAAGCGATAACATAGAAAGATTTACAAATAAGGGAATGGCAAAGATGATAGAGAACTATTACAAATAGCTCTACAAAGGTGTAAAAGTAGATAAGGAAGCTGTGAAAGAATACCTGGTCCAACATTGTCCTCAACCCTTCTCTAAAGAACAACAAAAAATTCTGAATGACCCAATAACAATGAATGAATTGGTGGAGGCTATAAGATTACAAAAAGATGGTAAAGCACCAGGTCCTGATGGTCTACCAGCAGAATATTATAAAACTTTCGAAGATTGTTTAACTCTCCTATACAAGGTGCTGTTAGATAAAATAGGAGATGAAGGTAAGATGCCACCCTCCTGGCAAGAAGCCTGCATTTTGCTGATTCCTAAAGAGGCAAAAGATTCAAAAGAGATTAAAAATTACAGACCAATTTCTCTATTGAACATGGATTATAAGATTTTTACATTTATATTAGCTCAACGTTTAAAGAGAGTACCTGCGGAAGTTATCCATCCAGATCAAGCAGGTTTCCTTCCCAAAAGACATCTGAGCAATAACGTGAGAATAATATACAACATTTTGGAGTATTATGAAACCCACCCAGATAAACATATGGCATTAATTTTTCTAGACGCAAAGAAGGCCTTCAATAATCTTAATTGGCAGTTTATGCTGCAACAATTAGAGTTTATGAACTGTGGAACAGATTTCCTCAAGAATATTCGAGTCATCTACTCCCAGCAAATAGCAAAAGTTGTAATAAATGGAGATTTAACAGACTCAATCTAAAAAGGTACAAGACAAGGCTGCCCTTCGTCTCCCTTACTATTCATTCGTACGCTGGAAACACTGAACAATCAGATTAGAGAAGATTCTAACATCAAAGAACTTTCGTTTAGAGGTGAATATTTTAAGTTGAGAGCATTTGCTAATGATATGGTCTTTATTTTAGAACAACCTGCCGGCTATATTAAACATCTGATATTGAATCTTAAGCAATTTGGAGAAGTGGCAGATATGAAGATTAACTACCAGAAAATGAACTTTCTATCAAAAAATATGACTACTGATCAAATTAAACCTTTTCAACAAGAATCAGGATTTGCATATGAGAAGAAAGTCAAATATTTGGATATGCAACTTACTAACAAAGTAAGCACTCTATATAAAAAGAATTATGAAAAACTAATTAAAGAAATAAAAAAAATTGGAAACATGGAAAGACATGAACATTTCACTGATGGGAAGAATAACAACAATTAAAATGAACATACCACCAAGGATGCTTTTTCTTTTTCAAACTATTCCTATAGTGTTACTGAAGATGTTCTTTCAAGAGCTAAATAAACTAACCACTAGTTTTATTTGGCAGAACAAAAAACCAAGAATAAAGTTGAAAGCGCTTCAAGATTCCAAAGAAAGGGCAGGATTTGCCTTTCCTGACTAGCAGTTATACTATAAAGCCTGTGCTCTAACTTGGGTGAGGGACTGGATACTATTAAAAAATAGGAGACTGTTAATATTAAAGGGACATGATCTTCCCAAGGGATGGCATTCGTATTTGTGGTACCAGAAAACAGATACTCAAAAATGCTTCAACACTCATTTAATAAGAAGGTCTCTAACCAAGTGTGATCCTGGTTAAAACCAAAAATTTACAACAAAGTTCTTAAGTGGGTCTCACCAATTTAAGCCTTTATTCAACCAATACTATTGTCACCTAATATGATACTTACGTATGATGAATTGTTAAAGACTAATGACGAACTGAAAACAAAAGAGTTAGTGACCTACAATGTTACCTTCGACTCGTGGACTAGGCTTCAGATGAAGAGTTTAGGTCGAAATAATGTTATTTCCCTTTCCCCCTTTCCCTCCCTTATTCTGTATTTCCTTATCCTGTTTCTTAAAATTCCAATAAAATATATATAACTAGTGGGGAAAAAACATACTGCAGAGAAAATACTTGCTAGGCCGGTTTTTTGCCCATTGCCATGCCATATTGTCCCCATACTGTTTTTATTTATTCACTTCATTACAGCCTGGCTTTCTCACTGAGGCTCAAGCAGGAAGGAATTATACAGTTAAAATCAATGCAATCAAAGCAGTATACATACACTTCCCGGTGAAAGAACCTGGATTACAAAAATTAGAGCAGTGCCCTATGGTATAAAGTATATTTATTTATTTATTTTATCATATTTATATCCCGCCCTTCCCCGACAGGCTCAGAGCGGCTAGGGGTATGATAAGGGTGTCAAATGTCCGGCTCATTGGCCACACCCAACCAGCCCAGGGCTTTAATTAGGCCCATGGGGCTCTTATCTCCCCCCGTCCTGTCCTCTCCCTTTGAAGCTCTGAGGCTGCTGAAGTTCCCATCTCCTTCTGCCTTGTCTTTCCTGGCTGCAGCAGGAAGTTCTTCTGTGCTTGCAAAGCTGCAAAGAAAATGCAGAATGGATTTTCCGTTAAAGTCTCTGCTCCCAGACAGGTAGCATCTTCTCCTATGGTCTCCTATGTAGAATGTATAACACAGTCACTTACACTATCTTATTAAGCATCTTCTGCTGCTCCTTGACTCTGCGGTATTTCAGCAGCTTTTTTTGTGTTTCCGTCAAACTCTGGGATGTGGAGGGAACATCTATGGGTGGTAACTGAATGTTCCATGCATCGTCATCATCATCTCGGGAGTCTGCTGACTTATTTGGAGCTGACATCTAAAATAACAAGTAAATAACCATTAGCAAAGAAAAAATAGTTAAGAATATTAAATGCATCTGCACAAAAATCAGCATATTAATAACAATGTTTTCACAGCATGAGTAAACAAAACAGCATAGCTTTTTTCTTTGAATGAAAACACTGTAATTGTATTTTATTTATTTATTTTATTTTTTCAAATTTATATTACAACCTTTCTGCAAGCAGGCTCAGGAAGGATTACAGACAAATTTGGAGATGGAGTAGTGGTTGGACTAGTGTCTGGAAGACCGAAGTTCAAATCTTCACTCAGTCATGAAGCTTGAGTAAATTGCTCTCTCTTAGCCTAATGTACCTTGCATAGCTGCTGTGAGAATAAAACCAAAGATAAAGGAACAATGTATGCTTTTAGGAGAAAAGGAGGATTAAAATGTATTAAAAATGTAAACTAAATAAGTATTTTCCTATTAATTATTGTGTGCATCCAGAGTTTGACTGCAGACATAACAATGTAGTATGCATAGTGATCCAAAAGTGTGACACAAAACTGTGAGCATGCACATGGAGCTTAAATACTGTGGGTTTACTTGGTCATGAAAACAAAGGATGCTGAGAGAGATGTGTTTGTGTATAGTGCCATTAAGTTGCAGTCAACTTATGTTGATCCCATAGTGTTTTCAAGGCAAATGATAAAGCAAAGTTGTCCTTGGTAGTCTCCCATCGAAGTACTGACCCTCCTTAGCTTCTGAGATCTGATTGTCAAGCTCCGATAGTCCCAATAACGATACCCTTTGTTTATTTCAAATAGATCCATTTATTAAGACCTAGAGATGCTTACAAGACAAGTACGGTAACTGAAAGAACTGAAGAATCAAACCACATACAGAGGTATATAATAGGGGTTCACAACCATTACTATTTTGGCGGGCACTTCTACCTTAAGGGTCAAATGTTACCATAGTAAACAACAAAGGGGAAAGAACCACATATCAAGGAGATAAGGACTTTGAAGTTACCATAGCATTCCTTCTCGCACTCATGAGACAAAACCATGCTTCATGAGAATCTAAACACTCCCTACCCGGATGGCCATGGCTATTAGGTAGTAAATAACACAATTCAGCTTCTAAGGGAAAGATATATGCAGGAGCTTGACACTGATAAGATTTGGCTATACTATGAATATTGTTCAACCCCATGGATTCTCCAGCATGGAATTCCTCAGGGGTCCCATGATATTTAACATCAACATGAAACCACTGAGTGGGGTCACTTGGAGTTTTGGAATGCATTGCCATCAGTATGCTGATGGCAAGCAGCTGTATTTCTCCTTTTCATCATTGGCAGGTGAAGCGGTGGATGTGCTAGGCCAGTGTCTGGCTATGATAATGTAATGGTTACAGTGTTGTACTAGGATCTGGATGACCTAAATTCTAATTGTTACTCTGCACTTGAAGTTGGATAATCTTGGGTCAGTCTCTCCCTGACAGCTTTACCTACTTCACAGGATTGGAATTATGAGAATAAAATGGGAGGATGGAAGAACAATGTGTTAAACCACATGGAGAAAAAAGGTGTGGTATAACTATCCAAATAAATAAATAAATAAACTTTATGGGTGGATGATCGTATCAATCTGACTTTACAAAGATGCATGCTTTTGTGATTGCTTCCTTATATGCATTTTCAGTACGCAGGTAGGGAAGTGATCTCTAATCTGGGAGTACTATGGTGCCTGACGGTATATTTCCCGGTGTTAGCTTATTTCTTGACTCCTGGGAATAAAATACCAAGATTCCTGAATGGAACAAGAAAAAGGGATTCGGTTTACCCCTTACCCAGCTGACTGACTACTATCAAAACACTGAGTTCATCCCACCCCAGGCAGGCCACAGCTTGGCCACAGAGTCAGGCTTTCATATATCCTGGGCCTGGAAACTTTTTTCAGATGCTATGCAGGAAGTAAACTATACCATCTCCAGGTTTGGATCTAGTGATCAATCAATAGAAGGTAGTTCCTCACTTTTCCCTCTACACATCAGATGGGAGAACAAGAGAGTAGTTTTGCCCCCTCTCCCCTCCCGACTGCAACGTCCCAGCCTGGGAGGGTATGAGGAATAAACTTTCCCAGGGAAGGAAAGAATTACTGATGGGAAGCCAAAACAGGGAAAATCCACAGTCCTTGCATGATCTTTGCACTAGTTCCAACTTATCATTTCTTGTTCAATGGAAATAACTGGTTCTGCCTTTCCTTCACTGTTGCAGTGCAGGATAAACTTCATTAGAGCCCAGTAGGCTTTACTCATTCAGAAGTAGCTGCCTGCCATAGAGGATGCTTGGCTTGGAACCTCACATCTGATCACTGGCCCCTAGGATTACAGCAGCCACTTTGTTGTGCAGCCCTACCCATCCTCAAAATTCCAAATCTGCCCAGACCCGGATGCAAATTAAATATCAGAAGCTACCCCTAAAGAAGTTTCCATTAGAAGATGGTACCCACCACCAAACCTTAATGAAGAAAAAAATAATTCACTTTACAGCCTGTCTCTTGCGTATGTTTGCTTGGAAGTAAGACCCACCGTGTTCTATGTGGCTTACTGAGAAGAATCACAGCCTTAACGAAACTTAATTCCAAGCAAAACATGGGTAGGAGGATCAGCCTGTTAATCTCCTGCTGTGGTCCAAACGCAGCAATTTCTCACAAACCCAGTCACTTTCCAGAGATGGGAAGACAGAAAAGCAGCACCAGCTTCTACGGAGCCACCATCAGGCTTACCCTGTGAGCGCATCAAGGCTGATAGGGACTGAGCCCTCGAACCATGGCTCGACCCTGGCATATACAAAACAGTGCATTTCCCGGACAAGGACCAACCAGCTCGCACGTACGTATAAAGGACGAGAGACTGTTGCTCTCAAGTACCTTTTTCGTTTTTACAAAATGAAGGCGTAAAAACCGCTTCTCAAAAGCTCTCGTTGTCCTAAAGTCCCCGCAAAAGGAGCTGAGGCGGGCGGGACATGTACCCTATCTTTCGCTCGCTCACCTCTCCCAGAGTCTGCGCCCCAAGAGAGACGGGACTTGGTTTGGGTCGGAGGGTAATCAAAGCCTCTCAGAAGAGAAAGGGAACAGTCTTCAGCTGCGCGACTCCGACCTAGGAAAGCGCTTTCGCTCACCAGCGGTGTTAACAACGCGTCAGTTGCTATGGTCACCGGACGGCACACGTGATCTCTCCCAGCTTCCTTTGCGCGCAGAGTTGGTGATGCTTTCCGTTCTGTAGTTGCTTTCCGGGCGGGGGATGTTGTTGGTCAAGGGACGATTGATTAATACTTATTTCTACAGACAGAGAAATCGGGGTTCATACCTGCCTAATAGTTCCTCGTTGATTTATCCATATGATTCATTGCATTAACAAGGGTTTAGACAGAGATGACAAAAGATGTGTCCCAGATCTCTTACAGCAGCTAGCAGTGTAATTCAATTAGGGAGACTGTGTTACCACCACTTACAACTTTTGTGTGGTCATTATGCCTGTGAATTCATTTTCGTTTTATGGCTCCCACTCCCACCAGTCGTACCCTCCCTACCTGTGTGTATGTATACTTTTCATTTTATGCCTCTCATGAAGTAGGCTGTGTACTATGAAGAACTATGCCACAGTAAGTTTTTAAGGTGTCAAAATCCTCCATTTTACCCTAAACTAACTTTCAACTGACGTGTCTGTGGACAAGATTGCCATTCCTGGTAGTGAGGAAAATACATCATACATGTGCACATGTTGGCATTGAACAGAGATTTCAGGAATGAACTTTTGTGACCCTTGTCACAAATGAAGCTTTCACAAAATAAATTCCATTTTTCTTTGCACAAAAGAAACTTGGGCTTTTTTTTACAATCAACAAGAAACAATGACATGGACCGGATGACACCCATCGTGCTGGCTTGGATGGGTCCAGTTGCAGGATAGAAAACCTGCAAAGGACTTTCTGGGGGCACCTTACATTTCCCTTTATCCTCTCCTCACACTATTTGCTCATTCTCTGCTAAAATAAAAAGGTAAAGGTAGTCCCCTATGAAAGCACCAGTCGTTTATGATTCTGGGGTGACACTGCTTTCACATTGTTTTTACGGGGTAGTTTGCCATTGCCGTCCCCAGTCATCTACACTTTCCCTCCAGCAAGCTGGGTACTCATTTTACTGCCCCTTGGAAGGATGGAAGGCTGAGTCAACCTGAGCTTGCTACCTGAAACCAGCTTCCGCTGGGATCGAACTAAGGTCGTGAGCAGAGCTTAGGGACTGCAGTACTGCAGCTTTACCACTGTGCCACGGGGCTCTTCTCTGCTCCTGGTAGTCCCCATATCCTCAGCTTTCTTCTCGCCTTCCCACCAACAAAACTGCCATTTATCTGTCCCTTCTTCAGTTATATTTATTATTTATTCATTTATACCCTATCATTCTCCCCAAGGGCACCCAAAGTAACATACATAATTCTTCATTTTATTTTCACAACAACCCTGTGATGTAGGCTGAGAGTGTGCAACTAGCCCAAAATTACCTAGCGAACTTCCACGACAGAGTGGGTCTCCCAAATCTTAATCTGAAATTCTAATCACTACATCATTTTTTTTAATCCATGTATTATTTAAACTTTTTAACATTTCAGATTTTTCTGCAACCCTGGCATTTTTCTCAGCTTGGAGAAACAGCTATCTTGTTTGTCCATGACCCCAAAGTCTACATTTAAGTGTCCAGTTTGGGTCACACTGAGAATTATATATAGCAGGGGGGCCAACGGTAGCTCTCCAGATGTTTTTTGCCTACAACTCCCATCAGCCCCAACAAGGCCAATGCCTGGGGCTGATGGGAGTTGTAGGCAAAAAACATCTGGAGAGCTATCTTTGGCCACCCCTGATATATATTGATGATGAGCTCTGCATCTACCACAAGTTCCCACCTTATTTAATGAGGGGGTGAACAAACATGTGGACAAAGGAGACCCAATAGATGTTGTTTAACTTGACTTCCAGAAAGCTTTTGATAAAGTTCCTCATCAAAGGCTCCTTAGAAAGCTCGAGAGTCATGGAGTAAAAGGACAGGTCCTCTTGTGGATCAAAAACTGGCTAATTAATAGGAAGCAGAGAGTGAGTATAAATGGGCAGTCTTCGCAGTGGAGGACGGTAAGCAGTGGGGTGCCGCAGGGCTCAGTACTGGGTCCCATGCTCTTTAACTTGTTCATAAATGATTTGGAGTTGGGAGTGAACAGTGAAGTGGCCAAGTTTGCAGATGACACTAAGTTGTTCAGGGTGGTGAGAACCAGAGAGGATTGTGAGGCACTCCAAAGAGATCTGTTGAGGCTGGGTGAGTGGGCGTCAATGTGGCAGATGCGGTTCAATGTGGCCAAGTGCAAAGTAATGCACATTGGGGCCAAGAATCCCAGCTACAAATACAAGTTAATGGGGTGTGAACTGGCAGAGACTGACCAAGAGAGAGATCTTGGGGTCGTGGTGGATAACTCACTAAAAATGTCAAGACAGTATGCGATTGCAATAAAAAAGGCCAACGCCATGCTGGGAATTATTAGGAAGGGAACTGATAACAAATCAGACAGTATCATAATGCCCCTGTATAAATTGATGGTGCGGTCTCATTTGGAGTACTGTGTGCAGTTCTGGTCGCCGCACCTCAAAAAGGATATTATAACATTGGGGAAAGTCCAGAAAAGGGCAACTAGAATGATTAAAGGGTTGGAACACTTTCCCTATGAAGAAAGGTTGGAACACTTGGGGCTCTTAAGCTTGGAGAAACATCGCCTGCGGGGTGACATGATAGAGGTTTACAAGATAATGCATGGGATGGAGAAAGTAGAGAAAGAAGTACTTTTCTCCCTTTCTCACAATATCAGAACTCATGGGCATTCGATGAAATTGCTGAGCAGACAGGTTAAAACGGATAAAAGGAAGTACTTCTTAACCCAAAAGGTGATTAACATGTGGAATTCACTGCCACAGGAGGTGGTGGCAGCTACAAGCATAGCCAGCTTCAAGAGGGGATTGAATAAAAATATGGAGCAGAGGTCCATCAGTGGCTATTAGCCACAGTGTGTGTGTGTGTGTGTATATAAATATTTTTTTGGGCCACTGTGTGACACAGAGTGTTGGACTGGATGGGCCATTGGCCTGATCTAACATGGCTTCTCTTATGTTCTAATGTTCCTGAAATAGCAGTTTGTGCTATGTTTTAATCTGTTAGATCAATGCATTTTAACTGATGTGCTTCCCTGCTGCTGTAACAGATGGATATTTAGCCTTATCCACTTGAATGCTTACTTAATTTGCTGATTGGCTTGAGTGTACATTGTGCACTAATGGATTTGAGTGACAGAGGTTAGTATACAGTCCTTCTCATTCTTTCAGGTAATGTTAATACAGAATTCCAGGTAATGTTAATACAGAATCTGTTTTGGGCACAGCAGCTGACACAGATACTTTTCCAGATGACCTGCTGACCAAAGCTAAAGAGCAACATCTGCCCATTTGCTCTAATACTAATGAAATGAAGATCGTAAATTTACATTCAGTTAAGATGCAATCATCAAACACATGGAAAGAATGCATGCTACTTTGTCATACCTGCCCACTACCCTAACATGTTTAGTGTAAAGCAAAAATATGGTTATGCTGAAGTTTGAAGGCATTTTCATAAATTATACCAGGCAAGCTGTTTACGGACTGCTTGCATCAACATAATTTTTAATCGGATTTTGGATTAAGCCAGAATTTTTGCCAGTTTTGTCAGAATTTAAGGGCACATCAGCCTAAAGTTGGATTGTGCTTTTTCATTGGGTTTGGGTTTCTATTCTGCTTTGAGTTTTTATTAATGGCAAGAAATAAACATTTTAATAACTGAATGTTCACATAGAATACTAATATAAGGGTACAAACCACATTACAAATTTATCTCACAATTCTAACCTATTTTATAACACACAGTCATTGTGTTATTAGTATTATTTGCCCAAGGACATATAAAGTCAGCCTCCATGCCACTCCTGTGATGTTATCAATTGTGTCCTTTGAAACAAAATACAATAGCCCTATTTTGAGCTTACCAGTTAGAGGCCTTAAGTATATACTGATCAGTGAATGGATGCTATTGATTGGGGGGCAGGGAGAGGGATTGGGTCATTTGTATTTATTTACCTAATTTATACCCCACCTTTCTTCCCAGTGGGGTCTCAAAGCAGCTTACATAGTTCTCCCCTCCTGTATTTTATCATCACAACATCCCTGTGTGGAAAGTTAGCCTGAGTGCATGACTGGTTTTGTGGTGTATCACTGCTAACTAGCTGATTTCCTTGTATCACAGATAAGGGAGGACAGATAAAATATATTAAAAACTGCTTTTGGGCTGGTGAGGTAAATGGCCAGCCTAATATCATTCATATCAGTTGCAAGTTGTAATCTTAATGTCTCAGCTTCCCTTTATTCAGATTTAACAAAATAGGTGTGCATACAGCTATAGTCTTGTCATGGCATTTTAAGATTTAGTGCAAGAAAAAAGCTGAGATGTACATGTTCAGAAGCACACTAATATTTTTGACACACGTCTTACACAGAATACTTAAGGCTGCAAACTCCTGCTTAAGAATAATATATGCGAAGAAGAGGTCAGCAGAGATATGACATAAGATTGCCAACTCCATCTTCAGAAATCCCTGGAGATTTGGGGGTGGTGCCTGAGGAGAAGAGGATTTGGGAGTGGAAGGAGCTCAGCAGGGATGTTGTACCAGAGAGCCCATTCTCTGAAGCAATAATTTCCTCCAGGCAGGGCCGGTGTCATCATACACTGATGTGGGGCAGCTGCCAGGGGGTTTTGCAGGGCCCACTGCCACCTACCACATGCTTCTCCTGCTGCACAGGCATGCCAGAAAAGCCCCGCTGGATCAGTCCAGTGGTCCATCTCCAGGGGTAGCCAAACTGTGGCTTGGGAGCCACATATGGCTCTTTCACACATATTGTGTGGCTCTCAAAGTCTCTACTGCCGTCAGCTTAGAGAAAGAATTTGTCTCTTTAAATTACTTATCCAAGCCAGCTGGCGGCTTGGAGAAGGCTTTTGAAGTTAAAGTTGCTTTCTTTCCACCTCTCCCTCCCCCATCTGTTTTCCTCCCTCCCTCCCTTCCAGCTCTCAAACATTTGTGGTTTTTACATTAAACAAGTTCAGCACCCCTGATCTAGTCCAACATCATGTCTCACAATGGCCAACCAGTTTCTCTAGAGGGTCAACAACAGGTCAAAGAAACGGAGACATTCCCCTGATGTTGCCTCCTGGGGGTGGGGGTGAGAAGGAAGGCATGAGAGAGGGGCCTGGTGGTAATGCAGAGGAGTCCCATGATCCTGAAAATCTGGAACTGGCCCCGCCTTCAGATGAATTGCACTCTGTAGTTTGCACATCAGTTGTATTTTGGAAATATTTCTGTGCCCACCCGGAGGATGGCAATGCTAGGTACGGTTGGACGTCCAACTCGGACTAGGACCGGGGGGGGGGGACTAGGGTTCCAGTCTATAATATAGTGGGTTCAATGCATGGCAGAGGCGAGGTGGTAGTGAATCATCAGCTATTTATTACAGCATCTCGAGGCATACATATAACTAAGACTGGCCAACTCTTGTGTTCCCGTGCGAGTGTTTGATCGGACCATTCAAACCAGCAGGGGGCCCGTGATTGGAGCAAGGTAGCAGGGTTTTGGATCCTGCTGCCCATTGCTCCCAAGTCCCCAAGCTCTGGCCATTTGGCTCCAATGAGCCCGGCAGAAGCATGCTTTCAGTTCTCACTTGAGCCCGCAAACATTACACAGTCCTTCCTCTGGTGGCATGAAGCTGGCTGGGCAATGATGGACCAGTCACTCTTCTCTAGACCTAACGCACCTCACAGTTTTGTCAGAATTTAAGGGCACGTCAGCCTAAAGTCTTTGCAGAAATGGATGGACTGGGATAAAAATGTGAAAGGTAAATGTCTCAGGATATGTACTGGAGAAAAACAACAACCCGATACTGAGACGTTTAGCCCTCCTACTTCTTTTAACGAGCCCCGCCCACGCACAAGCACGCAAACACGCCGGCAACTCAAGAATAACCACGCTCTTCCGGCCTGCGAGGCTTTCCGTGTTGGGTTTGCCCGCAACTGCGCAGACGCCATTTCCCAGCATCGCCTAAGTTTCCGACTACCATCTTCCCTCCCCCTCTTCGGCCCGGCTTTTCCCATCTGCCCTTGCGGGGCGCGTAGCCGAAGTGTCTCTCCCCTGCTCGGCAACGGAGAAGTCGGGGTCGAGAGCGCGAGGGAGGAAGGAATGAATGGTGGTGCCTTGGTAGGTTCATGCGGCTCCTGCTGTGGTGGACGCTGCGGGCCCTTGCCGGCCTAAAAACCGGGAGGCAGTGGCTGGGCTCTCGGGGGCCTCATAGCATCCCCTCTCCCACCATGGAGCGGGCCGTGGTGCGCTGCGTCCCAGCCGAGCCCAAACTCAGCGTCTCGTTCGTGCTGGGAGATGGCAGCGCCCGGCATATGCAGCGGGACCAGACGGAGCCTCTAGGTCGGGCTCTGGCCCGAATCGCCAACAACGCCGGCAAAGGCAATGCCAAGGCGGCCAAGAAGAGCAAGAAAGCGCGGGCCGAAAGCGGAGCGCCGCCGCCGCCGCTCCCTACCGTGTGCCTCTTCTCCCAGGACGGCCAAGCCGTGGCCGAGACCGTGCCCAATGCAGAGGCCTGGCAGGACGGGACCGTGCTGCAGATCGGCGAGACCCGGTACCGCGTGGAGCGCAATCCGCCGGCCCTGACGGAGCTCCTGCTGCCGCGCTCCCTCCTAGCGGGCTTTCCGGTGTGCCCCAAGGTTCGCGCCGAATTCGGTTCCCCCGCTCACTGTCTTTTCCGCTGGTACCAAGAGCAGAAAGCAGAGCCGGCGGCGGCGGCGGCCGCTGCGACCGGCTGGGTGGAAGCGCCGGGGGGCAGTGAGCGAGTCTTCACGCCTACCAACGCGCACATTGGGCTACGGCTCAAGCTGGTCTGCACGCCGGCCAACGAGCTGCGGCGTTACGGTCTGGCGCGCGAAGTGGAGAGCGGCGGCCCCGTGGAGGCCGGCCCGGGCGCCTGCACCTTCGACGCGCGGCATCTCTACACCAAGAAAGTGACCGGGTCGGAGCTCATACGCACCGTGACTTACAACATCCTGGCTGACATCTACGCCCAGACCGAGCTCTCCCGGACCGTGCTGTACCCCTACTGTGCTCCGTATTCGCTGGAGCTCGACTACCGGCAAAACCTTCTCAAGAAGGAGCTGGTCGGTTATAGTGCCGACATCATCTGCCTGCAGGAGGTGGACAAGTCGGTCTTCACGGACAGCCTGGGCCCCGCGCTTGACGCGTTTGGCCTTGAAGGGCTCTTCAGGCTCAAGGAGAAGCAACACGAGGGCTTGGCCACCTTCTACCGAAGAGACAAGTTCAGCCTGCTCAGCCAGCATGACATTGCCTTAAACCAGGCGCTGCTGGAAGATCCTGTACACAAAGAACTAAGAGACCAGTTGGCCCCCTATCCTGAAGTGCAGGAAAAGGTGCAGCAGAGATCATCTGTCCTGCAGGTATAAGCAAATCTGCCTGTAGTCTCAGCCTGAAGGGTCAAATGGGACTGGGGTGGACAGTGAATTATAGGTATAAGGAAACAAAGTAGGTGGTAACTGGTAACCAAAAATAAAGAAGGGCAGAGCTCTTGTGTTTTTAATGGAGAAGCAGCTCCCGACACATGAAGGAGCAGGAACTTCTGAGTTTCTTCTAAACATCTATTAAATAAAGAGAAGATCTGCCCTCTTATATCTGGTTACTTTACAGCTAGGTATGGCTGAAACAGAAGCAAGGTTGTCAGTCATGTGCCATAACTGTTTAAGGTGGTATGTTGGTGGTGGAAAGTGCCATCAAGTTGCAGCTGACTCCAGAGGATTTTCCAGGCAAGAGACATTCAGAGCAAAATTTAAAATATTGCTGGACTCTGTGTAGCGACCCTGGACTTCCTTGGTGGGTCTCCCATCCAAAAGCTTACCAAGGCCAATCCAGTTTAGTTTAAGATCAGACTAGCTGCTGTTAATTTCTGTTAGTGCCTGTTCTGCTCTAGAACATAGCTTTAATGTTGAAACATCATGATAGTATGTTGCTAATAATAATTCGGGCCTTTCTTGGAATTGCAATATTCAGTGGAGTTGCACTGTGTTTAATGGAATAAGACTCCAAAAAGAGATCAGGGGGTACAGATATGAAGGCCTGGAAAAAAAAGCCAGAAAAATTTGATGGGCAGGTGTATTTTTTTCTGGGCTTTTTTAGCCTGATTTTTCAGACAGAAAAATTGGAACTTTGAGGGAATGCTACGAAAAACTCCTGTGAAATAATTTCTCTTTTCAAAACAGTGAAATGCTTTTGAATGCAGGGTGGGCATGTTGTTTAAGAGCCTCCTGGCATAGGATGGTAAACTGCAGTCCAAGCTCTGCTCACAACCTGAGTTCAATCCCAGCGGAAGGTGGGTTCAGGTAGCCAGCTCAAGGTTGACTCAGCCTTCCATCTTTCCGAGGACAATAAAATGGGTACCCAGCTTGCTGGGGGGGAGGTGAAGTGTAGATGACTGGGGAAGGTAATGGCAAACCACCCCGTAAAAAGTCTGCCAAGCGTTGTCATGATGTGATGTCACCCCATGGGTCAGTAATGACCCGGTGCTTTCACTGGGGACTACCTTTACCTTGTAGGGCACATTGTGGACATAACTCGTCCAAGCTGCATTTCTGCAACTGGATGATACCTAATCTTCATGAGGGGAACATACAGGGCTTTCATTGTTCCTCAACAGTTGTATGCCTTTTTTGTCCTGACACACTTGATCTTATGGTTGACATTTTCACTTTTCCCTCAAACCACTGTGACACATTTACCCACAGACTGGGCTAAAAGGGGGGACAGAAAGATTACAAAGATTCTCTTAAGTACTGGCTATATTTTTAATTTTGCTTTTACAAAACTAAGGTATTTGTAACTTTTAAATTTTACAATGCATTTATAATTTTTAAATTCCATAAATATTTCAAATATTGCAATTTTATATGCTAAGTTGTAAATGATACATTTTTCCATTGTTAAAGCAGTAATATTAATTTAGATTTGATAGGACAGTAAGTATTGCATATATTTTAATTCTCCAAATTTTCAGGGGGTTTGGGGGGGGGGGACCATCCCCCTCCATGGCTTAACTTTCCAGAAATTGTACATCTCTGCCTGGGAGAAGCAAAGGTTTATTTCACCCCATGCTGTCTAAAAGTGAGAAGTAACACCATTGTTTAGCAGTGGATGACATAATATTCAAGTAGAAGTTGGCCCTTAAGCTAGCACAGACGTTCTCAGAAGTGTAGTCAGATACTGAAAAAAAGCTATATTATGAAAACTCATGGACTATTTCTTGTAGGTTTCAGTTCTTCAGTCTACAAGTGATCCTTCCAGAAAGGTTTGTGTTGCTAACACCCACTTATACTGGCACCCAAAAGGTAATTCTGCTATTTGTAGTTTATGAGCTATCCTGAAAGTTTGTTTTTGGGTAGGGTAGTGAGATACAAATGCAATGTTATAATCTTGCATAGTGTGACTTCTGCTATGGCTGAAGTCTTCTTTTCACATGTGGAAGTAAATTGTTGTGGGTGGGAGGTAGTGGCTGAATGTGTGCTTTCTTTTCCAAGGGAGAAGAAATTTACATTCTGCTTTTTGTGGTTGGTAATTGTGACATAGGAAAAGATATTAAGTTAACTGGAGGATGGAAGGGGTTAAATACACTTAGGCCAGGGGATGGAGTATTGTGGAAAGATACCATGATAGAGCAAATTAAGTGCAGTACAAACCATGGTATCCAGCACTTGGTTAACAAGTGTGCATTGCTGCAGCCTGTTCCATTGCCTGCTGTTCAGTGAGAGTGGGAGGAGAAAGAGTGAGCTGTATGTGTCTTGGCTACAGGTTGTGTCCTTGCAGCTGATGGTGGTGAAGGAGCAGTGCCCATGGCTGGTAGCTGGCCAAGAAACACTTCTTGCTGCTCTGATATTTATTGTCTTGCATTAGCTGGCAGCAGAGAAGCAGACAGCACATCCTCAACAGGTTCTCGCCATGGCTGCTGTGGCAATGCTGAGCAGGCAACAGAGCAGGCTGTGTGTGCTGGCCAGTTCTGGGTTATGTCTTCCACCTACTTGGTACTTTGCTAAAGCATTTGCAGGTAGAGAAGACAGGATTTAGAGGGGGGGGGGGAGAATGAATGTCTGAAACTGAATGTTAAGTCATTCCAGCTCTCAATTTCTGACTGGATGTGATTTTAAAAGAAATCAAAACCTAATATCCTTCATTTTCTTGTCCTTTAGGTGGAAACATCCGACTAATCCAGGCTGCAGTAGCATTGTCCCATATTAGGCATATCACACACAATGTGTATCCTGCCACTCCGATTATTTTCTGCGGAGATTTTAATAGCACACCATCGACTGGAATGTATAGTTTTGTTAGTAATGGTAGTATTACTGAAGATCATGAGGACTGGGGCTCAAATGGAGAAGAAAAGCCATGCAGAATGTCTCTGACCCATCCACTTATGCTTAAAAGTGCTTGTGGAGAACCAGCCTACACTAATTATGTTGGTGGCTTTCACGGATGTTTGGACTACATCTTCATTGATGCAAATACACTAGAGGTTGAACAAGTAATTCCACTGCCAAGTCATGAAGAAGTAACCACTCACCAAGCCTTACCAAGTGTTTCACACCCATCAGATCATATAGCACTAATATGTGATTTGAAGTGGAAGTAGGAAAAAATAGATTTAAAATTCACATGCATTGTATCAGATTTTTCAGCTCCTTGTAACAGGTCATACCTTTACCCAGACTGCTCTTCTGATTAATGGTCCCTTTTTATGCTTATAAGCAAAGCAGTCAATGTTTAATGATTTAAATTGTATTATCCTTATTTTGGGGTGGTTTTTACATGATGATTAAGAGCATTTTTGTTTAAATTGTAGTCATAATATGATGGAAAACATAGCTCTTTTTTATACAAATTGGAACAGGTAAAGAGAGTTTTGGTATTTTCTGTAAGTAGCATGCCCACTCAGTCTGTTGTACTTTTTGAGAAGGTACTCTTGAACTGCCCAACTGTTTACATGTAAGTCACTATTATAAACCATCCATATTAAGTTTCACATTCCAAAAAACTGGCAATTGCCTCTCATGTTTTGCAACTACGTAATGTAACTCAAAATTGGTGTACTTAAATAAAAATCATGTCTATATCTCTGTTGGGTTTTCTTGATAATAAGCTAACACAGGGATGTTGATCTCATTTGTTATGAGGGCTGGATCTGACACAAATTGAGACCTTGTTGAGCCGGGCCATGTGTGTCATAAAATGTAATGCCAGGTAGTAGAGATATAAACTGTATAAAGGACACAGATAAACACAAAGATTTTTTTTAAAAACCCTTAAAATAAAACATGCTTAAAACATTAGCATTCGCTGGTCTTAATGGTGCTTTCTTTGTATCTCTCCCACGGTATCCAGAGAACTGGGCAAAGGAAGCTCTGGCTCTTTCCTCCCTTCCCCAGATGTCCAGGAGAGGGAGGAGCCTCAGCCAGTAGAGAGGCTTGGCTCAGTAGCTCTGCTGTGCAATTGAGAAAGCCTGGCAAAGCAAGCTCTCCTTCCCTCCCTTCCAAAGGGAAAAGCCCCAGCCAATGGAAAAAAACAGGTTTTGCTCTGTAGCTTCTGTACAATTGAGCAAGCCTGGCAAAGCAAGCTGTGATGCAGAATGAAGCAGATGACAGCCAATTGCTCAGGGGCCTGATAGGAGCTCTGGAGGCCTGATTCAGCCCCCCGGCCGCATGTTTGACACCCCTGTGCCAGCAGATCTCCAATAATCAGTCCTGCTGCTTTATCTGAAATATGTAAACAGTATCATGCCATATTAACTCACTTAAGGCTTTTCTAGTCCTCATGTTTTCAACACATTCTTGATTTTTTCAGTTTTAAATTTTTTTGTTCAGTTGTACAGTTGATGTTTTATGATGTCTACCAGTGTTCCCTCTAGGCTGAGGTAGTGTGAGCTCACTCGCTCGCTCAGTTTTTAGCCTCCAGCTCACACATTTTTGTCTTGACTCAGGAAAAATGGCCCCACAGCAAGCTAATTTATGTAGTAGTTCACAACTTTAATGCCAGTAGCTCATGAAGCAGAATTTTTGCTCATGGGACTCCATAGCTTAGAGGGAGTATTGATGTCTACATACATGAAATAATACGTAGAAATAGTTTAGAAACTATTCATCTGCCACAGAGACAAATGTGCTAGAACTCTGTATGTGGTTTTGATGTGTATATGTGAGGTTTGCAACTATTGTATTTACCAGTATAAAATAGTAATAAGATGGGAATGCTACCCTATCAACCAAGCTATAGGTTTTTGGATATTACCATAGATTTGTTTTTGGGACAGCAAAGCACAGAATTGCATAAGAATGCATACTGGTGATAATGTCTAGAGTGGTTGCCATGTTAATATATTGCAATAAAAATGGTCTTGTGGCATCTGAAACATTAACCAATGTAATGTGGCATAAACTTTTGTGAGCCTGTGCCCAGTCAGGTACAAGAAGTATTAGCATACATATGTGTGCATGTAATATTCCATTTATGGTCATTTGGAAGTGGTCTAGTTCTTTTCTGCTCCCCAGAAGTGCCACTACTATGTAAGTGTGCATAGGATTGCATTGTATTCTTGAAGTGCTCTGCCATATTGTTTAATGGGACTAATACTAATTTGAATTATAAAATCTTCAGTGTACCCATTTAACAGAGTTGGTTCAATCAGCAGAAACTTTAAAGATTTTGAGTAAGTTCTTTCTGCTTTCCAACAGAAGTAGGTGCCGCACAACGAACCAGCTGTCTATACATTTCTATCTTTGCTTCAAAATTTCTTACATGGAAAAATGAAAAACAGCCCATAATTGCTGAATTTCATCATCACAGAGAACCTAGCCATTATTCCACATTTTGTTTGCAATTAGTTAAGAAACATGTTGCTTGTCACTGTTACAATTATGTGTTCTTCATATCCCAGGAATGCCATTATATACCAAGATCTCTAAGAGTGATAAGAATTCTGAACAGAAGTTCTGGGTTAGCAGCCATCATTTAACGAGTTGCCTATGTTTGCTGTCAGTCACTGCAAATCTGAGCAGCAAAGCCCTAAGGATATGTGGTAGGTCAAAACAGAACACCAAATTCCTTTTCAAAAGTATTTTCTTTAGCTGTCCTGTTGCTGTTGACAGTAATGTTTGAAGTCATCTTGGAAAATGGACCTTCCAAACTGGAAGATGCATCTGAAGCTCTTTTTCGTTATTGTACTGTGAAAATCAGGTAGTGGGGGAGAAGGTAATGACCATTTGGTTAGCAGTTTTCTGAGGTCTACATTTATTACTTCTGCAGTTTGATTCTAAAATGTGAATAAGTACTGCATTATCAGATTGGTAGGGTAAAGTGCTGCTTTTCTTCTCTACATGGGGAACGTATACCAAGAAATGTGTCTATTTAGCCCAAGTATTCCAGCTCCAGAGAGTTCATTATGTGAGACTGTACCATATGAGTTTTAATTGCATACCTCCTGACTTGTGACATCTAGGCCTTAAATTATGACCTAATAAACCTTGTTCTTTAAACCTCATGGAGTTAATTTCTTGGCATTTGTTACCTTCAGGATCTTAGAAAGGCCAAATCTTGCCAGTTTTCCAACAACAGTATAATGGCTGTAGCTGCACCCTGCTTTCAATTCCCATTTGCCTAGGGCACCGAGCACCATTTGGCAGTTACAAATCTGCCAGGCTTGCTGCCCATCCATATTGCATAATCCCATGTGGTTACATATAGCATGAGTCCTGTTTTTTGATGAAGCTATATAAATGCTTATCCTCACAAGCTTGTAAATTAGACTGAGAGTAACCCAAGACCATATAAGCTTTTTGAACTCTACAGGTATTTAAATCTGGGTTTGACATTTAAAGCTAATATGTCCTGTACTACTTGCTAGAACACACCCATACCAACCTGCTAAATTGCAATGTTTCCGTTTAGGATTATAATTTACCACCATTAATAATAGTCCTGGTTTCCAGTTTTATTTAGAGAGATCATCCCATATAGCACTTGAAATGTTCCGATTTTTATGATTTTATGTCTTTTAGTGTACTTTTATATTTCATGTATACACATGAACATGTAAGCCACCCTGAGCCTGCTCTGGCAGGGAGGGTGGGAATAGAAAATAGAAAAAACCCTGTGGCAATATTTGCTAGTTATCAATCATCCAAGTATTTTTCCAGTAAAAGATCCATATGAAAACAAAAAGGTGAACAGTATGCACAACTAACTGCCAATCTAAGCTGTAAAGTCATCTCCCCTACTGAAGGTCTACTGAAGAGGAAAATAAAGTATTTCCTATTAAATCTACAGAGAAATCAGAGGTGTACTGAAGTAAAGATTTGGTATCCATTTTACCATGGAAACTACTCTTCTCCAACTGGGTTTCCAACAAGTAGCTCACTGGCTGCTGTCGAGTGACACATGCATCTAGGAAATCCAAATGACAAAAAGATCAGCTCTAGGTTTTATTAGAAAGCTTTTATGCAATCTTCTGCTATGTTGCTTAGTTAACGGCTTCACTCCAGGTGCTTTTCCTAACCTCTTTCTAGGAGGAAACCAAGGCATAAAAAATTTGGGGGGAGTAGCTCAGCATAGTTTTCATTAGTCAGAACTTCCTTTCATTAAAGGAAAGGTTATAAATCACTTCAGCATTTGAGCTACCTTTTAAAGAATTTCTTTTACAGTTTTCCACCATAAAGGTATGAGAAGCATTAATGGGCCTAGGTTGTAAAGAGCTTATCTTATAAAGACTTCACTCCCCTCCCCTTTTAATGTGTACTACACAGGAGCATCCCCTCCATACATACCCAATTTGGAACATTAATAGTCAAAATACTCCACAAATTTTCATACTATTTTGTGCTATGGGATGTACAACAGGATGAAAAAACAAGGTTGTCACACACTCTGATGTCTTTTGAATAGTCTGCTTATTAAAGCACATGATCTACATACTTGAGTTGCATCATATGGAAGTAGGGGTGTGCATTCAACTAAATCTGAACTGAAAAAATATCTGAAAATACCTTATCAGTGTATTTCAGATATTCTTTCAGCTACAGATATTTGGCTATTTTTAGGCTATTCAAAATGGCCATGCCCTGAAACCCCCCAAATATTTTGGGATTTTTTCAGGACCTCTGGATAGTCAAACTTAAAAGGTATTTAAAGGGGTTGCGGTCCCTTTAAATGCCTTCCTGGTGAACTTGCCACTTGGAGAAGGCATTTAAAGGAGGGTAGGGTCACCTTTGGGAGCCCATAGAATTGTACACCCTGGTCCCATCTTGTTGAAACTTGGTGTGTTTTTTGAGAAGCACCAGCAGCTATGCTGCAAATTTGGTGCCTCTACCTCAAAAAGCAGAGCCCCAGATACCCCCAGATCGATTTTACATTGTACCCTATGTGTACCATTGACTATGATGGTCCTCATAGGGTATAATGGAGCAAAAAAATAATGGGATTTCAAAAGTCTACAATCTGAATACCATACTGGTATTGGGTTTTGTGGGGATACCAATATTTTTCAGGTTCAATACATCTGAACATGGAAAAGTGTTTTTTTAATTTTTTTTTTGCACACGCCTCTATGGAAGACTGACAGCCCCATGGCGCAGAGTGGTAAAGCTGCAGTACTGCAGTCTGAACTCTCTACTCACAACCTGAGTTTAATCCCAGCGGCTGGTTTCAGGTAGCCAGCTCAGGTTGACTCAGCCTTCCATCCTTCCGAGGTCGGTAAAATGAGTACCCAGCTTGCTGGGGGGAAGTGTAGATGACTGGGGAAGGCAATGGCAAACCACCCTGTAAAAAAGTCTGCCGTGAAAACGTTGTGAAAGCAATGTCACCCCAGAGTCGGAAACGAAAGGGGACTACCTTTACCTTTTACTATGGAACACTAGAGTCAGGAAAGAGGGACCATCAACTATGTTAGCTAGCCCTGTCACATACAACAAGTATTGTATTTAGCCATGATGTAATGTTCTCATTATTCAGAATCAGAAGTGGAACAGATGTGAAAGATGCTGCAGAAGTTTATAATAGTTTAGGAATATCCACATTCAAATTATTGTTCAGTTACGGCTATGGATACCTCGCAGGACAGGAGGGATGAGTCAGAATCAATGAATAGAGAAGTCATAATACACAGGGATATTCCATATGCCTGAAAGAGATGCAAGATACCCATGCAGTGAATAAAATCAACTATTGCTTTTGCACTGCTTTAGATATTTGTCCTGTTTGAGGGATGGTGATGAAATTTCAGAGAGCAGACAATGGCTTGTGAAATGAGCAATCACAGTGTGCCAACTGAGTCACTAACTGAGGGAGTAAACATGGGACTGATGCAAGAGGTAAGGGAGGGAGTAAGTTGGCATCTTTGATTGGGGTTGCATGGTTGTGTCTCTACAGCTTGTTACAAGCACATAGTTCTAGTGGGAGAGGGTCTTGCTTTTGCTGATTGAGGTAACTCATCTGATGGAGCTGTTTCCTAAATACAGGATTCTACATAGTTTCAGGTAAGGACCTTTTCATACCAAAGCAGCTATGATGTTAGAATGCCAGCTGGGTGCCGTGGGGTTAGGACTATCCACTATTTTGCAAAGTGTGTCACATATACATCTAAGTTGACAATAAGGCGAGCAAAAAGAATTTGAGGAGCTGATGACTAAAAACATCAAGACAAACGTTAAGTATTTCTCCAAGCATATCAGAAGCAGAAAACTAGCTAGGAAAGAATTGGGCCTCTGGATGACAAAGGAATAAAAGGATTGCTTAAGGAAGATGGGAGATGACAGAAAATGTGCAAATTCTTTTAATCGCTTTGGTTTCTTTGTTTCAGTTACAAAAAAATATGGGGGACATACCTATAATAGAGCTGTTGTTCGAAAGTTTGTCTTTCATATTGAGTTGATGAGAGATGATGTTGAAATAACTATTAGGCAAACTGAAAACCAGTGAATCTCCGGGTCCAGATAACATAACACCTCAGAGTTCTTCAAGAACTCATATTGAAACTGTTGATTACTTGAACATATATGTAACTTGCCACTAAAATGCCAAGGAAATTACAGGCCAGTTAGCCTAAGATTTGTTTCCAGGTGAACTAATATAATATTTAACAGAATTATTAAACACATTGAGGAGCAACATCTGCTAAGGGAAAATCAACATGGCTTCTGCAAAGAGAACTCTTACTCCTCCAACCTCTTGGGAATTCTTTGAGCGGGTTAAGTATTTGGATAAGAGAGATACAGTAGAGATTATACACTTGGATGTCCAAAAAGGCTTTAACAAGGTACCTCACCAAAGACTTCTGAGTAACTAGCAATCATGGGATAAGAGGACTGGTCATCTCACAAATTACAAATTGGTTAAATGGCAGGAAGCAAACAGTAGGAATGTGGACAGTTTTCACAAAGAAGCAAATTGAGAAGTAGGGTCCCACAAGGTTTAGTGTTGGGACCAAAGCTATTTCATTTGTTCATAAATGATATGGAATTAAACTTGAGAACTGTAGTAGCCAGGTTTGCAGATACCACCAAATTATTCAGGATAGTAAAAACCAAAGTGGATCACTTTAGACTGGGTAAGTGGGTGGCCATGTATGTAGCAAACAAGGCTTACTACAGGGGTGTCAAACATGCGGCCTGGGGGCTGAATCAGGCCCCCAAGCAACTGGCTGTCATCTGCTTCCTTCTCCATCACAGCTTTTTTTGCCAGGCTTGCTCAATTGCACAGGAGCTACAGAGCAAAGCCTCTATTTTCTCCATTGGCTAAGGTTCCTCCCTTGGGGAGGAAGGGGGGGGAGGGATAGCTTGCTTTGGCAGGCTCTCTCAATTGCACAGCAGAGCTATTGTGCCAAGCTTCTCTTCCTTCTATTGGCTGTGGTTCCTCCCCATCCTGGTCCCCTGGGGAAGGGAGGAAAGAGCCAAGAAAGCACCTTTAAGACAGAGTGCCTAATGTTTTAAGCATGTTTTAAGTTATTTAAAATCTTTGTTTGTGTGCTTTATAAAGTATATATCTCTGCTACCTGACATTTTATGACACACATAACCTGACTCGACAAGGTCTAATTTTTGTTAGAACTGGGCCTCATGAGTTCGACACCCCTGGCTTAACATGTGTAAGGGTGATGCATATTGGAACAAAAATCCTAATTTTAAATATATGCTGAGGTCTGAACTGGCTGACACTTATATTGAAAGAGAGAATGGGTTTGCTTTGGAAATGCAATGAAAATGTTGGCCTAGTGTAATGAAAATGTTGGCCTAGTGTGTGGCAGCAATGAAAAATGCAAACTCCATGCTAAGTATTATTAGGTAAGGGATTGAAAATAAAATGGCCATACTTTATGCAATTCTTCTTGCGGTGTCTCAGAAAGGACATTGCAGAACTGGAAAAAAGTATAAAGGCAGGCAACCAAGACCTGTGCACCTTTCCTGTCTAGAAAAAAAACTGCTAATAGGAGGCTTAAAAATTATACATGTGCTCAGGGCTTTTTTTGCAGAAAATCCCACCAGGAACTCATTTGCATATTAGGCCACACTTCATGACATCACCGTTGTTTTGCAAGGGGCTTTTTGCAGAAAAAGCCCAGCAGGAACTCATTTGCATACTAGGCCACACACCCTGCATTCCTGGCCAAAAAATCCCCTGCATGTGCTTGAAAATGAAAAAGGGGAAAAAGCTCCCTCTGTCCATCATATTAGAACTCAATGAAGCACTTAATTAAATGGTTGGGAAATAGGTTCAGAACAGACATAAAAAAGCAGTTCTGAGAGCCAGTTTGGTGTAGTGGTTAAGTATGCAGACTCTTATCTAGAAGAACTGGGCTTGATTTTCCTCTCCACATGCAGCTGCTAGAGTGGCCTTGGGTCAGTCATAACTCTCTGCTCAAGAGCAGTGCTCTTTCAGCCCCACCTACTTCACAGAGTGTCGGTTGTGGGGAAGGGAAGGGATTGTAAACCACTCTGAGACTCCTTTGGGTCGTGAAGGGCAGGGTATAAATATAATCTCTTTTCTTTTTTTACTAAATAAGTAATCAAAATGTGAAATTCACTGCTGGGGGGTAATAATAGACACCTTTAAAGGGGATTAGATTTATGGAAGAGAATTCTATCAATAGCTACTAGCCATTCTGAATGAAAGGAGCCTCGCTCTCCAGAGGTAGCAAACCTGAATACCAATGCCGAGAGATGGCAGCAGCAGGGGTGGATCTTACCCTCTACATCCTGTTTGCCCTCCAGGTCAACTGGTTGGATACTGTGTAAAACAAGAGCCTAGACTACATGGATTACCAGTCTGATCCAGCAGGCCCTTATGTTCTCATGTTAGGAACTGGTCAGCAGCTATGAGACCTAATGTTATATTAATACCTGCTCTTTCAAAAAGGCTCATTGACTTTATCAAGGTGAAAAACATTATCCAGTAGAGATGTTACCTTTCAAAGTAAATATAGCCATAATTTTTCAAACCAATGTTGCCACAAAACACTTTCGACCAAAGAAAATTTAAAATAATTTGTTATGCCTCTGCATCTTATATTTAGGGTGCAATTTAAATGAAATCAGTAATTTTTTTTTTAAATTGTTTGGGGTAGCAAAAAGAGAACTGTTTTTTCATCTTTAGATGTGCAATGCGAAAAGGCATGCCAAATTTAGGTTTTCCAAGCACATAAAACACAGGAAAAGTTTCTCTAGCAAGTCATGAGTATGAAACAGACGCATTCTTTGGGCAGTTTGTACTTTATTACAATTTTTACTGTTAGTAGTTTCATATCTGGACATCTTAAAAGGATTTAGATTTACAGCATCAAAACACAGGATTTTAGCTTTGATGATTAACCAGCTACACTGTACATAAGTTTAACTGCCCATCTTAATTTTTTGCCAAATTGAAAACTGTTCAAAGGCTATTCAGCTTTTTTTTGTGTTCAAGGTACAGAAAAAACTCCGTTCATTGAAAAAGAATACTTCTGTCACACATTCATATTATCAGTTCCACAAACTTAAGATTCAAGGAGCATACACAAAGCTATACACCTGTATCATTTATTAGGAATAATTCTGAGTAGGTTATGAAGAAATTAATCCATTGAGTCTTTAAGAATTTTCCAAAAATCTGTCTTTATGAAGATATGTTCACCAATAAACAGTAAAACTTCCGAAGAACTATTATACACTGGGCAAAACAGGCTGATACCAAAAAGCAACATGCAACAAAAAGATACAATATAAAGGAAGACAATCTGCTGAATATTAAAAACCTCAACAAGCTCGCTGCAACCAGCACAGAAATATTCTACCAATCAGATTCAATTCACACAGAGGCAGAAAATGGGCTTAAAGAATCCAAAAGGTTAATAAAATGTTCCTCAGTGCAGATCTGAATAGTGTTTTAGAGCATTTTTCCCACTGGAACAATATTAGGAAATGTGTTATGAGGGAGAGAAATAAATATAAATGGAATGCTAGATTAAGTCAGCAGACTGTCTAAGGAATGAAAATATCAGTAACTTAAAGAAAATGAGGGGAAATCTTTAAAACATACTTAATTTAATTGGGGCTCAAGAAGCATTCAAACAGATTTCAGAAGTCACAACTATATTCAGGCATTTCAGCTAACAGTAGAAGTAAAAATCAGAAGATACACTTGTTTTCCAAATTAAGGAGTTTGTTTTTTTAAATCCAAGTATATTGTTACCTTGGCAACACATATCTTGGTAAACAATAATTGGCAACAAAATAAGTCAAAATGCTGTAATATCCTGCCCAAACCAGTTCCAGATACGGTATAATAACCAAGATGCAAACTAATTTTGTTGTAACAAGCCTAGACCACTTATATCAAACATGTCCCGGTGTGAAAGTCATCCAGTTTCGGTTAGCGTTTTGAAAGCTCATTTGACAGCCAGTCAAGTCCCTCATACAGGCCGGTTCCTTGTGTAGCACAGGTAGCCTGAACATACCACTGTTGAGAAGGGAAGGAATAACATGAAATGTTTAATACTGTACCTCCTACTTTAAAACATTATTAAGAATTTGCTAAGAGAAAAAAAATCTAACTAAGATCTATAACTACAACTTTCAAGTTTTTGTAAGGTAGCATAGATGAACCTTAATATATCAAAGCAATAGAATACCACACTGGCATACTTTTCATTTAGAAGTTTTACTTACAGTTCTGTTGCGCAGGGACTGAAGGCCTAGTTTGTCTGTCATTTCACTGATTGCCATGGCATTTGGCAAGTCTTGTTTGTTTGCAAAAAGCAGCAGCACTGCATCTCTTAACTCATCTTCCTGAAGCTGGTGGAGAAAACCATTTTAGTTAATTTTCCTTTTTATAGTTACCTACAACTAAACAACCAATCAATAAGGAGGAAGCATTGCAACCACAAAGCCAGGGCCCCTCCCCCATTTACAGTAGGTAATTAACTAAATTTCCAAGAACCCATCAGTGCTTGTTAGTAGTGAAGACAAGGCAGAGTATCGAATTAAATGAGTGGCTTCAAGAAGGTTTTACTGAACAGAAACATTCTAAGAAGGCATGTAAGATTTGGCCTCAGAACATAATAAATTAGGACGCAACAGTAAATCTTCTTAAGATCTGATTTCTGGGTAAATTAAATCTTCCACACCTCCTATTAGTTGTCACACCTTTATTAGTGGTGATTTTCTTTCCATGATCAGGCACAGAAGGCATTTAAATTCAGATCAAAATCATAGTTACCATTTTCTGCAGTTCTTCTGCTGCTTCCTGAATTCTCTCCCTGTCATTGCTATCTACCACAAAAATGAGACCCTGAAAAGAATATGTTAAGCAAGGTTGATGAGAAATGCAAATTGGCAACACTAAGTAAAACCTAAAGTCACCATCACAAAGAAACTTTTGCTCTTCAAAAAAAGCTCAGGGGTAGGATCAAGCCTCACTTGCCACTCCAGATTGGAATTCCATATGAACAGTTCCATCACAGTGAACCTATCACTCAGAATAGCTAAGTGGGCTGTTAACAAAAGATTCATGCTCAATGTTTTAATGCAGCAGTAACATATTACAAATTAGAATGGAAAGCAATATTATTTCCACTTTCATCCTAGTTAAAGTGAAGGCGAGCAATTCAGTTTGCAAAACTATCCACAAAGCTGTAGCAGCAGGCCGCTATGAGTATTTCTATACTGATACAAGAGCTTGGCTGTTAGAAACCACTACTCCACACAAATCAGCTCTGTTGGTGACATTGTGCAGAAACTATGGCAATGGGGAAACATTACTTTACAACACCTCAGTGTAGGGTTTTAATTGAGTTCCAAGCTATGTGTGCCCAGGCTTTTTACCATTTGTTCTCAGTTTTCCCTCAGGGCAGTGATGCTCTGTATTCTTGGATGGGGGGGGAGGGGTGGCACAGTGAGTGGGCTTCTACTCTCCTGGCCCCACTGATGGACCTCCTAATGGTGCTTGGTTGTTGTTTTTTTTGGCCACTGTGTGACACAGAGTGTTGGACTAGATGTGCTGTTGGTCTGATCCAACATGGCTTCTCTTATGTTCTTATGTAATTTTAATTTCTTATAATTCCTTGTTAATTTACAAAGTGACAGTTCTACTGCATAGAGGGCACTGAGGTACAACAATGTCAGTTACCTGTTAATTCTTATAAGCTAACTAGGTCTGCGAGCCCCACAGAGCAATGTGGAATTTATCAACTTTCAAGGGGCATGGTATTTTAACTGGTGTTTATAATCTGTAAATGTCAGAGACTTGCACCCTAATCAGGTACAAAAGCACAATAGATGTATCTCCCAAATCCAGACTTTTATTTACATAACCCGTGAAGAACAGATTAAACATATGTGGTATTACATGTGTCAGTCTATGAAGTATTTCGGAACATCCTGTAACTGTAATGAAGGGCAAGGATTCAAGCACATAAAAGAAAACAGCATGGGGTTAGGTTCAGCATGTGATATTACAGAATTACACAATATTTCACTTTGAAGCAAATCAACACCACACAAATTGCAGCACAGGTGTGTGAGTTGCTCTCCATGAATGGGATAAAAGCATTTACCACTGTATTGCTTTTCACCTTTAGCTGGCATGCACAAAAGCTTCTAAGACTACTGAGATTATTTGATCAAGCAGCAGCAGGGAGCAGGCTAAGCCAGTGTCTGGATGCAACCACGGGCTTGATGAGGGGAAGTGAACAAACTGAATCCAGGCAAGACAGACATTATAGTTAGTACATACGGGTATGTTTTCTGCTTTGAGCAGGGTCACATTATTCCCAAGTGAACAAGTTCACCACCTGGGTGCCCTGCACAACTTTGCTTCACAGCTTTCAGGAAAGCTTCCTACAAGAGCCCATTAGGGGAGGGCGGGATAGAAATCTGATAAAATAAATAAAGATAGCGGGGACCATTCTTTCATCAGGGATCATGCCAATGCCACCCATGTTTTGGTTAGCTTCCAGACTGGATTCTAGAACATATTCCATATGTTGTTGCCCCTGGAGACTGTTTGGAAGATCTACCCTGTGCAGAACTCTGCTGCTCAAAGGATTACAAAAAGCATGGTGATTTATTTATACTGAAATACTTATACTTAACTTCCCTCTTGGTTGAAGGTGTCTTGGGCATATCTGTACTAGTTTTTTACTTGCTTCCAAATGCTGGGTTATTTTACCTTTAGCAGCCAAATAACACAGGCTCCATCTACTTCTGGAATATCTTTTCCCTGCACATTCATCCTTGCAGCCAGACTTTTCAGGAAAGTTTTTTACAGGATAGCTGTGACCATTCTTCCAAAACTACCATGATCACATTGCTTGGTGTTCCCTCCTTCTTGGAAGGGAAATTCATTAGGAAACACTGTGAGCATTCTTCTGTAGTTAATTCCCACCTTGCAGATTGCCCATCCCAAGTAAGATTCACAAAGGACAGATTTTTCTGTTCTTCTGCCAACATGGGAAAATAACTTTTTCCACACAAAAACAGTGATCTCTTAAGTATGCAGAAAAAATATAAAAGTTACATACTGCAAGGTAGCTCAAATTTACTATTTGAAGTCATGATTTTGACAGTAGTTAAATCCACAACTTATTCAATGGTCTTTAAAAATCGCTCACTGAACCTTCCAGGGTTATAAAGCAGAGCTAACAATGAAGACCAGTTAATTTATGCCAATGAGAGGATTACCCTGAAAAAAATAAAATACTCTAAACATTCTAGCATAAACTTTGTTTTAAGCCATATTCATTGTCTTCATCCACCTCAGGCAAGATTTTCAAGAGGCAGGATAGAAGTATAATGAATAATGTTTTTCATAGGCATTATCACTTTGTAATAGGTCATCAAATAGCCATCCGTAGTCTTACCTGTGTGTTCTGAAAATAATGCCTCCAGAGTGGTCGAATTTTATCTTGACCACCAACATCCCAAACTGTGAAACAGATGTTCTTATATTCTACAGTTTCCACATTAAAACCTGAAGAGAAAATACACAAGTGATTATAACAAGCAGGACAAGTAAGCACTTGATGCAGCAGTATTGTTGACACTAGTCAGGTGCAACCCCAACCAGAACTTAGCAGACAGGACAATGGAGCTGCTCTAAAATTTCTAAAAGAACAATAGCATCTAAGACTATTTAAGTGAATTGTTAAAGAGCTGCAATTACAGCTTCACTTATAAATGGCCACCCCCAACCCCCAAAAATCAAGTTCTAGAGAATCCATCTATGTGCATGTCTTTGCTGCCACATACACCCAGACAACACAGGCACTGGACCTAACAGCATTAACTATACCATCTCAGGCTCATTCACTTGTTCATCTTCCAACATTATATGTGCCATTAAATGACAACAATGCCCTTCAGTTCTCTACATAGGGCAAACAGGACAAACCCTACACCAAAGGATAAATGGACACAAATCTGACATCAGGAATTACAGAACTGAGAAACCTGTTGGAGAACACTTTAACCTTCCTGAGCATTCAATGGGTGATCTCAAAGTAGCTGTTTTACTGCAAAGGAACTTCAAGAACAGAATGAAGAGAAACTGCTGAATTACAAATTATCATGAAACTTGGAACAAACACCTCCCCAGGACTGAACAGAGATATTGGGGTTTTTTTAATCTCATTACATATGCTAAACCAACTCTCACTGAGTACAACTATGCTTCCACAGTGTTCCAATGTATTTCTCTTTTAGAACAGTGTATCAGAATAATGTTTTTTTTGTGTTGACATACTCAAATGAGTGATGTGGGCTGTGTGTCTCATTACATATACTAACCCACCCTCCACTATACTTTAATGCACCCTGTTTTTCTAATGGCTAACATATTTCTCTTTTAGAACAGTGTATCGGAATATTTTGGGTTTTTGTTTTTTTGTATTGACATACCCAAATGGGGGATATTGGTTGTTTGTCTTATTGCATATATCAACCCATCCTCCACTGTATTTTAATGTCTTCCTTTTTTCTAATGGCAAATTATAATAGATGTTATAACCTCTTGAGAAACCATGCCCTCTATTTAAACTAACAAAGCCAGAATGTTACCTAGATTTATGGCACTTCACACCTAAAACAGCAGTCTGCTTTTTATCACCTTCCAGTGTTGTTTCAGCCCTGCTTTGTTCTAACACTAACAAACACAGATCCCTATTTGTGATTCTTTTAATCTGCTAAAAACATTCCCATGATTCTATG